>NC_057399.1:45295718-45627939 GCF_019320065.1 Cervus canadensis | reverse complement strand
GCATGATCTAGCTCCTGTCTAACTGCACCTTCATTTTTCTTATCTTCTAATGCTTCTCCTTGCAGACTAGTCTCTACACTGACTTTGTTCTTTCCTTGAACACACTACGTTCCTTCATCCTTTAGAGCCTCTGTACTAGCTGGTCCTCCTCTCTGATTCACTCTTCCTCTGATATTACCACAGTTCATTTCTTCCTGTCATTCAAATGTCCATCCCCAAGTGGACTTCCCCAACCTTACAGTCTGTAGTCACCACTGATCATTTAATTCTCTGCAGAGCACTGATCACTACCTGATATTGTTTCCTTTAAATAACTTGTCTCTGGTTTCCTCCATTAGAATGAAAGCTTCAGGAGAATTAGGTTTTGGTCCTATTCATCAATATACCCCAGTCCTGAGAACAATTCTCATGGTCAGTTATTCTTGGAATGAACAACATTTTGTCTCCATGTGCTAAAAAGGCTTTTAATGATTTCAACCATTCCTAAGAAGACAGAAATCCCTGCCCACCCACCTCACCCCTACTTCTGATTGTTCCCTGAGAGTTTTTAGAAAAGATATGGAAATGTGGTTTACCAACTGTAATCTTGCAAGAGTATTTTTTAAGAACAGTACAGTGTTGCAGTGGAGTAATAAAAAATCTCAATAAGAACATTAGAGTGCCATCAGCTACTACAAGCACCTTGGCCTAATAGGATGCTAATTGTGGTCACTATGTCTTAAATCTCAGTTCTAGTGAAGATTAAGGACAGTGATGAAGAAACGGTTTATAAGACACATAGCATTCCTCTCACCACTTTGGAAGTCCATTTTAAACATCTAATTAAGATCAAAGCGTTCAGATTTGAGGTTATTTGAACAAACAGGAAAATGTGATCTAAGGAGAACTTTGAGAGGATCCAGGGACAATCTGAGACCTAGTAACCCACTTAAATGGTCTGGTGGGTTTACACCCACTGTTTATCCTGATGTGATCCTTAGTTGTTTGTTCGTTTGTTTGTTTTTGATTATTTTTGGCCGTGTTGTGTGGCATGTGGCATCCTAGTTCCCCGATCAGGCATTGAACCCACCTGCCCCCTCAACCACTGGAAGTGCACTGTCTTAACTATTGAACTGCCAGAGAAGTCCCTATCCTTAGCTTTTTCTTTCAGAGAAAGCCTTGCCATTTTTCCTAAAAAGAGCAGGGACTGTCCAATGGGAAAAATTGGATGAACTACATCCTTAGGAATGAAAATAGCCTGCTTGGATCAGGTAGAAATGATATAAGAAGGTACCATGACTCCAAGAACCATGTGAATCTCATGGACACTTTAACTTTCTTATATTGATATATTCTGTCTATACAGTGATTAACAATAAAACCTTAAAAGCACATGAGCTGATAATTCAGTTGAGCCAGAAAAACTGGTAATCTAAGGAGATCTTTCCTCTTCCTCAGTTTCGGGGAACAAGAATCCCAAGAAATGCTATATACAGCAAGTACAAAGAACAGAAATAGAGAGTGAATCTCTGGAGGAGAAGTGGCTCAGAAGAGGCCTAGGAAGCTGTCCAGGGATTAACAAGTGACCTCGGAGGCTTAACTAATAAGCGGTCCTCAAGTTTTTCCAAAACAAGCAACTAAAAGGGGAATATTTAATTGAATTGTTCTGAACTTCTTAGTTTGAAAAAATTGGAATGTGATTATGAAAAAATTCTTTCTTATGAAATTTTTCATTTGTATTTTTGGCAGTGTTGCTTCTGTCATGGCCAAAAGCCAGAAAAAAAGCATTGAATTACTTGAAGACTCTAGGTTCTCATAAAAAATTCAGTGTCAGTTTGATTCTACAAGCTGCAAAGAGTTGGCTCGTGCTATTGATTTTAAGTAATGTTAGGTCAGCCTTAGCCCAGGGAAATGCTCATAATGATAACAAGGAAGTTTTGGGCTGTTTCTGAAGATCTTAAAGGAAAGAGTAGGCAGACATCTGCTCATGATGCTTTAAGCATTCACATCTACTTAGGATAGTCTGGACCCTTACTATTAACCTTAAAGCAAGAAAGAAAAGGAATGGTAGTTAAGGAGTTTTCTTTAAAAACATGTCTGTGTGTTTTTCATATTTTATAATTCATTTAATTAAAAAATGTTTTCATTATGTTTGCTTTTGTGTGTTTTTTTAATTGGAGTACAGTTGATTTACCATTTTGTGTTAGTTTCGGCTGTATAGCAGAATGATTCAGTTATACATACGTACATCACTATTTTTGCAGATTCTTTTCCCTTATCAGTTCAGTTCAGTCGCTCAGTCGTGTCCGACTCTTTGCGACTCTGTGAATCACAGCACGCCAGGCCTCCCTATCCATCACCAACTCCCGGAGTTCCCTCAAACTCATGCCCATCGAGTCGGTGATGCCATCCAGCCATCTCATCCTCTGTCATCCCCTTCTCCTCCTGCCCCCAATCCCTCCCAGCATCAGGGTCTTTTCCAACTTATAAAATATTGAGTACAGTTTCCTGTGCTATACAGTAGGTCCTCATTGATTGTCTATTTTAAATATAGTAGTGTATCTATATTAACACCCAAACTCCTTATTTATCCCTCCCCATCTCCTCCTTTGGTAACTATAAGTTTGCTTTCTATGTGTGTGCTTTTAAAATGATTTTATATATATATATATATATATATATATATATGTATACATATATATCACCACAATAAAAAGGATCATAAAGAAAACCAATGAGCTATAGCATATTTATACCAAAATTTTTTCATACTGTAACTACAACAAACTGTCAATACCATTTTTAAAAAATGTAACAAAAGTCACCACAGTTATTTGATCTTTTCAATTAATCAGCAGTTGAGTGAGGGGGGTGTGTGTGTGGTGAAGAAGACAATGCTATGGGTTATGTTATATGTCACTAGTGTCTTAAATGGAAATAGAGAAATGAACTAGGCAAAATATTCTATTGAACAATTGCTTCTGCTTCCAATTATCATGCCTTCTAGTCACTTATGTTCCTGGTCAGGCATTTATATAAAATTATACTGTTCACTCATTTTAGTCTTTTTCATCTTATTTGTCTTCTGGCCAGGGGTCACCTCCACTGTCCATCTCGTTTTTTTACAAGAAAAATTTATTGAAGTATAGTTGATTTACAATGTGTTAATTTCAAGCATACAGCAAAGTGAACCAGTTATACATATATCTACTCTTTTTTTAGATCCTTTTCCCATATAGATTATTACAGAGTATTAAGTAGAATTCTCTGTGCTATACAGTAGGTCCTTATTAGTTATCTTATATATAGTCATATGTATATGTTAATCCCCAAATCCTAATTTATTCCTCTACTTCTGTTTTGCCTTTGTTAACTATAAGTTTGCTTTATTCCTGCTTTGTAAATAAGTTCATTTGTACTATTTGGATAAAGAAGATGTGGTACATATACACAGTGAATATTACTTTACCATAAAAGAGAATGAAATGATGCCATCTGCAGCAACATGGATGGACCTAGAGATTACCAAATTAAGTAAAGTAAGTCAGACGGAGAAAGACAAATATTGTATGATATTGATTATAAGTAGACTCCACTGTCCACTTTTTGGGGGCATCTCAGTATTGCCAGACTAAGACCTAACATGCTCTGGACCATGTTCCCTATAAGAACGAGGTCTCTAACCTCAGTCGAACCCACTCTGCTACAACAACGTGGTCTTCAAAAGTTTTCTATATCCTCAATTTGTGTCTGTTTTTAAGAACAGAGTTTAGGTCCTTTCCCTATATCAAGATTCCTTCTCTTCTTGTCACCCAGTGTTGGCTTTGGGACCTGTGGCATCAAGTCTACTCTTACCTGCAAATATCATCAAGCTCGCCCTCCAGATCAAACTCATCTCTCAGGGCTCTCTTATTTAAACAAACAAAACAAAAAAGCGCCACATCCTCCCACCCTTCTGTGGCTCTACAAATGATGAAGTGTCTCTGTTAGCACTTTATAAGAACAACAGACCTATAGATTCCACTTCTTTATTAATATGCTTTATGTACGGCCATCTTGATTTCATTCCTGATACACCAGAGTAACTGCTTCTGGCCTGGAGAATTCCATCGACAGAGGAGCCTGGGGTTGCAAAGAATTGGACATGACTGAGTGACTTGTACTTTCACTTTTCTCTCAAACCTCTCAGTGTTCACACTTTTGATAATGACATCCACCATTCTTCTAGAAGACCAGTATTCATTTTGCATTCAACAAATATCTACTGTATGCTTAATATATATATAAGTTCTAGGCACTGGGCATGAAGGAGTGGACAAGGTAAATGAGGCTCTATCTATGCTTAAGGAATTTACATTCCAGAGTCGGGGAACAGAACATAAATAAGTACTCAAATAACACAGGGACTTTCCTGGTGGTCCAGTGGTTAAAAGTCCATCAGCCAACGCAGGAGACATGGGTTTGATTTCTGGTTGGGGAACTAAGATCCCACATTCCTAGGGGCAACTAAGCTCACACACCACAACTAGAGAAGCCCACACTCTGCAAAAAAGAGCTTGCACAGTCAAAAAAAAAAAGCTAAATATGATTGATTGACTATTGCGAGAGTTGGGGCCAAGCAATGGGACAACTATATTAGATAAAGTAGTCAAGGAAACCTCTTTGAAGAGGTGGCATTTGAGCTGAGATCAGAATAAGGAAGATGCCCATCATGCGAACATTAAAAAAAAAAGAACTTCTTTAAGAAAGCGATTCAGAAGCACTAGAGCTCTAAACATGCACGTAAAACATTCCTTTACTCCCACTCCAACTCCTCACTCTAATTAAATCACTTGGGAAGTCTTAGAGAGTGACTTTAATTTTGATCTCTCATATCTATTTCCTTCTGTTTTCAGCCCTCATTACTTCTTGCTCTCCACTTGTTTCGTGTTCCAGTGCATCCCTCATACCATTACAGAATTAAACTTCCCAAAGTAGAACTCAACAATATCCTATTCTCACTCCACAACTTCTGGTGACCCTCCATTAGTCACTGAAGGAATATAAACTTGGAAGCTTAATATTCAAATCTCTTCATGGTGTAACCTTAAAATATCTTTCAATTCTTCTCTTCCATACTGCTAAGCACAGTCCTATTTAAATTCATGTTCAGAATACACCTTCAATATTCCTGTCTCCAAAGTTGCATGTTATTTATCTCCTCCACTTGGACTGGCTGTCATCCCCTCCCACCCAGTCTGGGCCAATCACAGCCTTTCTAGGCTTCTCAGCCCTATGTCAAATCACCTCCTTCTAGAAGGCCCTTCAGATTTCTCTCTGCTTTTAACCCACAAGAACTTAGTCCCTTTCTTTCTACATTTGTCAGCATCTGTCTTCTCTTGCTACATCCCTTACCATAACACAAATGTTTTAAGACAGCGACCACATGCTATTTATCCTTGTAGTAGTTCAGTGCCTCACATACAGTTGGTATTGAACAGTATTTGTTAAACAAATGAATGTATCAAATCTGAGTCTGATGAACTGATGTTTATTTCATGATTCCCAAGCGGTTTCCCTTTTCTCATTTCTCTTTTTGCTTTCAAGAGACCTAGACGTGAAGCCAGAAAGAGAGGAAACACAGTTCTTATTTTTAAATAGTGTAGTTAGTTTCAATCTGGCCAAGTGATTAAAAGTTTGTCTTGAGGAATGTTAAAAATACCTATTTTTTGGTGTATATACTCCATATACCATGAAATAAATAACTCTTTGTGATATACTAATTAGTTGATATCTGCTCAGGATACATGAGACTGCTTAGCATTATTCAGGGCTTAAAAAATACATTATCACAATCATAGAAGTTAATGCTTACCACATTACTGCATGTTCTATATCGGATATTTCTTCCCTCACAGCTCCTGGGGGAGGGGAAAAAAAACAACTCATTACCACCAATGAAAAGCCCCAAATTTCAATGGTTTTCCTAGAAAGTCAATTTCCTCTTTAATACCAGTATAAGAGCCTCTGTTTTCTTTTGAGTATGCCCTTGTAGGAGTTACTATCAAATACTAAATAGAGCAGACCTAAAGAAGCTGTATACTCAGATTGACTTCTCCACTAGACTTGAAACTAAGTATTAAACTTGCTTCAAAAGTTGTCAAAATAAGTACAGCAAGTTCCCTAAATTTTGAACCTTCAAGTTGAACACGTGCAAAGATGCGAACGTGAGTTCACACAGCCAATCATGTAAGTTAGTTCATGGGTCTGGTACACATTGTCACATGTGTGACTCCTTTACACATGTGCTTCTGTGTACTTAATTGTATGGTACTGTATAGAGTACAGTGGTACAGTATCTTTATTTCAAGCCCAGGATGTCAGGAAGCATAAAAACAGCAGAGATGTAGCTGGTACTGCTAAGAAGCACCAGGAATTGGAGGCCCAGAGAAAGGATAAAGAGAAACAAGTGGAACAAGAAGTAATTGAAGAACCAGACAGAGTCATGATGGAGTAAATGGCAAAGGGATTTTCTTTATCTGAGGAGGCACTGTTAGTTTTTTGAGGCACAGGACTGGAACATAGAATGATATACAAAGGTTGCAGCAGTCATTCAGAATGCAATCCGGTGCTACTGTGTCATCTATCATGAGAAAAAAACACATCTGAACTACTATCCAGACATCACTGGATTCTTCTTTCAAAAGGATAGACAGAACTGAATCCAGCAAAGAACCAGAACTTGTGCCAACAATGTCAGGCGTGACTGAAATTGTAGCTTTCCCTCCATCTCCTATTACTGACGACACTTCAGCTCTCCTATCTCCCACCTCTTCTCCCTCCTCCAGTCAATAACTCTCCTTGCCTGTTCAGTAGATGCCAGGCCCTGTATTCTACCTGTTGTACTGTACTATTGTACTTTTCAAGGTACTGCACTGTGAAATTAAAAACTTTTTATTTCTTGTGTTTGTTTTTTTATGTATTATGTGCGTGCAAAGTATTATAAACCTTTTATGGTACAGTACTATATAGTCAACTGTGTTAGTTGGGCACTCAAGCTAACTTTGTTTGGCTTGTGAACAAATTGGATTTATGAATGTGCTCTGGGAACAGAACTTACTTATATGTAGGGGACTCTTACTGTACTGATTTGTTGCTGTTTAGTCACTAAGTTGTGTCCAACTCTGCACCACCAAGGACTGTAGCCTGCCAGGCTCCTCTGTCCAAAGGATTTCCCAGGCAAAAACACTGCAGTGGGTTGCTATTTCCTTCTTCAGGGGATCTTTTCAACCCAGGGATCGAACCCACATCTCCTGCATTGACAGGTAAATTCTTTACCAATGAGCCACTAGGGAAGTCTACTGTACTTACAGTGAGTATGTATTTAATCTAATTTTAATGTAAGACTTCCCGAAAAATATTAATGTTAATTATTTCTTAATATCTCAATTATTTCTGATACAAAAGTAAAGACAGATTTAACTAATATGATAAATCTCAGGTCTTGATATGATAAAAATTAGACTTAACATTCGACGTATTTCTTAAAATTACACATTTAAGGATACAAAAAGTCATAATTCTTAGAGCAATAGTTTCAGTGCTAAAGTACATGCTCATTATAGAGGTTTTAGAAACGAAAGATGACTCCAAAGAAAAAAATCCTATACTCCCATTGTTGTCTCATGTAAAGATAATTAGTCTTATTTTGATATATTAATTTCTTTCCAGTTCAGAGGAAATAACAGTACTTCTACAATTTTATAGCCTGCTTTGTTTCCACTTAAAGTTTTTGAAGGTATTTCTCACACTACTAAGTAACTTTTAAAACATCATTTTGAGAGCTACATACTATTCCATTAAGTGGTGTAACTTATAAAATCATTCTTTCATTTCTTGTCATTTAAGTAATTTCCAACATAGAGGTTGATAAATGATAGTGTGATAAATCATGTCCATGTATATTTTATCCAAGTTTCTGACTATGTCTTTAGAAAAGATAAGTTTCTAAAAGTGGAATTATGACACTAAAAGAAATGAACTTTTATAAGGCTCTTGATAAATACAGCCAAATTGTATTCCATAAAGGCTGTACTACTACATACTCCCACCAGCAATACAAGGGAGTTTCCATTTTACTGAACTCTTGTGAACAGAAACAATCAATTTTTGATGAATCATTCAACGATGGCATAAGAACAGCAGTACTCTGCTCTTTTCAAAATAAGTCACACTTTAAAAAAAAAGTAAAATGTAATATGAAATTCTGAGAGAATGAGTATACTAATAATAAATAACTATGGAATTGCAGGTACATTTCTGAGGTTTTTTTGTACATTAGAACCCTAAGAGACAGGGTACTATTATCGGATCCATTTTATGGATAAGACCATGGAGCTGAAGTAACTTGCCAAAATCACACAACTAGTAAACAGTAGAGCTGAGATTTGAAACTGAGCCATTCAAAGCTTACACACATAACTGTGATGCCCCACTGTTCCAATTTACTTGTTTGTTCAACACACATCTACTGAACTTCTGAGGTGGGCAGTGCATTTACCTCTGGGAATACAAAGAAGAATGAGTATGACTTAGTCTTCACTGTTAAGAAAATTACTCATACAATTCTGACTTGGTGTAAGAAATGCTAGATAGTATTTGTGTTAGGTCTTCAGAACACTATCAGAAAAGAAAATGTCATCTAAAAATATGATTGCTGTTGTTCAGTTGCTCAGTTGTGTCCGACTCTTTGCAACTCCATAGACTGCAGCACTCCAGGTTTCCTTGTCCTTCATCATCTCCCAGAGTCTGCTCAAACTCATGTCCATTGAGTCAGTGATGCCATCCAACCACCTCATTCTGTGTAGTCCCCTTCTCCTCCTGCATTCTCTCTTTCCCAGCATCAGAGTCTTTTCCAATGAGTCAGCCCTTTGCAACAGGGGGCCAAAGTATTGGAGCTTCAGCTTCAGCATCAGTCCTTCCAATGAATTTTCAAAGTTGATTTCCTTTAGGATTGACTGGTTTGATCTCCTTGCAGTCCAAGGAATTCACAAGAGTCTTCTCCAGCACAGGAGTCTTCTCCAGTTGAAAGCATCAACTCTTTGGCACTCAGCCTTTGGGTAAAATACAATTACCCAAAGGTTATCTTAGACAGATAGAAAGGTCCTAGGCTTGAAGACTTGACTATAGCCAGACTGACTATATTAATATGCACTCAACAACAGAATGGGACCAAGGAAAGACAAGGCTGGCCAGAACCATAGAAAAAAGGAGAATGAAAGAGATACTAGGTTGTCAGTGCCCTGCCCAACAACAGCCCAGGCTAATGTCCAATGATCCTCCTGATCCCCTTGGCCAGGCTGTTGCCATCACAGCACAGATGCCTTATTCCAACCTACCTGATGCCAGTGAGTTTTTTGCTTATTCCAGAAACATCCCTCATTATAATACTATGTTGATTAAGCCATTTGCCAAAGCAGTCTTTTTTTATATGACTGCTAAGAGGCAGAGGGGCTGGTTATGCTGCAATGGGTACGATTCATGTTATGGACATGTAAGTAAATAAATCATTTTCATTGTAAGTGATTAAATTAGCATTTTAATTAAATATTAATCTCACAGGCCAAGTCACTGTGAGTCTACCTCCAAGAGAAGGATCTGTTCTTTGTGTGATTGCTAAAAATATATCAGGTTTCTGAGTTTAAAAAGATGAGAGCTAGGCTCCAGCTTATGATAAATTTTATATGGTAATTAATTCTGTGACCTGGAGGTCTTTAGTAGCATGCCATGTAGACATCAGTGTTGGCTGAATGTGGTATGTTTTTTGATTTTGAAATTCCTGGAGCATATGTGACACAGTGTAGTGGTCAAAAGTAACCACTGTGAAAGCAGAGTCTCCTTTCTGAAGTCCTGCCCCTATTCCTTAGTTTCTATACCTCAGTTTTGTCATCTTTAAAATGGAATAATAGTACTCATCTCCTGGGATTATTATGAGGAGTAACCGAGTTAATATTTGTGAAGCAGTTCAAACAGTGCTTCACATATAGAAGCATTATGTAGACATTTAACAAAGTAATTGTGTAAAAGATGTAAAAATATAATATATATTAAAAGAGATGAAAGATATGTGGAGAAGAAACCATAGGCAAAGATGCAGAGGAATGAAAAGATATGGTGTGTTTCTATATTTTCCAAGCAGTTATGGAGTTTTGGGTGTATACAGGGAATTGCAGGAGATAAAAATGCCTTCTAGCCATGAACTTTGCAGTAGGTAAAGGGGACCCACGGAGGCAGTTAAAACAAGGAGATCCAATGATGATTTCTTGCTTGTGAAATCTGGCATTAATCATGAAGACTTTAAAATGCTATGTTTTTCACCCTCCTTTTATTTTCCTAACCTTATCTCCCTGAAAGGAATAATGGAAACACATCTGAACTAGGAGTTTGATGATGTGAGTCATAAATTTTGCTCCTTCCCTTGCATAAGTCTCTCAGACCCTCAGGTTTTGCTTCCTCATCTGTCAGCTAGATATCACTGGATCTGGAAATGGCCCTGCCTAAAGTTGTGATGCTTTGAACTGTGGTGTTGGAGAAGACTCTTGAGAGTCCCTTGGACTGCAAGGATATCAAACCAGTCCATCCTAAAGGGGGAAATCAGTCCTGAATATTCACTGGAAGGACTGATACTGAAACTGAAACTTCAATACTTTGGCCACCTGATGCGAAGAACTGACTCATTTGAAAAGACCCTGATGCTGGGAAAGATTGAAGGCAAGAGGAGAAGGGGACGACAGAGGATGAGATGGTTGGATGGCATCACCGACTCGATGGACATGAGTGAGCAAGCTCCGGGAGTTGGTGATGGATAAGGAAGTCTGGTACGCTGCAGTCCATGGGGTAACAGAGTCAGATGTGACTGAGCAGCCAAACTGGCTGAAAGCTGTGATCACCGAGATAACTCACACAAGCTGTATTCAAATACCAAGGGGTTATTATAGAGGTAATGCTTACAAAAATAAAACAAAACCCCACCAAAAAGCAGAAAAATACCTACTTCAATACTTTAAATCAGCCTTTTCCTAGATATTTTAAAGTATGAATACCTATGCATGTTTCAAAAGCATCCTTGAGATAGAATGAGATTATGGTACTAAGTGAAGTAAATCAGATAAAGACAAATATATGATATCACTTATATGTAGAATCTAAAAATTACAAAACATAACATACTCACAAACACAGAAAACACACTGATGAGTATCAAAGGGGAAAGGCAGAGGGAAGGTAAATTAGGAATACGGGGTCAACAGATATACACTACTATATATAAAATAAACAAGGATTTACTGTATAGCACAGGGAACTATATTCAGTGTCTTCTAATAACCTATAATGGAAACGAATCTGAAAAGCATCTGTATCTACACCTCTCTCTCTCTCATATATATATATATATATCTGAATGCCTTGCTGTACACCGAAACTAACACAATATTGTAAATCAACTATAGTTCAATAATTTTTAAAAAAGCATACTTAGATAATAGGAGATACAAGTATACAATGTAAAAGACTGAATTAAATGTTTTTCATTTAGCAAATGCAAAACAAAAACAAAGACAGTAAATAAAACACTTGCCATCATTTCTAAAGAACATCCTGCAATTATCTAACACCTAAAAATGATTTGCAAATAATTTAATTCTGCTGCTAAATTAAGTCTTCCTTTTACTGTATCGTATTACTTTTTGAGTGAGAGATTATTTGAGTGAAATATGATATTAAACCCTGGAGAAGAAAATGGCAACCCACTCCATTATTTTTGCCTAGGAAACCCCATGAACAGAGGAGCCTGGTGGGCTACAGGTCATCGGGTCGCAGAGTCGGACACGACTAAGAGACTAAACAACAATGATATTTAAGCAAGTAATATTTGAGTTTGGAAAAGTCTTTATTATTAAAAGACATTACCAAATTGTGGACAATAATATTAATACTAACCTCTACTATATGTATACTGAGTGCTATAGATATCTGGTTCAGTATTAGGTATTCTGTGCACATTATTTCTACCTCTTCCATCAACTGGAAGGTTTTATCCCTCCCACTTAATAGGTGAGAAAACTGAGACTGAGAAAGGCTAGGAGGCTGAAAATCACATATATAAAAAGAGAGAAGTAGGGATTGGAACTCAGGTTTGCGTAATGCCAAAGTATACAAAACAATAATTAATACAAAAGGAACAAGATATACTTAAGATGTGTAAAATACTAACAGTAAATCAAATCTGGGAGGCTGAGCTGAGGAGTTCACTGCATCTTATTCTCCACATCAGTATATCATCTGCTTCTCAATTCTGAGAAATCCAGAGAGTAAATGACACCTAGATACACTCTGTACATTTGGAATATCTCTAAGAGAACCACACTCCTCAGTAAAATGTAGTGTGAAAGAACTTTAGTGAAAAAAACTTGCAGTTTTTAAAAGTTCAAGTTTATTAAATTTGAATACAAATTTTACTTAAGTAACAAAGTGACTATTTCACCACAAGGATTTTAATTCTTGCCAAGCATGAATTTCTTCATCCAAGGCATTTATCTGGGCACAAAAGCCTCATGTGAGAATTATGCAGTAAAAAATATTTTCTTCCCTTTTAAAACTTCTTTAAAAAATAGTCTGTTAATATAAAACAGCTGAATGATTTTCTTCACATTTTAACAAAATAAAATTCACCTCTGGAAAGGAAAACAAGCATTAGAAATTTCAGTCCAAAATGGTTTCCGAGGAAAGTTATAGGCCATCAATAACAAATGATTTAAGTAAATATGCCTGCTCAATGCAAACTATGAAATAGTTACAGGACTGTATTTAGTGAGTTAAGTATTAGACCAATTAATGAATCAGAAACTGGTTCAAGTATAAAAGAACAAAATATAAAAAATGTATATTTTGAAACCAAATTTGAACAGAGATTTCCTTATTGATATCAGCACTTCACTCCTAACCAGTCATTTATTAATTTTGACTTAAGTTCCTTTTCTCAATTACAAGCTATTACTTATGAATTATTCAAACTTTAATTCACTTATAACGAGATTAGTATAGGCTTGAAGAATACTTTATTGGTCTCCAATTAACACATAACAAACCATCCAAACTCTTCCAATACTTAAAATCCTGATGTTATCCTAGTTTCAATTACCGTAATTTAACAATCTTAGAAGAGATGACTTCCCATAGAAAATTAAAAAGCTCCCTTTCTAGGCTTTAGCCATCTGTTGGCTTTTTTTGTCCCTGCTTTCTTAAGTCTTTAAAAGAGGAAGTTATATTTGATTTATCTCTCATTAAGAATTTTAAAAATCTGATAAAATACATCTATTTAAATTACAAACTCTTCTCATCTCTTCTCTAAGCAAACAGATTCTTCTGGTGAAATAACCAGACTCATCCTTGGTGTTAGTGTATCATTTCAGGAAAATCTGGTAATTATGTACTTTCAATACCAGAGTTCTTAAGGACAATAACACTTATATTAGGCTCGTGAAGCTTTGCCTTTGATTACCTAAAACCAAAGAGCGCCGTTAAGTAAGAACAGGTTACTGTATTTCTCTGAATACCTCCTGCCTTTCAAATATGGACTCATGGGCAAAGAATTTTGAAATAAGAGCGTTCATCTGCTTATCTCTCTCTCTTTTTTAATCATCCAAAAGGAAACTATGTGCTCTTTACAAGAAAACAGGCCTAAAACCATGTCAGCAACTCACGCCAGGACAACTCTGGGTCCTTTAGATTGTGGGGCCGAAATGACCCTGATTTGGAGAAGACCAACAGTTTGAGAGCCCCAGCCAGGGCTTCATGGAGTACTACAGCACTGCTTTCCTCCTTCACTTCAAGTGAAACTTTCAGTGTTCACGGGAGCCAGAGAGCAGGAACGGGTCACCTAGGAGCCAGTTAAAATACTTCTCCATTTCTGGGGCTTTTTACAAAGACCTCAAGAGGAATAACAAATTCTGAGAACACCCAGGAGAACCAAGTGCAAATGCACTGTTGGGCTGCTCCTCGAGTTCCATAGACACGTTATCATAAGTGTTTCTTTTGGGAATTGACACTTGACACCAATGAACTTGACCATTAAAAAAGAAGTTATATGAATCTGTGGACACTGTGTGTAATGCTATCCTCAGAAGCTCACTGTCCTAATCCATGGGTCAAGCTGGATGCAGAAAACCTAGGGACTAGAACTGGAGGTGCATGCACCGCAGAGGGTTAGCAGTGGTCTTGCTTTGCACGAGGGAGAAAAGGAGTTAGAAGGCATGCCATCCCCGTGACTCTCCTAAGTCTCAAGTTCTCATTTTCCCCTTAGATCTCTCTGTCTCACTCTTGTGCTTAAAAAAGTCATTCTTTAATGTTCTGTGTTTTATTCTGTTTAAAACAGAATATCCTTCATGAGAATCAAAATGAGCCTTGTTTATGTAGAAACTTAATTTGTGTGACACTTGGTCCAAATAGGAGTCAATTCAACACTGTCCTTTCTTCAAAAAGTATCTACATAAAAACAGAGAGTAGAATGGGGGTTACCAGGATCCTGGAGGTGGAGAAGTTGGAGAGATGTCTTTTAAGGGAATGAACTTGCAACTAGTAGATAAATGAGTCCTAGAGATCTAAAGAACAGCTTAGTGATGATAGACAAGTCTGTATTATAAACTTCAGAACTGCTGACAGACTAGATCTTAATTGTTTCCAATATAAAAAAGCAACAATAATTTATGTGACATGATAGAAAACATTAACAATCATAGTGCAATGTATCACGGGTTAAATCAACTTGTGTACCTTAAACTTGTACAACATTTTATGTCAATTATACCCAATAAAAAGTATCTATAGATGACTATCTTATATTGTATATTCATGATATACGATATCTCAAAATAACAGAAATGTTCTAGTATGCATCCTTAGTGGTTTATCAATATTAATAGAAGTATTTTTAACAAACATTAATGAATGTTTATTGACTCTGAATATGAATCCTCTTCTATGCACCCAACCCCCTCAGCCATGTGCTCCCAGACAACCACCTTTGTCTAATAATAAGAAATTCACTTACAAGAGTATCCATAACAAATAATGTTTAATCTGGTAACATTTGCCTATGAAAAACTGATCTTAAATATTAAAAAAAAAGTGTCTGACCTTCTTCCTAGCAAACTTCATTTTCACCCCTCCCATTTAAGGTTAAAGCTCCTTCATCAGACAAAGCCACCAAAATTCTAGGAGTAATGTATTCTCAACACACACACAGACTCCTGTGGAAAAGGGCCTTTGAAACAAGGAGACAGAGGTCTTTGGTGCTATGAGACATACAAATGCAAACATAAAAAACATCTCCCCTATTAAGCACTCAGTTGAAACGTCCCTGAATCCCGAGAAGGATGTCATTGTTTTGCACTGCCTCCTGCATGTGATATATCACGTAGCTCAAACAGATCAGTGCTAAGGGAGAGATTTTTATTTTTTATTTTTTTCTGGCTAGCTAGATATGCAAGCCAAACTATTATGACAACTTGATAAATGCAGCTTTTGAAAATGCTTTCTGTTGTAATAATACAACAAACAACAAGGAGGCATGCAGCCAGGCATCATCCATCAGGTGAGCTGGCTGGGAACAGACATGGCCCTGGTGTCATACCAGCTCTTCTCCATCTGCCAGGAACTCTGATGTGGCCTAAAGAACCAAAAGAGGAGTGCGCCCGAAAGCTGCATTTGGAAAACAATTTTAAACTGAAGAGGGGGTAATGGAATCTCACCCTGAAAAACAGTGCCATAAGATTGAGTCCTCGATGTGAAAGTGTTTCTTTGGCATAAGTAATGTATTTTTGTAACCTTAGTTTTACAATTCAACACTTCTGCTCTATGCTAATCTTTCATTATAAAAACGTTCTGAAGGCTCTGCCAGCTTGGAAACTCTGATTTATGCATACAGAGACAGTTACTATAACTTCATGTGCAGACTGAATTCAATATAAATGGAAACCATGTAGGTTTAGGGAAAACAGTCTAAGATGACATCTCTGGATATTTGCTCTTCTCTTGACCCCAGGGAAGTAAGGAAAGTGTCTTTATACTTTTACAGATTCTTGAGCAGCAGCTCAGAGTCTGCAAAGCTGTTCAATTAAAAGTCAGACCCATGAGGATATTATAGACTGAATTTTGGAGTTTGTCCTGTGAGTTTACAACTGGTTTATTCGCTATTATAAGTGTTTGGTATGTTCTAAATTACGACTAGAAAAACAAGTGCCAACTTTTTCCCCCAAACAAGTATGATTTTACATATCTCTGCCTGGTCTTCAAAGGCAGACATGCTACAACAAAGCATCAAGTTCTCACAAATATGGGCTAGGGTTATGAAAGTGAGGAGTGTGCTCATGTAATCAAAAGAGAAGAACACAAGAACAATGACACTGGAAACCACAGTGATCATGCCCAGCTTCTAATGAAACCAGAAACTGCTCCAAGTAGACTGCTCAGATAATCTAATGAGACAATATACAGCACACCATCTCAAAGTGAAGATGAGCCCCTGTGCAAGATGCTCGGGTTCACGAGCTTTGGTAGAATGCTTTCTGATTCATAGTCACTTCACACATTTATTGAGCATCCAATGGGAACCAGTACTAAGCTGAGCATCGTGAAAGGTACAACAATGAGCACTCCCCTGACCCTTCTCAAAGCTATAATTTATTAGCCTTCAACTAAATAAAAAAAAAAAAAAAAAAAAGAAGTCCATGAGTCCAAATAGAACACATATCGGTACAATGTAGGATCAGCAACTAATGGGCATGGTCGGGAAACTAAATACGGAGAAACATAGAGGGACCAATTGATGAGAGACAGAAGTAAGCTATGAAGGTGATGTCTTAGGAGGGGTGTCATTATGGGCCATTTGAGTCCCAAGAGGGTGATGGGAGAAGGGAGAATTCAAGAAACAGCCTTGGCCTGAGAGCCACAACTACTGAGCCCACGTGCCACAACTACTGAAGTCCACGCTCCACACACAGCCTGCGCTCCACAACAACAGAAGCCGCCACCATGAGAAGACCTTGCACCAAAACTAGAGAGAAGCCCCGACTTACTGCAACTCACTGCAAGAGAAAGCCCTTTCACAGCAGTAAAGACCCAGCACAGCCAAAAATTATTTAATCAATTAATTAAAAAATTAAACAGCCTTCCCTCCCTACTCTAGCTTCTCAAAATATGGCAGTAGGTTTCTGGCCCCCACAGTCAATTCAGTCAATTCATTCAGTCTTGACTGAGAACCTATAGCTTTATAGGAAGCTATAAAGGAAAGCCAAGATACCACCTGTGCCCATGGTGCTCATAGTTTAGTGGAGGACAGGGTCTTATACATAGCTATAACGCAAGTCAAGCTATGTAAAAGCCACTAAAAATGGTGAAAACAATGCCTTAGAAATACAGCAAAGTGAGACTGGGGGGCCACTGCTGGAAGTAACTTTAAACAACTGAGGGCTTGTGGGCAGGGGCAGCGGGAGGCGTTTAAGAAGAGGGCTCATCAGAAGAGGCACAGAGTTGGTAGCGTGGCCCCCAGTTGAAAGGATCAGGACACAGATCTGCAGCCACCCAGGATGCTTGTCACTTTCGGAAAACAATTTTTTTTTAAATGTATTTTTGCCTATTTGTTTTTCTGCTTTGTAGTTTATTTGTGTGATCTCTGAGCCCCAGTGCCCAGTGAAGCATGTTAGCACTCCACAAGCTTTTTTTGAAAAATGGAATGAAGGAGGCAGAGAAGGAGAGGGAGGGAAGGAAGAGAGGAGAGAGGGAAGAAAGGAAGGAACAGAGGAAAGAAGGAAGGAGAGAGGAAGGAAGGAAGGTAAGGGATGAAGGTGTAGAACAGAAGGAAATGCTATACAGATAATTTCAGGTCACAAAGAAATTTTGGCCTCATGTTTGATCTAATTCTTGACCGTGAAACCCAATTAAAATCTTTCTAAAATAAAGATGAAAAGTTTAAAATGAAATTAAATAGCTACCAAAGGAAAGAAACTCTGGCTCTTTTCTACAGACATGTTTACTTTCACATATTTACTCAAAGTTGTATTTGTCTCTGCAATGCATTTGTCCCCTTGGAAAGAGGGCAAGGGGTGGGGGCTGAGGGACTGCTGCCTTTGGCTTGAGATCCACCAGCAGGAAGGACGTGCACTTTATAATACACACACACATGCCATAAGGTTTGCAAATGATCTTACACTTGCTCAGTAGCCAAAAGAGGCAAAGAATGAGAATAAAAACAAATGTGTTTTAGCAACATCAAGTCCAACATTTCCATCTTTCCCATGAGGAAAATGTATATTATGAAACTCTAGGACTCTCACAACCTCACCCCATACAACCCTGGAGCTGGGAATTTATGAATTATTTTGGCTAGAGACAAAAGTTCTTCAATCCGCCCATATCACCCAGATGTCTGATGCAAAATGAGAGCCTGGAGAATCACAACATTTTTCTTGAAAACTATTCATATTCAGAGCAGTTTTTACTCCTCTTCGTGTCTTACAGCAAAGTGGGTCACATATTTGATGTGGAGTTGAAAGGCACCTTAGACATTCTTTCAGTATAAATATGTATTGAACACCTAATCTGTTCCAAGCACTGCCCACATGACATGATAGTGTGTGTGTGCTAAGTCGCTTCAGTCGTGTCTGACTCTGTGCAACCCCATGGACTGTAGCCTGCCAGGCTCCTCTGTCCATGAGATTCTCTAGGTCAAGAATACTTGAGTGGGTCACTGTGCCCTCCTCCAGGGGATCTTCCTGACCCAGGTCTCTTAGATCTACCTGCATTGGCAGGCAGGTTCTTTACCACCAGTATCACCTGGGAAGCTCAAGACATCATCGATGAGCCACTAAATCCCACATCCAACGTCATACAGCTAGAAAAAAGTAGGGCCGAGAGTCACAATTAGTAGTTTGATAAAAGAATAAAAAGGATAATTCACAAAATAGGATAAAGCTTCTAACAAAGACAATGTCAATGAAATACATTGTTTTTTTTTGTTTGTTTTTTTCAAGATCCAGGTTTCCAAGTAGTTGACTGCTTCCCATAGGAAACGATCTCTTATCTTGACTACTTAGTCCCACTCCAAAGGCAAGGTAGAGGCTGGCTCTTAAGCTATTTGAACTTGGCATATGTAGTTATGGGCTTCGGCTGATGATCACACATAAATATGATGCTATTTATTGTTTTATACTTATTTTTCCTGTCTCGAGGTAAATAATTCATTCCCCAGTGTATGTAACTCTGATATCTCCCTTTGTTTCTCTTTTGCTCTTAATATCTGGTACCCCCTTTTCTTTATTTAAAAAAAATTTTTTTTTATTTTTTCATTTATTTTTATTAGTTGAAGGCTAATTACTTTACAATATTGTAGTGGTTTATGCCATACATTGACACGAATCAGCCATGGATTTACATGTGTTCCCCTTCCCGATCCCCCTTCCCGCCTCCCTCCCCATCCCATCCCTCTGGGTCTTCCCAGTGCACCAGCCCTGAGCACTTGTCTCATGCATACAACCTGGGCTGGTGATCTGTTTCACCCTTGATAGTATACTTGTTTCAATGCTGTTCTCTCAGAACATCCCACCCTCGCCTTCTCCCACAGAGTCCCAGAGTCTGTTCTGTACATCTGTGTCTCTTTTTCTGTTTTGCATATAGGGTTATCGTTACCATCTTTTTAACTTCCATATATATGCGTTAGTATACTGTATCAGTCTTTATCTTTCTGGCTTACTTCACTCTGTATAATGGGCTCCAGTTTCATCCATCTCATTAGAACTGAGTCAAATGAATTCCTTTTAATGGCTGAGTAATATTCCATGGTGTATATGTACCACAGCTTCCTTATCCATTCATCTGCTGATGGGCATCTAGGTTGCTTCCATGTCCTGGCTATTATAAACAGTGCTGCGATGAACACTGGGGTGCACGTGTCTCTTTCAGATCTGGTTTCCTCAGTGTGTATGCCCAGGAGTGGGATTGCTGGGTCATATGTGGTGCCCCCTTTTCTTTAAATCTCTCTCACAAGCACATAAATAAACACACACCCACACCCACACACACACACACCCTTTCTTTCCTCTATTCCCCTCCCCCCACACTCTGGTTGAAACGGAGCAAAACAGGTAAACTCCCCTTTTCTGTTGTACAAACTGGGCTCAAACAGAGGAAACAGAATTAAGGAAGTCTTTGGTGGGGGACAGGGATAATGACAGATGCTGAACTGAAGGTGGAAAGTTAAACTCTATGATTGAGAAGTTTAATGAGTCTATAGGCAGGGAAGGAATAGACACAAAGATGTAGTGAACGAACCTGTGGACATGGGTGGGGGAAGGAGAGGGTGGGGCTAATCGAGAGAGCAGCAATGACATATATACACGACCATGTATACAACAGACAGCTAGTGGGAAGCGGATGTATTAACACGGGGAGCTCAGCTCAGCACTCTGTGACTAGAGGGCTGAGATACAGTTGGGTGGGAGGCAGACACAAGATGGAGGGGATATAGGTATACCTAGAGCTGATTCATGTTGTTGGACAGGAGAAACTAACACTACATTGCAAAGCAATTATACTCCAATTAAAAATAAATTTTAAAAATTTGCTGAAAGAAATTTTAACAAAATTGAGTCTGAAAAGCTGATCTCAGAGAATTTGCATAAATCATGCCAGTTACTGGGCATTAACTTAGTTATTCACTAAAAACCTGGAGGCTTACAGAATCATACCCATAGGCTGAATAATGGAATGGAAACATTTTTGAGAAAATACTAAGTCTATTCACCACTCTGGGCAAGGTTGATATTGAGAGGGTGGTGGTTTTAGTCGCTAAGTAGTGTCTGATTCTTTTGCAGCCGTGCCGGGCTGCTCTGTCCATGGCTTTTACCCAGGCAAGAATACTGGAGTGGGTTGTCATTTCCTTCTCCAGGGGATCTTCCTAACCCAGGAACTGAACTCATGTCTCCTGCAGATTCTTTACCGCTGAACCACCAGGGAAGCTCTCTTGATTTTGAATAATACCAGACAACTGGAGAACTACTCAGAAAGGTTATCACCATGGCTCACAGGAGTACAGTGGCAAAGCATTACTTTTATATCCTGACATGCTTGTGTCTATGACTTTTCTTCCCACATTGCAGATTAAGTCATTTCATAAAAACCTGAGAAATGTTAAACATAAATAAATCTCTTTACCAGAAAATATACTCTTTTTTTTCATTACTCTAGCTTCTAAATTCTTAGATTGCTGGAGACAAATGTCATCATTTCACTATCATGCCATTCAGTAGAGAACAGTTCTGAAGTTCTAACAGTGGACACACATTACAGTTATTAGGAGAGCTTTTACAAAATTACTGATAGTAGGGCTCCAACCCCAGAGATTCTACTTTAATTGGTCTTTGGTGGAGCCCTGATATTTGTATCACTTATAAAGCTTTCCAGGTGACTCTACAGTACAGCTGGGTTAAGAACCACTGCTACAGATTACTGTTGTTTAGTTTCTGAGTGGTGTCTGACTCTTTCGAGATTTCCTGGATTGTGGCCTGCCAGGCTCCTTCATCCATGGGATTTCCCAGGCTAGAATACTGGAGTGGGTTGCCATTTCCTTCTCCACTGGATCTTCCTGATCCAGGAATTGAACTCATGTTTCCTGCATGAGCAGGCAGATTCTTTACCACTGACCCACCCAGGAAGCCCACAGAGTATTACCCATTTACAGAAATGGGAGAAATTCTCTTAGTTCTTAAAATACATTGCAACTATAAGCAGTAGAAACTCAATATTATGATAAATTCTCAATAGCAAATGCCTGTTCCTTGAACTTTATATCCTAAGTTATACCTAGGAACTTGTCTAATATGTTCAACAAATATTAACTGAATGCATAAAAACTGAGACTCAGTCTTAAAGGTCATATGTTTCTAAGAATTTATTCATTTTTTCTACGTTTTCCTATTTTTTGGGCACATAATGGTTCATAACAGTCCCTATCAGCCTTTTAACTCCTGAAGCATATAGTGTAATGTTTCCTCTTTCATTTCTGATTTTATTTATTTGCATCTTCTTTCTTTTTTTTCCCTCAGGCTAGCTAAGGGTTTGTCAATTTCATCTTTTCCAAAAACCAAATTCTCAGTTTGGTTGATCTTTTCTATTGTTTTTCTATATTCTATTTGACTTATTTTTGCCCTAGTTCTTCTTATTTCTTTCCTCTGCTAAAATGTGGGCTTAGTTTGTTCTATTTTCTAGTTCAGACCAATAACAAACAAAAATGTTGAAGGAATAATTTAAAACCTCATGACAAAGAAAAGTCCAGGACCAGATGGTTTCACAGGTGAATTCTAAAGAACATTTTACAAATAATTAATGCAATTTTTCTTAAATTCTTCCAAAAAGACAAGAGGGAATACTTTCAAACTCAAAACCTGAACAAGAAACACAAAGCTTAAGGCATCACACTTCCTGGTTTCAAACTATATTACAAAGTTATAGTAATCATACAGTATGGAACTGGAACAAAAACAGGCATATAGACCAATGGAACAGAATAAAGAGTCCGGAACCATACCTGTGCCATACAGTCAACTAAGCTTTGACAAGGTGCCAAGAACACAATGGGGACTAGGTAGTCTCTTCAATAAATGGTATTAGGAAAATCGGATAGCCATTTGCAAAAGAATGAAATTCTACCCTTATCTCATACCAAGTAACAAAAATTAATTCAAAACAGATGAAAGACTTAAATATGTCTTTATTGAACTATAAAACTGCTAGAAGAAAACACAGAGAAGAAAGCTTCTTGACACTGATCTTAGCAACAATTCATTGATCATAATAGCAAGTTCACAGACAACTAAGGCAAACATTGACAAGTGAAGTTGCATCAAACTAAAGAGCTTCTATACAACAAAGGAAACAATCAACAGAGTGAAAAGTCAACCTACCTAGTGGAAGAAAATATTTGCAAACCATATGTCTGATAAGGGGTTAACATCCAAAATATATTTAAAAACTCATATAACTCAAGAGTTAAAAAAAAAAAAACCCAATTAAAAAAATGGTCAAATGACCTGAGTAGACCTTTTAAAAAAAAAAAAAAGACATACAAGTGGCCAAAAGATGCATGAAAATATGTTCATCATCACTAACTATCAGAGAAATGCAAATCAAAACCACAAGGGGACATCATTCACATCTATTAGAATGGTTATCATCAAAAAGATACGTGGGAGAAGATGTAGAGAAAAGGGAGTCTTATGCACTGTTGATGGAAATGTAAATTGGTGAAGGCATTATGAAAAACAGTATGAGGATTCCTTGTAAAATTAAAAACAACTACCATATGACCCAGCAATTTCACTACCGGGTATAAATCCAAAGGAAATGAAATCTGAATCTTGAATAGGCATATATTCATGTCCATTGTAGCATTATTCATAATATAGTTAAGATATGAAAACAACTTAGAAGTCCCTAGATGAATGAATGGATAAAGAAAATGTGGTATGTACATACAATGGAATATTATTTAATCTTAACAAAAATCGGGATCCTGCCATTTGTGGCAGCATAGGTGAACCTGAAGGACATCATGCTGATTGAAATGAGCCAGACACAGAAAGACAAATACCAAATGATTTTGCTTATATGTGGAATCTAAAATAGTAAAATTCACTGAAGCAGAGAGCAGAACAGTGGTTGCCAAGTGCGGTGAGGGGCAGGTGGTGGGGAGAGACGGAGATGTTGGTGAAAGGGGATAAAGTTTCAGTTAGGCAAGATGAATGAGTTTTGAAGATCTAAAGTACAGCATGATAATGACAGTTAAAAATGCTGCATTTTATACTTGAAATTTGCTAAGAACATAGATTTTAAATCTTCTCAACACATACACACTCTAAATACATAGAAGGGATGGATACACTACTTGGCTTGATTGTGGTGATCTTTTCATAATGTATTCATTTATCAAAACATCAAGTTGTATACCTTAAATGTATATTATTTTTAGGTATCAAGAATACCTCAATTTAATTAGCTTTTTAAAAAAAAGAAAACTGAGGAGAAATGAAAACTTCAGAAAATCTATTGAACTAACCAAATAAGGAATTTTTAAATAAACAGAAAAGGCCAGCCAGGGGTAACAGAGTCCCAGTATGGCTAGTAAAGATTATGGACACCAAACACATTCCCAGCCATCTTTTATTCCAACAAACAGGTTTATGGGACAAACCAGGCATAAATTGGCCCCAAACATTCAGTTATTGGCCTTAGTGTATTCTGCTCCTGAAGGAAGATCAGATCATGGAACAAAATATCCTTCTAAAATATATGACCTGGAATATTAGAAGTACTGGTAATACATTTAGACTAGGCTTTGACCCAAAAGTAAAAGGAAGGCAACCGCAGACTCTCAAACATATATCCCCAAATGTGAAATCTCCTCAATATAAATGACGTGACCAGTCGGACTCTTTCTGAATTTGTGTATCTTTCTGTTAAACAAACCTCAGACATGTCCAAGAAAAACAAGGCTGATAACATACAACATTAGATGAAGAATAACAGATAAATCTTGCTTTGGGGCTCATTTGGGCTCAAAGTTCTAAAACCTCTTAAAACAAGTCTTGTGAACCTTAATTGGATGTTATGACAGAGATGAGGTGAAATTTTTAAGAGAGAAAATTTCTGTTTAAGAAGCCAAATCTTAACATTAAAATTTTTCTTTTGGTATTATTACACATCAAATCTTAACATCAAAAATGTCTTTTGGTATTTATTATTATAAAGTTTATAAATTATTTGGTAACTAAAGCTTCTATTCATGTAAGTATCAACATTATTATGGGAGAAAAACTGTTTGCAATTAAAAAGTCAGAGGAGTTAGCTTATTTTCCCTTAGCACGATTATTATGAAATGACAAGGTTGAATGATCTTCCTTATTCCCGTGAGATAAGACTCCTTGGGGCTATTTATTTTAATTTTTCTATGTTTATGTTGACAACATTCTGGCAGCCACATCCCTTTGGAATAATATCATAATCTTAATTTTTTTAGGCACCTCTATGGTGTGATGATTTTTATCTCTTGTTCATTTAATAATTTTGTTCAACTCAAAAAAAATTGTATTCAACTCAAGAATTCAATTCATGGATCCAGTGGTTAAGAATCCACCTTCCAATATAGGAGATGCAGGTTCTATCCCTGGTCCTGGCTGGGGAGTGAAGATCCCACATGCCCTGGAGCAACTAAGCCTGTGAGCCACAACTAGAAAGAGCCAGGGTGCTCTAACTAAGATCAATGCAGCCAAAAATAAATAAATAAGTACTTTAAAAAAAAAAGAATTCAATTCAAAATGTTTTAACTTTAAAAAATGTTTTCAACCTTTTTAGGTATGTCTTTTGTTTGTTCTTTGGCCATCTATGAAGTTGACAAGATTTTCATCTAATCAGCTGGGATTTAATAAAGTATTCATACTCAATGTATTAAATAATCTATTCTATTAATCTATCAATCCATAGTGTTAATTAGTCTGGAGATTGATTTGGCATTTCAGAAAGTAAAAAAGGTCATAAAAACATTAAAAAAAAGTCACAAAAGATTTACAGCAAAATGCAATAATCAATGCTCCAATATCAGAAACTGGGAATATCAAGCACTGCTTCTTTTCTGTGAGTGTAGAGAAAAGACAGGGGAGAAGCCAAGCACGTGATTCTGCTCAGTATCTCTCCGGGTCAGGGCTGCTTTCCCAGCCTTAAGCACTGCCAATTGAGAATGAAGGGTTTTATATGTAATGCTTGTTTATAATTTCACTGTGTTTTTTTCTCCACTGATTTTTTCTCAAAAGATCGCTTTGAGAAGATGTTCTACACTCAGGGGGTTAACCAAGCCTCCTCCAAGCTCCTAGTCCATCAGGGAACATAGTATTTAACTCCAGAAGTGGAGTCGTCACCTATTTGATAAAATCTATTTTAGCTTCCTTTATAGTTTTATAATATTGGGAATAGAATAATTGTTTTCTGATAAGATTTAAAACTATTAATATCAGACATTAATGTGAACAATGACATCATATCACTAGGACTGGAAAATTAGCCTAGCAGATTAATGCAGCAGGGGATGGAAGTTACTTGGACTGAACTGGAATGCTGACCATTACACTACCACACACACTCTAGTTACCTACTGGGCCTATAAGGACATATACATTCATAACCACTAATCTTTCCCAAGAGTTAATAAGGTGACTGAATTGAACTTGGATGTATAAATATGGAGTGGAGAGATTCGAGAAAACCCAGTAAGTCCATTAACTGTTAAAAATGAATTGCCACATTCTTAGATATACCCATCAAGTAAAATTAGATATTTAATTTTCAAATACATGAGGTTTTTAAAGTATCTTTGATATTAATCTTTTATTTGATATTAATTTCTCATTTAAAATCTTTCTTTGCTGCAATCACCCTTTCAGTCTTTGAATTTTATTGAAAGGGCTCCCTGGTGGTTCAGACAGTAAAGGATCTGCCTGTAATACAGGAGACCCAGGTTTGATCCCTGGGCCAGGAAAATTCCCTGGGGAAAGGAATGGTTACCCACTCCAGCATTCCTTCCTAGAGAATTCAATGGACAGAGGAGCCTGGTGGGCTACAGTCCATGGGGTCACAAAGAGTTAGACACGATTCAGCGACTAACACTAAATGTATATCACTAAAATAACTTTATTGAGACTTTCAATGTCTAAGTCAAAGATCTCTCTTGGTAAATGTCACACTTCACTTGAAAATATGTGGGTTATTTTAAAATATCTTGACATTGATTTCTAACATAATTCCACAGTGATAAGAGAACAGACTCTGTATGATTTCATTTCTATACCATTAAATTTTTGCACTTTGTTTTATGTCCCTGGATATATTCTAGAGTCTCCTAGTTTACAGCCTATGGGAACTTGAATAGAATTTGTATTCTACTGTTGTGTGAAACTGTATAAATCTTAATTATGTTGAATTGGTTCATGGTGCTTCTCAGGTCTATTGTATCTTTCTACTTTTCTATATACTCATTCTATTAATTTTTGAGAGTTTGATATTGAAATGCCAACTAAAAATCTTAATTTACCTACTTAAAAAATAATTGTAATATATAGTGGAACTATATGTAACTTGGTTCTGTATTTTCAAAGTCTCCTGTAAATGTGTTATAATACTTTCATAATTAAAAAAAATTTTTTTAATGAATTTCCACAAAAGACCATCTATGGTAGACTGCAAAACTGGTCCCAGTTCTTTACCAACCTGGCATCAAATGCCTTTCCTTGTAACATCTTTGCTCTCCCACACTGACTTTGAACTTGGTCAGGTAATTTACTTTGGTCAATGTACATCTTCAGAAAAAATATGACAGAGCTATTTATCAGTGCCCAACATACAGTAGGACACCATTCTTCAATAGGGCTTATGTTGTGAAGTGACTTTATACTGAACTGTACTGACTCTGATTCTCTTGAGAAAAACAACACATGGGGTGAATTCAGCTCTGCAGTCCATTTTTTTTTCCTATTTCTTTATATTCTTACCAGATTTGGAAATGCCATTTGTTTGAAACCTTTTTTCTTCTTCTTCAAATCCATAAAGAATAGGTGGTTCACTCCTCTCCCTATTTTTTATTATTTCCTATCTACCCCAGTATGGGTTTATTGAATGCATTTTTTTAATATTTGAAAGTCAAATAGGACATATATGTTTATAAATTTTATACTTTTCATTCTGGTTTTTCAGTTTATTATAAGCAGACAACAACCAATATTTTTCATAGTATCTTTTTTTTTTAAGAAAAGTGGTCACACCCTTTCTCTTTAAGAAGTTTTTTTTTTTTTTTAATTGGAGTGCCTTGCAAAATGTTGTGCTAGTTTCTGCTTTACAATGAAGTATCTTAATAAAATCTTAATGACTGGAGTTTTAATATACTAGGTGACAAACATGGTAGTTCTGAATTTCACAGGACATCCATGTTTGATGATTTGCCAAATGACAGACTTTTGCTTGTGGTTCTAATTCATTCCTGAAGCTGTTTCTCAGTCTCTCGCTCAGTACAAGATGCTTGCAATGTAACATTTACATTACTGAGCCAATATGAAATTTCCTATACATTTCTTACCAGCTTTGTGAGACACATGTTTTGGCTCATCCCTATAGAATATTTCAGCATGCTAACCTGGGCAAACTATATAATAGGAATATTCCAAATTTGTACCTTTTGACTTTACTGTGTACATCTATTTTCAGTTATGTCTCACAGTGTTACCACCATGTAGAAACATATAGTTAAGATTTACAAAGTTTTGATATTCAAGATTAAGAGAACAGGTGAATTCCTAAGGATGAAAGATCTATTCTTTCTATTTAGCTCACAGATCTGGTTTGATATGAAGCTGGCCTCCAAAGCAGACAGACAAACTCACTAGTTGATTCAACCAACAGACTCATCTTCAGGGTAGACCCAAATACCAGAATGGCTAAATACCAGAACTGATCTCGTAACTTTCAAGATATGGCTTTTAGTCATGTTTCCCAGAGTATGTTATTTACACTGGGGCCTCTGTGGAACCAAAATGATCTCTAGTAATCAATGGATCCAGTGAGGGAACATCTATCGAGCTTTCACTATCTCTCAGACTCTGTGCAGACCTGGAGGATACGGAAAAAAGTAAGACTTGGACCCTGATTTCAAAAAATTCTCACTCTAATCAGAATAAATTGACGTTTTTCTGAAACTACATCTCACCACTTTCTGTTGCTTATGAAAAGTCTAGAAAAATCAGCAGACGCATAACTTGCCCTTCCTCCGTTTCACGTATTATAATATATAATAATTTTGATCAAACCTCTTCCTTGCCACATATAATACTTTTCACTGTCAAATAAAATTTGACATTTCATTAAAATATTACCTTTCATTAAAAATATTACCATAGTACTTTGTGTTTTATAGTTTGGAGAAAAATCTAGTCATAGACTACACAACTCAAGAAGTTTTGACTTATTATTATTCTAAGTAAAGACTTTCCAGTCCAGCACCTCAAGCCTTTTCCTTTCAGCTTAGGAACTGTGAGCCACTCTTACTTCCCCTTTCATCATCGCTCCCACTATTCACATCCCAATTTCCACAGCCATTTCTATTCTTCCAAATCTCCTTATATGCACAACTCACCATTCAGGAAACTGAATGACTTTGGGGAACTTCTGACCATTACAACGTCTAAAAATTCATATAGCCTTCGTTTTCAAACTACTGGTAACATTGGAATACAACATAATATGCTACTAATGTTAATATAATTGTGATTAGTCACCACAGTTGTTAAGATGGTACCAAAAGTATAATACATTATGGAGCTATAGATACTAGGTCCACTTTTGATAATTCATTTCTAATAATATATTTTCCTTCCAGTTCTAACATGAAAACGGATGAGAAAATGTGCTTGGTGAATGAGATAAATTCTAAGGAGCTTATCACATAAGAGTATCTAAATATCTAGCAGGAGATGGTCGTATTTAATTCTTTGGGCCTGCCTTTCATTCCTTCAATCCGCAACAAAACGCTCTGCTTTACCCCCAAGGTACAGCTCCGACCTGCTCCCGCGGGGTCTTGCAAGGGAGCCTTACCCTGTGGGTTCAGGACTTACTTGCTGCTGAGGCAGCGTCTCAGCGAGTAGGAGGCCCCTCCGCCGCAGGTGCGCGAGCACTCGCTCCACGGGCCCCAGGCGTCCCACAGGCCGTCGCGGTCCTCCTCAGAGCGCGCGGTCCTGGAGCTCTGCGAGGAACGAGAGCGCGGTCAGTATGAGTCCTCAGCGACCCCGGAAGCGTGTGTCCTAACCGTGGGTGGGCTCGCGTGTGTGGACACGAGGGCCTTGTGGAGGACGAAGCTGAGTGCAGTCTCAGATTCTTTCCAATTTAATCATGTACCTATGTTTGGGCGGAGGAATATTTGAGTGCAAGGGCCCCAGGCTGTGACTGAAAAAGGCCCAGGGCCTGCATGAATGGGAGTGAATGGGAAAAGGTGGCCAGAACTAGCAGTCTGCGTCAGAGGAAGGTAAACTGCACTCAAGTCAAAATTTCATGAGACTACTTTTTGCCGCTCTGTGAAGAGAGAAGCTACACTCGAGAGATGTTTCTGCTCTGAGAAAATTGACATGTGCATACTGTCACTGCTTTCCAAAATTTAATGTTTCATACAATGGACTTTTTTTTTTTTAATGAAGCAGCAGCATTCTTGGTTTTTAGACTTCTCAATGAGAATAATTGTATGAATTAACTGTAGTAATACAAGGACTAGACAGACAGATTTGCTTGTTATTGACAGACTTCCTAGTGAAATCTGCATATACTCTAAGGAAAACTATTATGTGTAGGTGTCCATGTAGTGCTTCACACTTCCTAGAAGAGTTAAAGAGAAAATTGGTGCCAGTCTTATAATAGTTAATAGAACAGATTTTGGAGTCAGAAACTGCCTCGGTTTGGATATGGATTCTGTTTTTTAACTAATTATGTGTCTGTGCACAAGTAATTTCCCACCTCTCTACATTTCAATTTTCCTTTCTATAAAATGGGGATAATATAACCATGCCACAATATCCACGTGTGTCCCTGTGCACGCACTCGCGCACACACACACACACACACACACATACTGTAAAAAGACTCCTTATATAAACTAAACTTAGGACAAGTTTCAGAGTAAATCACAAATATTACTGATTATTATGTTATTATAAATTGAGAACATGTCTTTATGTATGTTCACAGTTGTATTAGTCTGTTCATGCTGCCATGACAAATTAGCAGACTAGATGTCTTAACAGAAATTCATTTTTTCACAATTCTGGAATCAAAGTCCAAGACCAGGATGCCAGCATGGTTGGCTCCCAGTGAAGACTTTCCCCTTAGGTTGCAGATGGCTGCCTGTTCACTTTGTGGTCATATGACCTCCACTTTCTGTGAGTAAGAGAGGGAGTGAGCTCACTGGTGTCTCTTGTTAGTAGTGCATTAATCACATCATGAGGGCCCCACCCCTACAATCTCATCTAAATTAATTCTCTCCTAAAGGCTCTATCTTCAAATAGCATCACATTGAACATGAGGGTTTCAACATTTAAATTTGGAGAGAACATACTCAGTCCATGGCAAGAGTTCTACAAATAGCTAGCGGAAACTGTGGCCAAGTTACTTTACTGAATAAACCAGGTGATATCCATATAATAAAGGTGGTATCATTTCATGTCAAAGGCATACACATAACAAATGTTAAAATTTCAAAACTATATTTGGAAAAAGCAATTTGTAAAGAAAATGTGTATGATAGGCTATATGATGGTTTCACATTCAGTTTGTTTTCTCTGAGGAGACAGCATAAGCAGAAAAAGCATGGAATACAAAGGCAACAGGAGGGCAACCTTTTAAAGCATTGTGAGAACCTGAGATGATGCAGGTAAAGTGACCAGCATATAGTAGGCTGTATAAATGGTAGCTCTTATTATTATTATTTTTAAAGACTTTCTCACAGCCTATCTAGTTATACTCAAGGCTATATCACCCAATTAGGAGGAGTCCCTGAAAAGGCAAAGAACATTGTATCACCCCTAGAAAACTATTTATTTTGAAGTAATGGGATTCTTTACAAATATGTAGCTATGGGACTCATTTGTCAAACTGACTATTCCTTGGAACTTTTACAACCTGTACAAATGAAGTCACAAACTTGGCCTTAGAGTATTATATCAAGGAATGTCTAACTGGTACATATTGTATTTACATTCCTGAATCATTTGAAATAAGTAGTGGGAAATGGTTAAAAGCAGAGACATAGACCTACTTGGGCTTCCCTGGTAGCTGAGTGGTAAAGAATCCACCTCACAATGTAGGACAGATGGGTTTGATCCCTGAGTTGGGAAGGTCCCCAGGAGAAGGAAATAGCAACCCACTCCAGTATTCTCGCCTGGGAAATCACATGGACAGAGGAGTCTGGCAAGCAATAGTCCATGGGGTCACAAAAGAATTGGACATGACTTGGCGACTAAATAACAATGTAGACCTACTTAGCCTACAGTGGAATACTGGCTCTAGAGCCTCCCAGCTGTAATTTACTTATGCTTCAATTTTCTTATCATAGATTGGGAAGAATAAAGCTATCTGTATTCCTGAGACATTGTGAGGATTAGAATAGTTAATATATAAAAAGCACACAAGGCAGAAACAACCCAAATGTCCATAAGAGGATGAATGGATAAACAAAACGTGCTGTATTCATAAAACGGTATGTTATTCAGTCTTACAATATGACCCGGTCATACCACTAGTGGACACATACCCTGAAAAAACTGTAATTCAAAAAGACACCATGCACTTCAGTGTTCTTTGCAGCATTATTTACAATAACCAGGACAATGGAAGCAACCTAAATGTCCATCAACAGATGAATGGATAAAGAAGATGTGCTACATATATGCAATGGAATATTACTCATACATAAAGAGGAATGATATTGGGTCATTTGTAATGATGTGGATGGACCTATAATCTGTCATACAAAGTGAAGGAAATCAGAAAGAGAAATGTAAATATCATATATTAATGCATATATGTGGGTTTAGAAAAATGGTAGAGATGAACCCTTTTTCAGGGCAGGAATAGAGACACAGGCATAGAAAACAGATGGGTGGACACGGGGTGGAGGTGGTAGAATGAACTGGGAGACTGGGATTGCCATATGGGCACTTCCACGTGTAAAACAGATAGCTAGTGGGATCCTGCTGATTAGTGCAGGGAGCTTGCAGTTCAATGCTCTGAGGTGACCTAGAGGGGTGGAGGTCCAAGAGGGAGAGAATACAGGTATACATATAGCTAACTCACTTTTTTGTACAGAAGAGACTAATACAGCAATGTAAAGCAAATATATCCAAATAAAAAAGAGTAACATTTTTTTAAAAGGCAGGAAATTCTGACACATGCTATGACATGGATAAATGAGGAAATTATGCTAAATGAAATAAGCTAGATACAAAAGTATGACTATTACATGAATTCACTTACAGGAGGTATGTAGTCAAATTAATAATCTTAAAACTTCAACTTTCCCACAGCAAAAGCTTTCAGTCACCTGTCACATGACACTGACCTGGTGATAAGATCTGCCAGGAGTTTGAGGTTCCTATAAAATGCAGCACAGAATGTGAAAGAGAAACCCATTGATTACCCTCAAATCTGTCCTTTCTAAAGTATTTACTGAGCTCCAAAGCCTGTTTTTTAAGGTTAATAAAACCAATCTCTAATCATACAGGATATTCTTTTTCCAAGCATAATTACCTAGTGAGAGAGAAAAGACACTTTGCCATTGAAATATACATACTGAGTCTCTTGCTCATCCAGTAAGTTCGTTCCTTAGATTTGTGAAAAGTTTTTGTGCACCTCCTGACTCCATTTTTGTTTGCTCTGTGTGGTTGGAAGATGGTTCTGTTGAGAGTGTATTTGACTGATATAGCAATTATTTATGTGGCACAGATGCATTGTACAATGCAATTTCCTTTATTTTATTAAAATTCAATCTGAGATGAAAACCAGTGTCACAAATGCTAGCATGCATGAAGTAATTAAAATAAGCAAAATGAGTGGTTACAAATCATGATACTATCCAGGTACTACAACTGAAAAAAAAATTCACACACAGTATTCACATGTGAACTCTTCTTTTATGTGAGGTAAGAACACATGAATGCCAAATCCTGGAGTCATTTCTCCCTGGTGGCTCTCTGGATAAGATATTTAGAAAATAATGTCTGGTTGGGAGGGGGGATCGGGATGGGGAACACATGTAAATCCATGGCTAATTCATGTCAATGTATGGCAAAATCACTACAATATTGTAAAGTAATTAGCCTCCAACTAATAAAAAAAAAAAGAAATAATAAATAAATAAATAAATAAAAATGTAGAAAATAATGTCTGGTTGAAATCTGGCTTTTCTAGAGAAGGAAATTGTTTCAGACTCTGCGCTAAAGTTGCTTGGTAGTTTTCATGTGCCTGGTAGGGAAATTAAAATGAAGTCTTGCTCAGCTTTCAGAAGAAGGAGAGCAGGTCTCTTATCTGCTTCTGACCTGGATACTGCCTAGATACCCCGCCTGCCTGCAAGCACAGCAAGTAAGATGGCATTTTAGATAAGAAAGGGAATGGGTCTTGGAATTCTTGAGACCCTGGAATTCTGGCTAACCCCTCAAGATCTAATGAAATCCTGTGACTCACAAGGTGAAACAAACAGTATTGTAAAAGTTAAAAAGAAAAAAACAGAACTGCATTTCAGCACACAAACTAATAATGATAGTATCAGCTTGTGGCCTGGGATTATAAGTGGGAGTCTCCAAAACTGCAATTTGAAATTTCACCCATGGAGCAGATACACTGCCTAGGACCTTTTTCCCATTAGGACTCCGGATTGCTGTTAATGAAGGACTTCCCAGCACTGTTTAAGTATGGATGTTGGTCTGCCCAATTTGGTGATGCATGTGCTGCTACTTTTCTCTACTGTTTCTATTTCTTTTCTTTTAATGACTGCATATTGAAAATAAGTCAAATAATCCTCTATTAAATATTGAAACTTGTTGTGTGTGACAAGTGGTTTCTTTTGTTAACAAATTCTTTGAACCTAAAGCCAAAGTAAAACTTTCAGCAAAACAGAAATTGGCACTCTGAGCAGGGTTCATGAAACAAAATGCCACTCTTTAAAAACAAAGAGGTTAAGACTAATCAAGTTTTTATTCCCTGATATGAAGATTTGCCTTACTGCTCATTAGCTACTGAATGGAGCATATCCACTGGATTGTGTGAAAATTAGGATCCCAAATTAAAATGGGCCAAAGCTTTTGATGTTATTAAATGTTTGCAACTCATGCCAAATGAGAAAGAATAAGAATGTACCATGCAGGCTCGGAGAGGCTAGATCCTCCTCTTTGCCTACCGTAAGGTGCATGAGGCTAAATTAAAATTAGTTGAAGGTATGGCAATAACAGAAGGGAAGCCAGAATTAGAGAAAGAATCATGTGATGTGCAAGGATGATTGTCCATGTTCCAATGTCAAAATTATATTTTAGCTGATCAAGTCTCCACTTTCCAGTCGGTAGCCAGAAAAGCTTCTGTGGAGGTTGCACAAGCTAAATTATCAGCATCAATGTGGCACGGCAAAGTTAACAAAAAGAAAGTTCATCTGGCAAAAGCTAAAGCAGGGGTAGACTTGGTCCCCAGTGCTTGGGATGGGGATATCTGGAATGATAGTTCGAACACAGAAGCAGATGATAATGCAGACCAGAGAGCACAACCTAGCTCTATGCAAGCCAAGGAGGAATCAAAACCCATACGCTCAGCCAGCATGGCATTGGAAAATGGAAACGGATGCCCAGGGGAATACCATAAGGAAAGATACCCTTGAGGATTACACAAAATCAATGACATTTTAAGCACATTTACTGAGAGGTCTGGATAGCCCTTATTTCTTGAGTAGTGTGCATATATGACACTGAGGTAGCTGGAATTCTCATAGATGAGGATAACACAAATAAATCTGGTACATCAGTAATGATTCTTTTGTGCAACAAGCTTTTAGAAATAAAAGTCAAAGTCCAGAGACTCAAATCTACTAGAAGTGGTGGCTGAAGGCTGCGATAAGATATAACCTTTAGAATCTACATGACCTGGGGGTGAATGCTCTTGGTATTCTTTAAAGGACTGTGTTCAGAGACTAGAGGAGGAGGCTATGAAATGTGAAGCATGACTATGAGATGTCACAAATGCCTTTAACAGTACAAACAAGAAAGATCTTTAAAACAGCCCCTCCCAGCTACAAGCATGTCATTTTAACCCTTTTGTTAAATGAGATGGGCACTCCCATTAATGAAGCAATTAATAAAGTTCAGCAGTTAGGTGACTTAGGAGAAGTGAATTTCCAAAAGACAGAGGATAGATAACTGAATAAAAGCAATAACAGAGTATCTAAAAAGGAGATGGGATTTCCTTAAAGAGGGAGGCCCTAGAGAGAAAACTGATGGAGTAACTATTATAGAATTATGGGACATGTATGGCAGGGAGGGATTAGATATAAGAAAGGTTTCCCAGGACACTGTTATGGATAAGGAACAGGAGGAAGGAAAAAGGGGACCAAAGGAAATAATACATTTAGGATGATGGTGGTGAAGATGAATCTAACTACTCAGATTTTTTCCCTAATCCAATTTATCCCTGGAAGGATTTGGGGAAAAATAAAATGAAACAATGAGTTGTGGCCAAGCTCTGGTAAATTGTTGGGGTAGAAAAGATATGTGGCTTCATGTTAAAGTAACGATTTTTTTTTTAAAGAGCTCACAAATGACTGAGGGCATTAACTGATACTGGAGTGGAGGCCTCATTAATATGGAATCCAAAGGATTTTAAAGAACAGAAAGTGATAGGAACTGGCCTTGGAGGTAAACGGATCGAAACTATACAAACTAAAATTGATTTAAAAATAGGGCAATTACCTCAAAGAATTTATTCAGTAATGATCATTCCTGTTCCAGAATATATAATTATGATTGATAACTTGGTTGGCAGGGCTCTGAATACTTTAGTGGGGAGATATCAATTTGGGGTGCATGCTTTAAAGTTGGCATCTCCTGTAATTGTGGGAAAGTTAAACATGATCCCCAAAAAGCTGCTGGCCCTAATAAATTAGTTCAACTGAAATAGTACTGAATTCCTGGGGTACAGGCTGAAATTTATAAAACTATACAAAATCTGTTAGAGGCTGGAATATCAATTACCAAGTCTACTGAATGCAGTATGGCACTGGAGCCGCGAGTGGCCGAGAGGAGCTACCTGACATCCAAGGTCAGGAGCGGCGGCTGCGCTTTGCTGGACCGTCGTGAGGAGATACCCCACATCCAAGGGCAAAGGAGTAGCCCCAGCAAGACGGTAGGAGAGGCGAATTTGCGTTTAGAATAAATATCCCGACAGAGATGATCAGAGGGCTCAAACAAACCCTGTCTGCACCAGGACCCAGGGACCCCACAGAGACTGAGACAGAACTGTGTTTGAGCATCTCCTGTGGAGGTATGGGTCAGCAGTGTGGGTGCAACAGACTTGGGTACGGCATAAGCCCTCTTGGAGGAGGTCGCCATTAACCCCACCATAGAGCTGCCAGAACTTACACAGGACTGGGAAATAGACTCTTGGAGGGCACAAACAGAACCTTGTGCACCAGGACCCAGGAGAAAGGAGCAGTGACCCCACAAGAGACCGACCCAGACTTGCCTGTGAGTGTCCAGGAGTCTCCAGCAGAGGTGTGGGTCGGTGGTGGCCTGCTGCAGGGCTGGGGGCACTGAGTGTAGCAGTACCTGCATGCAATCTTTTGCAGGAGGTCACCATTATCTTCATTACCTCCACCATAGTTTGGCCCCAGATAAATAGCAGGGAGGGAACACAGCTCCACCCAGCAACAGAAAACTGGATTAAAGATTTACTGAGCATGGCCCTTCCCATCAGAAAAAGACCCAGTTTCCCCCTTAGTCAGTCTCTCCCGTCAGGAAGCTTCCATAAACCTCTTAATCTTTCTCCATCAGAGGGTAGACAGGCTGAAAACCAGAATCACAGGAAACTAACCAATCTAATCACATGGACCAGAGCCTTGTCTAACTCAATGAAACTCAATGCCATGTAGGGCCACCCAAGACGGACGGGTCATGGTGGAGAGTTCTGACAAAATGTGGTCCACTGGAGAAGGGAATGGCAAATCACTTCAGTATTCTTGCCTTGAGAACCCCATGAACAGTATGAAAAGGCAAAAAGATCCTATCTTTTTGCTGAAGGATGAACTCCCCAGGTCAATAGGTGCCCAATATGCTACTGGAGATCAGTGGAGAAACAACTCCAGAAAGAATGAAGGGACAGAGTCAAAGCATAAACAACACCCAGTTGTGGATGTGACTGGTGATGGAAGCAACGTCTGACGCTATAAAGAGCAATATTGCATAGGAACCTGGAATGTTAGGTCTGTGAACCAAGGCAAATTGGAAGTGGTTAAACAGAGGATAACCATAGTTCATAGTTCAGGTGGCTCAGATGGTAAAGCATCTTCCTGCAATGCAGGAGACCTGGGTTTGATCCCTGGGAAGGGAAGATTCCCTGGAGAAGCAAATGGCAACCCACTCCAATATTCTTGCTTGGAAAATTCCATGGATTGAGGAGCCTGGTGGGCTATAGTCCACGGGGTCACAAAGAGTCAGACATGACTGAGCAACTTCGCTTTCAAATAGAGGATGGCAAGAATGAATGTCAACATCTTAGGAATCAGCAAACTAAAATGGACTGGAAAAAAAACAAAGCAAAAAAATAAAATAAAATGGACTGGAAAGGGTGAATTTAACTCAGATCACCATTATATCTACTACTGTGGGCAAGAATCCCTTAATGGAGTAGCCATCATAGTCTACAAAAGAGTCTGAAATGCAGTACTTGGGCGCACTCTCAAAAACCACAGAATGACCTCTGTTCATTTCTAAGGCAAACCATTCAATATCACAGTAATCCAAGTCTATGCCCCAACCAGTAATGCTGAAGAAGCTGAAATTGAATGGTTCTATGACAACCTACGAGACCTTCTAGAACTAACACTCCAAAAAGATGTCCTTTTCATTACAGGGGACTGGAATGCAAAAGTAGGAAGTCAAGAAACACCTGGAGTAACAGGCAAATTTGGCCTTGGAGTACGGAATGAAGCAGGGCAAAGGCTGATAGAGTTTTGTGAAGAGAACACACTGGTCATAGCAAACACCCTCTTCCAACAACACAAGAGAAGACTCTACACATGGACATCACCAGATGGTCAACACCGAAATCAGAGTGATTATATTCTTTGCAGTCAAAGATGGAGAAGCTCTATACAGTCAGCAAAAACAAGACTGGGAGCTGACTGTGGCTCAGATCATGCACTCCTTATTGCCAAATTCAGACTTAAATTGAAGAAAGTAGGGAAAACCACTTGACCATTCAGGTATGACCTAAATCAAATCCTTTACAATTATACAGTGGAAGTGAGAAATAGATTTAGGGGACTAGATCTGATAGACAGAATGCCTGATGAACTATGGACAGAGATTCGTGATATTATACATGAGACAGGGATCAAGACCATCCCCAAGAAAACAAAATGCAAAAAAGCAAAATAGCTGTCTGAGGAGGCCTTCCAAATATCTGTGAAAAGAAGAGAAGCAAAAAGCAAATGAGAAAAGGAAAGATAAACCCATTTGAATGCAGAGTTCCATAGAATAGCAAGGAGAGATAAGAACGCCTTCCTCAGTGATCAGTGCAAAGAAATAGAGGAAAACAATAGAATGGGAAAGACTAGAGATCTCTTCAAGAAAATTAGAGATACCAAGGGAACATTTCATGCAAAGATGGGCTCAATAAAGGACAGAAATGGTATGGACCTAACAGAAGCAGAAGATATTAAGAAGAGGTGGCAAGAATACGCAGAAGAACTATATTAAAGAGATCTTCATGACCCAGATAATCACAACAGTGTGACTGCTCACCTAGACCAGAAATCCTGGAAGAAGTCCAGTGGGCCTTAGGAAGCATCACTATGAACAAAGCTAGTGGAAGTGATGGAATTCCAGTTGAGCTATTTCAAATCCTAAAAGATGATGCTGTGAAAGTGCTGCACTCAATATGCCAGCAAATTTGGAAAACTCAGCAGTGGCCACAGGAAAAGGTCAGTTTTTATTCCAATCCCAAATAAAGGCAATGCCAGAGAATGCTCAAACTACCACACATTTGCACTCATCTCACACGCTAGTAAAGTATGCTCAAAATCCTCCAAGCCAGGCTTCAACAATATGTGAACTGTGAACTACCAGATGTTCAAGCTGGTTTTAGAAAAGGCAGAGGAACCAGAGATCAAATTGCCAACATCCGATGGATCATTGAGAAAGCAAGACAGTTCCAGAAAAACATCTATTTCTGCTTTATTGACTATGCCAAAGCCTTTGACTGTGTGGATCATAACGGACTGTGGAAAATTCTTAAAGAGATGGGAATACCAGACCACCTAACCTGCCTCTTGAGAAATCTGTATACAGGTGAGGAAGCAACAGTTAGAACTGGGCATGGAACAATAGGCTGGTTCCAAATAGGAAAGGGAGTACGTCAAGGCTGTATATTGTCACCCTGCTTATTTAATCTATATGCAGAGTACATCATGCGAAATTCCAGGCTGGATGAAGCACAAGCTGGAATCAAGTTTGCCAGGAGAAATATCAATAACCTCAGATATTCAGATGATACCACTCTTATGGCAGAAAGTGAAGAGGAACTAAGAAGCCTGTTGGTGGAAGTGAAGGAAGAGAGTGAAAAAGTTGGCTTAAAACTCAACATTCAGAGAACTAAGATCATGGCATCCGGTCCCATCACTTCATGGCAAATAGTTGGGGAAACAGTGGAAACAGTAGCAGACTTTATTTTGGGGGGCTCCAAAATCACTGCAGATGGTGATTGCAGTCATGAAATTAAAAGACACTTACTTCTTGGAAGGAAAGTTATGACCAACTTAGATAGCATATTGAAAAGCAGAGACAATACTTTGCCAGCAAAGGTTCATCTAGTCAAGGCTATGGTTTTTCCAGTAGTCATGTATGGATGTGAGAGTTGTATTATAAAGAAAGCTGAGTGCCAAAGAATTGGTATTTTCGAACTGTGGTGTTAGAGAAGACTCTTGAGAGTCCCTTGGACTGCAAGAAGATCCAACCAGTCCATCCGAAAGGAAATCAGTCCTGAATATTCATTAGAAGGACTGATATTGAAGCTGAAATTCCACTACTTTGACCACCTGATGGGAAGAGCTGACTCATTTGAAAAGACCCTGATGCTGGAAGAAATGAAGGCAGGAGGAGAAGAGGACGACAGAGGATGAAATCATTAGATGGCATCACTGACTCAATGGGCATGAGTTTGAGTAAATAGGAGTTAGTGATGGACAGGGAGGTCTGGCATGTTGCAGTCCATGGGATCGCAAGGAGCTGGACATGACTGAGCAACTGAACTGAGCTGAACTGATGTCTACTGAATGGAATAACCCTGCATGGCCAGTAAAGAAAAGCCGTGGCTCTTGGAGAATGTAGATTCCCAGGAACTAAATGAAGTAACTCCATTTCTGACCACTGCAATTCCTGATACAATAACTTTAATAGAATGAATACAGAGCCATCTGGGGCAATGGTATACAGTAACTGACCTGGCTTATGCTTTCTTTACTATACCCACAAAAGAACAATTATGGAATCAATTTGCTTTCTCTTGGCGAGGGTGACAATATACCTTTACTTGCTTGCCACAAGGTTATGTGCACAGCCCTATTATTTGTCACCAACTTGTAGCTGAGCATTTAGATCACATAAAATATCTGATGATGCACAAATATCTCATTATATCAATGATATTATGATACAAGACCAACTAAGGAAAAAGTGTTTAAAACCCTAAACCAACATGTGCTAGTATCTTAAAAAACAAAGGATGAGAGATTAATCTTTGCAAAATTCAGAAACCTGCCCAACATTTTTGGAATACAATGGGCTAAAGGACATATAAAAGTTTTACCTAAGGCTAAACAAAAGATAGGAATATAAAACTCCCCAGAAAAAAAGGAAGACTCAGAAAGTCATTAGGGCTCTTTGGTTTCTGACAGTAGCATACTCCACCTTTGGGCCAGATATTGAGTCCACTTTACAAAATAACTAGGAAGAAATATGACTTTCAATAGGCTTATGAGCAACAACAGGCTTCTGATGTTATTAAATGTGTAATATAGCATGCTTTAGACCTACACCAGTACAACCCAGTGACATAGAATTGTATGTGTTTATAAGTGATTTGTATGCTAATTGGAGCTTGCAGCAAAAACATCAAGGCAAAAGAATGCCTTTGAGCTTCTAGAGTAGTAGTTTCCAAAGGCTGGGAGAAATTATACTACCTTTGAAAAACAGTTATGGGCTTGTTATTGGGCTTTGACTGACACAGAACAACTGACTGTAGATCATACCCTAATATTGAACCCTCAAGTGCCAATCATGCAGTGGGTACAAAGTTTGCCCAAAACCCACAGCATAATAAAACAGAAATGATATATTCAAGACCAAGCCAAACCTGGGCCATGTGGGGTCGCTGCCTTACATGAAAGGATTTCTGAAATTCCTATTGAAGGCCTTGTACAAGGCTAAAATTAGGTCCAAGATAACTGAGTCGCCTGTAAAATGGTGAAAGCCTTTTGACTCTTAAACTGCACAAGAAAAACCACATGCATGGTTTGCTGATAGATCAGTTACATATATAGGATCCACGCACTATTGGAAAGTGGTGGCACATAATCTGGTCTCTGCTGAATTGCTGACTACTGGTGAAGGTTAAAGTAGCCAATTTGTTGAGTCACATGCTGTTTATCAGGTATTAAAGCAAGATGATTTAACTGAATGCCATATATGCACAGAATCTTGGTTGGTAGCCAAAGGATAGGCCACTTGGCTCCCCAACGGGTAAAGAATAACTGGCAAATTCACTCCAAAGAGCTATGGGTAAAGAATTATGGTCTGACATTAGGGAAATTGCTCAAACCACTAATGTTTCAGTCTTTCATGTAGATGCTCACAGTGTTCCGAACTCTATGGAATGATGGTATAACTCTATTACAGATGAACAAAACTGAATCCAAGCAGTATAAACTGATCCTTACTCCATCAGCTTAAAAGGTTTGACTTTGTGGGCACACCAAAAATATGGCCATCTGGGAGAAAAAGCAACACACAGGCTCAGGACCAAGGTATTTCCTTAACTATGGATCTCATTAAATCTGTTATTTTACAATATCCAATTTGGCAACATATTAAGCATAGAAGTTTGCTATAACTAGTCAAATGACAATTGACATCTGGCAAACTGCCTGGGCAGATATGAGAAATTCATTATATTGGTCCATTAATTTGAGATAAAGAATGCCAATATGTATGTACTGCTGTGGACACCTATTCTGGATATTTAGTAGCCATTCCTTTTGGAAAAGCCAATCAGACTAATACTACTAGAACTAATTAATTTATAATATGGTGTCCCACTCCAAATTCAGAGTGACAATGGGTCACAATTTAAAGGTAAGTTAAAACAAGAGTTTGCCCCGGAACATAATACACAATGGATTTTTCCATTGAATAATCCACTTTAACAGCAATTAATTAAACTTGGAGAGGGCTCTTATAAAAACTGGAGAACTAACTTGAATACTGCCCTCAATATTTTAAGTAATAGACCTATAGGAAAATCAGAAATTCCTTTGATGAGAATGACTATTTCAAACTTACAGATTCATAAAACAGACTTCAGTCTTGAAACAACTGAGTATTGATAAATTAGCCCAGGAGCACTAGCTCTTTTCTGAGCTACTCCTAAGGCTGTTGGACTGGATTTGTACTCTATATCTGAATACAGACTTACTAAAAGATTGATATGCGTTATTTCAACCAGTATTAGAATTAAAATGCCCTCCTGGACACTTTGAATTAATCAAAGAATGTTCCGGTTCAGTTCAGTCGCCCAGTTGTGTCCAACTCTTTGCAACCCCATGGACTGCAGCACCCCAGGCCTCCCTGTCCATCACCAACTCCTGGAGTCCACTCAAACTCATGTCCATTGAGTCAGTGATGCCATCCAACCATCTCATCCTCTGTTGTCCCCTTCTTCTCCTGCCTTCAATCTTTCCCAGCATCAGGATCTTTTCAAATGAGTCAGTTCTTCATATCAGGTGGCCAAAGTATTGGAGTTTCAGCTTCAACGTCAGTCTTTCCAATGAACACCCAGGACTGATTTCCCTTAGGATGGACTGGTTGGATCTCCTTGCAGTCCAAGGGACTTTCAAAAGTCTTCTCCAACACCACAGTTCAAAAGCATCAATTCTTCGGCACTCAGCTTTCTTTATAGTATAGCTCTCACATCCATACATGACTACTGGAAAAACCATAGCCTTGACTAGATGGACCTTCTTTGGCAAAGTAATGTCTCTGCTTAGCCTTAAAAGGGCTCTGTGTCCGTGGGGGAGTTATAGAACCAGACCACGAAGGAGAAATCCAAGTAATTTTACAAAATGAGGGAAAGGATGATTTGTTTATTAATAAACATGATCAAATTACCCAGTTGCTGATTTTGCCAGGTGCAGTTGACAAAGAACAAAAATAAGAACCTATCACCTTATTCACAGTTAGGGACAATGAAAGATTTAGATCCACAAATGAAATACACTAAAATCTGGGTGAAGCCTGATGGTCCTCCCATATCTTTTGATGTAATTGCACAGAGGAAGGATAATACCATATTAGTGATGATCCTCAGACAGGAAAAATGGAAATATGTGCTATTAACCCACTGTTATTCTCATGAATAGAGTATTCTTGGAAGCCTGACTGTATTGGGGATTTTCATTCATGCCTCAACCTTCAAGAATATGCTACAATTTAAAAAATATTGGGGAATATTCAGATGAAGAAATAGGAGCCAGAACTGAACTCAGGATAACTTCACCTGCCCTGTAAATGAGGCCTATCCTTCTTAAATTATGACTTTCTATGGACAAAATTTCTATCTGGTCAGGAGTAAGACCTGACAACCTCTGGGACTGAGCTTTTGTACAATCTCCAAACACTTTCTCTTTGATAGTAGAACTAAACCCTCGTGCTTCCATAATGTGTTGTAATATATCAGAAATTTCTTCTTGCCCGACTGTGGGCCAACAAATGCACAGTATCATAAACTCTTGTAGAAGTGATGCTACTTTGAAACCGTATAGTGGAAGATCTACACAAAACGTATCTTTAGCATAAGTTCCTATGTTAATACGTTTCAATAACTCTCAAATTACTGGAACAGGTACCTGGATAGATGTCCTTACAATTTTGGGGACTCATCTGAAAGTTACTCCCCACTTATTAGAATTTAACAATGTACTCAGGTAGCCCCAAATTATCAGAAATTTGTATTAAATTTTAACATTACCTTTCTAGCCCATCCTAAATGTAGGATTAGGAGAGCATGGTTTAATGCTCTATTAGGAACTGCTGGCACTGGAATGGACCTGATAAATACTACTGATGTAGAAATTTTAGCATCCAGATTACACAATATTAGTAAAGATATAGCTCAAGCCTTGACCATTAATGCTAAATGGATCCCTACAACATTAAACCAACATTCACCTAGCTTAACATATGATGCAGAACTTTTTGCAGTTGTTTAATAACTCAGTTACAACTATTTCAGCTTGGGATTCCCAGGTGGCTCAGTGCTAAAGAATCCCCCTGCCAATGCAGGAGACACAGGTGTGATCTTTGGGTTGGGAAGATCTCCTGGAGAAGGAAATGACAACCCACTCCAGTATTCTTGCCTGGAAAATCTCAGGGAGAGAGGAGCATGGTGGGCTACAGTCCATGGGGTCACAAAAGAGTTGGACATGACTTAGCAATTAAACAACAACAAGAACATTTCAGCTACATCAAACTGAATCCTTAACTGACATGTTTCATTGGACTGTTTGTTCCATGCAGCTGTTATATGACCTTGCTCAAAAGTATAAGGCCCAAGGAATTTTAATGTCTATGAATGCATATGCATGGAAGAAATTATTTAGAGAATGGATTCCTAACAATCACTGGGTATTAATCCCTAAAAGCATTACCAAAGGCACTGATACCCTGGTCCCAGGGAACCTTATATAATTATAACATAGTATTATAACATAAGTATTAGATGCCAATTCCATGCGGTATCCACTGTATTTGAAGAAGAGTATTGGTTGCCACACTGAACTGGGAATTATTTGGATTTTAATAATTGTACCTACTTACTGTGGCAAGGCTACCAAGGGATTGCTATGTGGACCAATGTCTTGCCTTTGGGAACCTGCCTTATTGGAGAATTCCATTAATTACTGTGAATGGACTATCTTTCTTAAATGCTATGTTTTTTGAAATAGCCCCTCAATTTGTATGTATTATAACCAATGATGTAGAAAATACTTATACATATCAGTTAGGAACTCCTTTTTCTGGATGCCTAACACATGTTGATCATTTATATTGGAACAGGATCATCTATTACTTTCTCCCGCATGAGAACTCAGGTATTGTGAACTCAGATGTTATTCCCTATACTTTCTGTTCCCAACATTAGCTTCCTCTTAGAACATTTATGTAAGATTTTGCAAGGAACCAGTTACAAAATTTCACAGATAAAGGTTCCTTGATAGAACACTCTGTTACTACTCTTCCTGCCAATAAGTTAATGGATGTGAGAGTTGATGTAGAAAAACATACTTCTCACTCATGGTGGGTGTTTTCTTTACTAAATCCCATACTGCTGAACATTGTTTGCTGCATTGTTTGATACATTACTTGTCTATTTGATCACTTTATTTCTATTGACTATCTGGAATTGTTATTTGACTTATAGATTTAAAAAGACTGCTCATGTTATTTTGTCTTATTCTTATGCTCTTCAGCCTAAACAATCCTGAGGCCAACTGTTAGGGAAATTAAAATGGAGGAAGTTTTGTTTAGGTTTCAGAAGAAACAGGCCTCTGACCTGCTTCTGACCTGCCTGGACACTGCCTGGATTCCATGCCTGTCTGCAAGCACAAAAGGGAGTGGTCTTAGAATTCTTGAGCCCCTAGAGGTCTGGCTAACCCCCCAGCCCCACCCCGGAGCCTAATGAAATGCTGTGATTCACAGGTGAAACAGCATTGTAAAAGCAAAAAAAAAAAAAAAAAAAAAAAAAAAGAACCAAAAAACAAGACAGAGCTGCATTTTTCTTGGAAACTGATGATATCAGTTCATGGCCTGAGCAGGAGTCCCCAAAACTGCAATTGGAGGTCATCACCCATGGGGTGGATGCACTACCCAGGACCTTTTCCTAACTGGGACTCTAGACTGCTGTTATTAAGGGACTTCTCAGCACTGTTTAAGTCTGGATGTTGGTTAGCCCAATTTGGTGATGAATGTGCTATTACTTTTCTCTGTTGTTTCTATTTCTCCTCTTTTAATGATTGCATATTGAAATTAAGTCAAACAAACAACCCTCTATTAAATACTGAAACTGTTTACTGTGTGTGATGAGTGGTTTCTTTTGTTAATGAATCCTTCAAACTTAAAACAAAAGGAAAACTTTTGGCAAAACAGTGCCTTGTCTGGGGAGGCACTAAAATGGCTCTAAGGTGAGGGCTCACTGACTAAACATCTTACCTCATCACCAGCTACAAGTTTCAGCACAACTAGACATATTAAGTGCCCACATTTCTTTGAAGGAGATTGCACGCTAGTCCAGAAGCAAGTCACAGACCTATTCTTCAAACTGGAACAAACTCCAATTTTTTTTTTAACCAGCAGGATAAACATAATTCATTTAAACGGAATTCATGTTTAATGTCAGAGAAAGTAATTTTCCTCCTCTTTAACTGTGCCAACTATAACCATAAATAACATTTCAGCAATGCCTTGCAGGTCACTTAAGACCTAGAAGCATTTGCCTATTACAGTTGTTAAGAAAGCTTTTGTGATAAATAACTTTTGTGCTTATCCAGGTGAGATGTTTGTTTATTCCTCTCATTGTGGAATGTGCATTCTTCACTTCACAGTAGCATTTTTTTAAAACTGAAAACTCCTTGCATCTTGGAAGAAAAACTGAGGCAGAAGAAAACAGGAATAATGAGGTGTCAGCAAGCAATGCTGCTTGTTTCTGAAACAGAAAATCTAAGCTTTTCCCCTGCATTCCAAGCAATGTTTCTCGATTTTATTTCCGTCACTTGAACCTAATATTTTAACGTCAGTGTCTTGGAAACAAGGCCATGAATGCTATGGAAACAGAGTGATCAAGAGATCATTCCTGACCACTGCTGGAAATTTCAGTGACAGTATCAGGTGAAAGGATGATCTTTAGCTACTGATAGACAGAAAACTAAAGAGCAGCCATTAAATTCTATATGTGAGACAAGGATTTACCAATAGGTTTATCAGGAAAGGTCAAAACTGCATCTGATATTGAACTTGAGGGGGAAGTTCATTATAAATCTCCTTCTTAGTGTAGCACTTATTTTTCTATATAGTCATTAGAAGGGTTAGAATAAATAATTGGTACCTGACATTTCAGAAACCTAGTGAACACTGAGAGGAGAAAGGCCTGAGTCTTGGGTCTATAATCCTATAGAAATTGAATACTCCCCTTGAGTCATTCAATTTAGACAAAGTCTAGCTATTTCTAGATCTTTGGTGCTACATGATGACCTTCTAATGTAGCACTGTCGATGATTCTTAAATCAACTACAGTCGATCTTTTAACACTCAGAGGTGAAGGGTGCTAACCCTGCACTCAATCAAAAATCTAGTATAATTTATGGCTAGCACTCTCTCCTTGCAGTTCCTCCACATTCACAGGCCATGTAGTACTATACTACTTACTATTGAAAATTTTCAATATAAGTGGACCTGTGTAGTTCAAACCTGTGTTGTTTAAGAGTCAACTGTACTTTCTTGCTAGAAAACTCAGCCATCAGCTCCCTGGTTCCATCCATCCTTGTTCCTGGTCAGTTAAGTGTCTCCAAGCCTCTATCCATGCCAATTCCATGGAATATGGTCTGTGACTGACACCATTATATACCTCCCAACTATTTCAAATCCTAAAAGATGATGCTGTGAAAGTGCTGCACTCAATATGCCAGCAAATTTAAAACTCAGCAGTGGCCATGGGACTGGAAAAATTCAGTTTTATTCCAATCCCAAATAAAGGCAATGCCAAAGAATGTTCAAACTACCACACATTTGCACTCATCTCACACACTAGCAAAGTAATGTTCAAAATCCTCCAAACCAGGCTTCAACAGTACATGAACTATGAACTTCCGGATGTTCAAGCTGGTTTTAGAAAAGGCAGAGGAACCAGAGATCAAACTGCCAACATCCATTGGATCATAGAAAAAGCAAGAGAGTTCCAGAAATACATCTATTTCTGCTTTACTGACTGTGCCAAAGCCTTTGACTGTGTGGATTACAACAAACTGTGGAAAATTCTGAAAGAGATGGTAATACCAGACCACCTGACCTGCCTCCTGAGAAATCTGTATGCAAGTTAAGAAGCAACAGTTAGAACTGGACATGGAACAACAGACTGGCTCCAAATTGGGAAAGGAGTACGTCAAGGCTGTACATTGTCACCCTGCTTATTTAACTTATATGCAGAGTACATCATGAGAAATGCTGAGCTGGATGAAGCACAAGCTGGAATCAAGATTGCCAGGAAAAATATCAATAACCTCAGATATTCAGATGATACCACCCTTATGGCAGAAAGTGAAGAAGAACTAAAGAGCCTCTTGATCAAAGTGAAAGAGGAGAGTGAAAAAGCTGGCTTAAAGCTCAACATTCAGAAAACTAAGATCATTGCATCTGGCCCCATCACTTCATGGCAAATAGATAGGGAAACAATGGAAACAATGACAGACTTTATTTTGGGGGCTCCAAAATCACTGCAGATGGTGACTGCAGCCATGAAATTAAAAGATGCTTGCTCCTTGGAAGAAAAGTTATGACCAAGCTAGACAGCATATTAAAAAGCAGAGACATCACTTTGCCAACAAAGGTCCATCTAGTCAAAGCTGTGGTTTTTCCAGTAGTCATGTATGGATGTGAGAGCTATACTATAAAGAAAGCTGAGTGCTGAAGAATTGATGCTTTTGAACTGTGGTGTTGGAGAAAACTCTTGAGAGTCCCATGGACAGCAAGGAGATCCACCCAGTCCATCCTAAAGGAAATCAGTCCTGAATATTCATTGGAAGGACTGATGCTGAAGCTGAAACTCCAATACTTTGGCTACCTGATGTGAAGAACTGACTCATTGGAAAAGACCCCGATGCTGGGAAAGATTGAGGGCAGGAGGAGAAGGGGATGACAGAGAATGAGATGGTTAGATGGCATCACTGACACTATGGACATGAGTTTGAGTAAACAGGAGTTGGTGATGGACAGGGAGGCCTGGCGTGCCACAGTCCATGGGGTCACAAAGAGTCAGACATGACTGAGCAACTGAATTGAACCGAATGAAGGAATATTCAAAGATTAGAAGAACATCTCTAAATCCATCAGCCTCAGAAAGGTGTCATTTTCTCACCATCAGTAACTTATCTAAACATGGTTTTCATCTGATAATTTTGTGGCTAATTTCAGAGGCAACTTCAACAACCCAGTCTCAGGTGAACAAGTTTAAATGTGACAGCTACAAGTAGTTATACACTTAGAGTAACCTCACGAAGAAATAGTTTCCCTGTACCTCACAGTCCAATAGACATTACCTTCTATATACCTCCTTATCCAGAACCTTTCTCTTACTGGAACCTGAACAGGTTCAAGGACTTAGGAAAGGTATTGTACAATGAAGAACAAATTAGCAATAAGAAGACTTAAGAGTTATATTTGCTCTGAGACACACACATATAGATGTGGTATTTGGAAAATATTTTTTCCAAATGTTTTAAGAAGGGGTCAAACTATACAGAACAAAATGAAAACAAAAGTAGATGCTGAGGAAACGGATGATAGGTTTTTTGTAAAATTGAAGTCATATAACAGATGAAGTTATATTATAAGCAAAGTGTTTTTCAGACACCAACAGAGTCTCAAAAGTAGCAAAGTGGGTAACAGGACCAATTGGAAGAGTGGTTCTTACTCTTTCAAGATCAGTGAGGAACCACCTGAATGTCTGGTTTTCCTCTTCTCCCAGACAGAGAGCATTTAGCTTAAGCCATCTGGATCTGTGTATGTGACTGTACTAAATGGATGTCACACACCTCAAAATTAAAAAGGGGGGGCGACTCCTCCCGTGATGAGAGAACCATTTTTCCTGCAGTGTGCCCATGCAAAGTGGAGAAATCCATACACAGGAACGTCCCGTTCATGTACCAAGCTTTGGAAACAAATCTGCAGACTTCATTTTTAGCTCCCCCTCCATTAGGTTCCTATAAATCTTATCTAATCCTTGGCTTCTTTAACAACTTGGAATACGCGTTCTGCTGCCAACTGTACGTGGTCAGGGTTGTGATGCTCTGCTCCTGAGAGCTTACAGACGCTGAGCAGTAACTGGGCTCTTGTAAAAGTCCATTAGCTTTTTGATGTACTTTCTTAAAGAGCAGCATGTATGGATGGATACTGAGGCATGCACCTTCCCAGATATTTGCTGCTGGCTTTGCTGAGGAAATTCAGATCATCTGGTTCTTATCACAGCTGCACTGCTGGGGGAGATGATGAACTGCCAGTGACACAGTGCACGGTCTTTCAGAGGCCACTGCATGAAGCCTGTCCCTTGCTACTGAGGAGAAAAGTCAGTACTATAACAGGGTGGAAAAGCTATCCAGGCCACAGCAGGACTTTTGGGTACCCCTCCTTTTCCTTTCACTGGGTCCAGGCATGCACACACAGAGGCACCCCTTTCACACTGCTTCTAGGCACTTAACTGCACCTAAACCTGGGTAGGGGTTGGAAGGGAGAAATGCTGGGATTTAGCAAGTCTCTATGTGCCGGGAAGTATGCTAGAATTTACACAAATTATCACATTTAATCTTCAAGAAGAGCCATGTCAACTTGAAACATTTTTCCTATTTTACTGATAAAAAAAAAAATCGATAGTCAGAGAAGTTGAGCAACTTGAATCATGGTGCAGGAGAAACAGCCCAGGCTTGGGCGTGGGACAGACCTACCTAGTCATGTACGTCAACTTGACTAGAGCCCTTTGTCAGATCTCTTTGGGTCTCAGTTTCACCCACCTGTGAAATGGGAATATTAATGCTTCTCTTCCAAGGGTGATGTTGAAAATTAACTGGGAAATCACATGTAAGGTTTAAGTGTAGTTTCTAGCATGTTGGTATTAATTATTTCATCTTTCCAATCAAGCCACGGATATCTGCACCTCCTCGCCCCGCTCACTCCATTCTCTTCTCTCCTTGCCAAGTCACACAGATAGTACTTGGTGGCACCAGGTTTTATACCCATATGACCATCTTTTGTGCTGCCTGGCTTCAAATGTTGACCCTCCTTTCCATCTTAAACATTATTTATCAGTACATGATTTTTAAAAATTGAATGACAAGAACTACTGAACTACTGTTGCTGCATGTCTTGTTAAAAAAATGATTTTGTCCTCAGCGTACATTGTCAATCTAGGAATAACAACTTGGAGGTGGAATTAAGACAGCTTCATTACTTTTTAGGAAATGAGAGCCTGCCTCTGCTCAATGTCAAATGCATCAGGAAGATTTCCATTTCAGAGTGAGAGTAACTTGATTTGTTTGTATTCCATCCAAGGCTCAGGCTAGATTACAGCTCATCTCATACACTGCTGAGAAACCTCTGGGCACTTTGGGAGGCTCAACCAGAACACAATTTCACAGCCAGCCGAAATCAAATCAATACTTGCTGATGTGAGCAAAGATTAGCATTCAGGATATTTGTGACTGATCGTGGAACATTTTGAGTCAGCTTGTCTCAAGGAACGACCTGGTAAAATATTCTATCACTATCAGTTTCTACACTTTTTAAAAAGCATAAACTTCACAAATAGAAAAACTCTGTTTTGTTGTAATGTTGATAGAACATTAACATAAATATTAATATACCTTTTTTTCTGAGAGATTTCAAATGTTTGGATGAAAACCTAAATATATAAATGTGCGTATATTGGTGTATACATACAGACATATGTAGATTATGTATATACACAGATACATATATATGTGTGTGTGTATATATACATATATGTGTGTGTATATATATATATACGTATACGAATCTTCCAGGCACACACTCTGAGAGAAGGTCTGGAAGATTTAAAGAGATTTTCTACTAGAAAGAGTCTGTCAGTCTGGTTTCTTTTTTCCACTGTAATAATTTTCTTTTTAATAACAACTGTAGCAGCCAAACTCCTAAACCTATGGGCTGCTCAATTAGGAGTAGAAGGCTGAAACTGGTAATTCCATTTCTTTCACAAAGGAAAATCGGACAATAGGAGGATTGTATGCTGTAGAAACTGCAGTAATTTACAAAAAAATTCATCTGTTCCCATGTTTGTGCTGACTGTTGCAACCTCCTTGGCCTTTGCACTATAGGGATATTTTGAAGCCTTTCTTTTATTTTACCTCAAGTATGAAACTTAAGCCTTTTACCTGGAGTTCTAAAAAATGAAACTGCTCTTCTTGGTTGCTATTTTTTCTATACTAAGGAAGAAAAAAATCTCCAGTGGAAAATAATCTACAGGCCAAGCACCAAGGAAAACAGTGACAAGTTATCTCCTGGGGCGTCCACACCCCTCCACTCCCCAAAATAGACATATATGAAACACCCCGTCAAATGTAATTCCTTCTCTGTTCTTTTTGTGAATTCCTGACTTCCTGGTGAGCCAGTCAGAAGCTTCAGTTTCCATTTCCATCTCATCTAACCTGCGCTCCATCCAAGTTGAGACTCCCATTAGCCACAGCTACTTTCTGCAGCACTGGCAAATGTTGCTGAAACGCATTTACAAAACATCTGTAGAATGAACGAAACATCGGCGACTCTGGAAAGCACATGTTTGGGGTTTGGAATCATGGCAAAAGAATTTCTGACAGAGAAAAAGCTCATTTTGTGACTCCTTGAAAAAACTGGAAAGTTAATAAATTAATATGGCTTCAAGTTTGCTGAACAAAAACCCCAAACTACAATTGATAATAGAGAAGCTGGAAGAAATGACTAGTTCACTTCTTGCCATAATCAAGCCTTTGGTTTTAGGAGAACTTCCCTAACTCTTCTTTGGTCAATCATGGTACCATCTGAGCCAAGAAAGAAAATTTGCTGAAATGGTTCTGAAGGAAGCTCCAGAGGACTCTGGGTGTGTAATTTATGCTCCTTTCCAAAGCTCATGATCTGGTGCTTTCTCTCTTGAGCGCCATTCAGGTATTGCGGGATGAATGTTTGGAACTGAAATCTAAAGCATTCTCTCTGATGCAATATTATGTTTTCTTCTTTTCTACATTCTTTTTTATACTTTTGCTCACATTAAATTCCCTTTATCCATAAAAATATTAGAATGATAGGCTCTTACTATCTCAATTTTATTTAATCTGCAATTATTTGATGTTCCATCCTGGCATTATCAATTTGCAAGAATTAGTACAGAATATATGAAACTGAAAATAAGACTTTGTAGCTCTTTAGGATGATCATTTTACATAACAATAATCTTCCCAGATAGAGTGTAAACACCCTGAAGGCGGGAATTATGCTTTCTATTTTTGAGCTACCTATATTTAGCCTTGGACTGCAAGGGGATCCAACCAGTCCATCCTAAAGGAGATCAGTCCTGGGTGTTCATTGGAAGGACTGATGCTGAAGCTGAAACTCCAGTACTTTGGCCACCTCATGCGAAGAGTTGACTCATTGGAAAAGACCCTGATACTGGGAGAGATTGGTGGCAGGAGTAGAAGGGGACGACAGAGGATGAGATGGCTGGATGGCATCACCAACTTGATGGACATGAGTTTGAGTAAACTCCGGCAGTTTGTGATGGCATGCTGCGATTCATGGGGTCACAAAGAGTCGAACACGACTGAGCGACTGAACTGAACTGAACCGATAGTTAGCTTCGCAACAATTCCGATCATGCCATTTAGATTGAAAGCAAAAGGAGAAGAGGGCTGTAGAGGATGATGTGGTTGGATGGAATCACTGACTCAATGGACATGAGATTGAGCAAATCCTGGGAAATATTGGTTTGAAAGACAGGGAAGCCTGGCATGCCCCAGTCCCTGAGGTCACAGAGAGTCAGACACGACTTAGCGACGTAAGAACAACAAAGGCTTTTTAGAAGAAAATGTAACAGATGTGGACAAATAATTAAGAGAGGATAAAAGGCTGTGGAAGTATGTCTTGTTTTAAATACTAGATTGCTTGTTTACTTGTCATCTATTTCTTTAAAAAATACATAGGATATGCGATAACCACAGGAGTGGGGTGGGGTAGGGGTAGAGAGAGAGACATTTCTAACCATCCCTACTGCAGTTAAAGCTGCAGGTGTCACCCCCTGGATCCACCGCACGAGGGTGAAGAGCACATACCACGCAGACCTGGAGGACGCCAAGTGGACTACACAAAAGGACCCCACAGATTCCTGGCAAACCAACATCATCTTAAAGAAGAAAAGGAGATGAAGCTCTACAACCCACTGCTGCTACAAGGCCTTGCTGGTATCATCTTGAGACTAACCATAGTTTCAGTACAAAGAGGGACCTGGGCTATAATTAAAGTTGAAAGTTGTGTATATATTCCTGATTTATCTGGCTATATATCAGCCACCCTAGATGACATGAAAGGTCAGGTAAAAGTTATGTGTGATGATAATCTTCCTTTCTGGACTTTGGTCCTATCTTGGGTGAAGGGTGATTGGTGGAGAACTATATTTATCATTGTTATAGTTGCCTTGATAGTTCTGATTTGTGGAACCTTTATTTTACAATGTAGTAGGAACTTTGTAACACAAGGGTTGGTGTCGTTCTCCCAAATTGGATGTTGGAGAGTCAGGGTGCAATATATCCCTATGAATGATGCCAATACTATGAGTTAAGAGCATCAAGATGGGGGAATGAAGGAGGAAACAGACAGAACAGGCTCCATCTTGAAAGTAGGACTCCATCTTGGGCTGGACTGTGGACTTTGAGCTAGATGCCCAGTATCTATGGAAACGACATACCAACTGGAAAACTAGGCCCTCTGGATGGAAGAGCCCCAGGGCTCATACCTAGACTCTCTGTTGCCTAAAAGAATACCGTAATTATCTGTGTAACTGAATAGAATCATACATTCTATTATGCTTATTGGGATATGACCACAGGCCTATTGATAATTGTCCACTGTTAACTACCTAGGCTAAAGGCATATGAATCACGGGTTAACTTTGACTGTATCTTTCTTTTCCTTTGTTCAGACTAGTTTCAGGGAATTTGGAGAGGTAGGTTTGGGCCCTTACACTTACGGTATACAAGGTTTTCAGAAAAACTGGTCAGGGTCCTTGGCTAAGAGGAGACTCTGCCTTGGGCCCGCCGGTGTAATAAATTGCACTCCACTATCTGCATTGTCCTTCTGAGTGAGTTTGTTTCCCAGAACACGTGGCTACAACATTTGGTGCATGGGCCAGGAAACTCCTCACTTTGAGGAGACAAGTCCCATTTGGGACTACTCCGAGGCCTTGCGGCTCGAATCTTCTAGAGGGGGGAAGGCGCCTTGCCCTTCTGGAACGATTCTGCTTCTCAGTGCCTGGACCTTTCATGTTAGCAGCTAGTGGACCGCAGCAGAAGAACTGAGCGCTCAGGTGAGGAGGAACCCAGCCCGTAGGGCAGAAGAGGGGGCCTGATCACCCCCTGAGAGGGATTAGAAGGGGCACAGACCCACAGGAGCCTGGAATAGGCAGGTGGCAACGATTGCTTGGTACACAGGTTGACAAGCGTGTTAGGGCTTAGGAAGCGAATTTGTGAAGGTCATTTAGGAGGTGGTGCCCATGCTGTCTTGGGGAAAATTATTACCAAGCAATTGCCAGGGGGTTTTTAGGAGAAGAAACTTGGGTTTTGTGTGCTCGTATTCTGCCCTCCCCAAGGAGGTGTCCCATCTGCTATGAAGTTCTTGACCCCTGCAGAATTGCCAAGCTAGAAGGAGGGGGATACATAAATGAGTACAAATTGGCTTTTCCGGAGACAGCCTGGGACATGGGACATTTAACCCATTTGTATTTTCATCCCCACCTGATCAGGCCACCAAGACAGAATGGACTTTAAAAGTTAATGGAGCAACAGTCTTGGATCACATGGTGTTCTGGTTTGGCTGTGCTGACCGGCAGGTGAAAACACACCAACCCCCCTTCTCCCTGTGGGATCTGGCAGGTAAGGCTCTTCTCTCCCCAGTTAGGAAGGAGGCAGAATGGCATTGTAAGTGTCATTGAGTGGAAACATCAGAAGTACATAGGGTACTGAGAACTTCATAGACAGAACAAAAAGGAAACGTAGAAGAAGGTCCGAGAAGGTAAGCAAGATGGAGGGGAGTGAATCTAAGGCAACTGTATTGGAGTGCATGATTAAAAATGTAAAGAAGGGATTCGGAGGAGACTATGGGGTGAAGATGAAGCCTAACTGCCTCCACATACTCTGTGAGGTCAAATGGCCCCCTATGGGAGTAGGATGGCCACCAGAGAACACCATGAACTTAAAAATAGTGGAAGAAGTCTATACAGTAGTCACAGGAGAGCCGGGAGAACTGGATCAATATTCATAAATTGACTCATGGCTAGTGTTAGCTCAAGACCCTCCTACTTGGACAAGGTTCTGTATCCAGAAGGGAAAGGGAAAAATATTAATGGCACAAAAATTGACTGAAAGGAAATTCTACAGGATTTGGATGGGGATGACCTGACTCCTCCCCCATACTGGATAATGACAAGCCTGCCTCCCAGTGCTCCACCAGGACCGGAGGCCTCCTTAATGGCTGATCCAGAGCAGGGTGAAGTTCCTACAGCAGCCGCTGCTCTTCCACCAGCTCTCCCGGAGTTCATAGAGCCGCCATTTCGGCAGGCTCCAATCCCAGCAATGGAGACCTCTGGTCAACGTCCCCAGAATTCCATCTCAGCTGGACCTCCTAGATTGTATCCACCTCTCCTGGTGAGTACTGATGGGAAGGGGGAAGAAAACACAGCAATTAGACAGAGGCCGCGCTCCACCAAGGAGCAGGGGGAAAGAATCCCACTACAGATGCCCCTCAGAGAGCTACAACATCCTCCAGTTCAGGACGCATGGGGCACCACCATCAGCCCCCTGTAGCCTATTATTACCAGCCATTTTCCTCTACGGATGTATTAAACTGGCAGAGACACGCTCCTGCCAGTACTTGAGGGAGCCACAAGACAGGATTAGGCTAATGGAGACTATTGTTCGAACCCACCGGCTACATAGGATGACATAATCCAACCACTAGTCTCCCTTTTCAGCGCTGAGGAAAGACACAGGATCCTAACTGAGGCCAGAAAATGGTTAAGACAAATGGCACCTGAGGGCACTGCAAACCCGCAGTGGTGGGCAGAACCAGCCACCCCCGATGAGAGGCCCAACTGGGACTGTGACACAGAGGAAGGGAGGGCCACCTGGAGATGTCGGGCAGCTATTTTACAAGGTCTCAAGAGTGGGGACCCAAAAGCTGAGTATCGCAAAACCCTCCGAAGTGATTCAAAGGGAAAGCGAATCACCACCCTCTGAGTTCTGCGAAAGACTGTGCGAGGCCTACAGACTTAATACGCCAATAGACCCAGCCAGAGGCTGCTGGGTCTCAGATGGTGATAAATGCAGCCTTTGTGTCTCTAGCCTACCCTGAAAATGTCAGATGGGGGGACACCAAGTGACTCAGGAATTTTTATACATCCCTGAATGCCCAGTACCTTTGTTAGGAAGAGACTTGCTGTCTAAATTGCGGGCACAAGGGACCTTTGCCCCCACGAAAGATGCACTGTTCGAGTGGGCTCAGCCACCTATTTACTCTTCCTCTCAGTAACCCCTCAGGATGAATGGAGGTTGCACAATCTCCCAGCATGGAAACCGGATGGGCTAAAGAGTGGAGAGAGAGAAAGTTAACTCAACAATTCCCTGAGGCCTGGGCGGAAGACAACACCGCCCCCCCACCCCACCCCCTGAAGGCTTCCAAAACAAGTCCCACTGGTAATAGAACTCAAACCTGGTACAATTAAGTCAGCACCCGCCTTGGGCCTGCCAGACCTTGCTAAGCCGTTTACTCTTTACACAGCTGAAAATGACAAGGTGGCTACGGGTGTGTTGTCCCAAATTATGGGGACATGAGACAGACCAGTGACTTATCTCTAATCAGTTGGATGGTGTTGCCACTGGGTGGCTGGGATGCTTACGGGCAGTTACTGCAGTTGCCTTACTGGTCTGGGAGGCAACCAAGCTGACTTTGGGTCAAGATTTGTTCATAAAAGTCCCGCATGAGGTCAACACTCTCCTGCAAGGGGACCCCCATAAATGGCTGTCAACATCCTGGATTACTCAATACCAGGGACTGTTACGTGAGAACGCCCATGTTACTACTGAGCCTTGTCAGGCCCTGAATCTGGCCACTCTCTTTTTTTGTGGGAGGAGGTGGACCCTCACATGATTGCAAGGAAATATGCCAGCAGACCTGACTTGAGAGACCGGCCAATCCCGGACCCAGATTTGGTCCTGTACCCCAATGGCATCAGCCTGGTGAAACAAGGACAGTGACTGTCAGGATATGCCATAGTCATGGAAGAAACCATCATTGAGGCTAGCTCTCTGCCATCACACTGGTCCACTCAATGGGCTGAACTATATGCTCTAATCCAGGCCCTCCAAGCTGTCAAAAGGTAAGAAGACAAACATTTACAGAGACTCCAGGTATGCTTTTGTCACACTACAGGGCTCTGTATTAGGAGAGAGGCCTTTGACAGCTAGTGAAAAAGTTATTAAAGATAAGGAAGAAATTAAGACCCTATTAGATGCTGCCTGGGAACCAGGAAGGGTTGCAGTCATACACTGCTGAGGACGTCAAAAAGAGGATACTCCCTGGGCTCTGGGAACAGACTGGCAGATAAGACCGCTAAACAAGTAGCCGAGGGCTTGGGGGTGACAAGTGAGGCCCTGATTAAAGCTCTCATATTGGCGGAGCTACCTGAGCTAATGCTAGACTCTCCAAACTACACTGATGCTCAAAACCAACTAGCCGAAACAGAAGGGGCCATCTGAAAAGGGATAGTGGGAATTGCCAAGTGGCAAATTATTGGTACCAGAGGAGCTGGCACCCCCTCTGGTAAGCCACACACACCAAGCAACCCATCTAGGCCATGATAAACTGGAAGAGCTAATTTGAAAATATTTCTTGGTTCCCCGCCTCTCTTCCCTATGCAGGACAAAAATCTGAGAACTGCACTGCCTGCTCACAGGTCAATGCTGCCTCTCGGCACAGACAGAAACCTCCAGGGATTCAGGTCAAAGGCACGCTGCCCTTTGAACACCTGGAAGTGGACTTCACTGAAATGAAACCTCACCGACACTACCACTACCTGCTGGTCATAGTATGTGCATTCTCGGGATGGTTAGAAGCTTTTCCTACTTGGATTGAAAGAGCATCGAAAGTAGCCTGGTACTTGCTTAGGGAGATAGTTCCCAGATTTGCATGTCCTACCAGCATTGGATAGGACAATGGCCTGGGTTTCAGAGCGGATTTAGTATAACAAGTAAGCAAAACTTTAAATGTCAAGTGGAAATTACATACCGCATACAGGCCCCAGAGTTCTGGATGGTGGAAGGAACCAACTGGACAGTTAAAGAGACACTCTCCAAGTGGGTCTTAGAGACTGACTGCTCCTGGGTGGACTTTTTTCTGACGGCTCTGCTCAGACTCAGGATGACCCCACATTCCCATGGTTCTTCTCCATACAAAATTGTGTACGGGAGGCCCCTTCCCATAACAAAACAGGTGTCAACAAATTTGCCTCAGGTAAGGGGAGATGAGATTTCAGAGCAGATGGAACAACTGGGTAAGGCAATAAATCAGGTTACTAAGTTTGTACAAGAAAGGGTGCCATTCCCCCTTGGGGAACAGCTTCACAAATTTGTGCCCGGGGTTCAGGTATGGTCAAGGACTGGACACACAACTCCTTGGCCCATATACTGTTATTCTAAGCAGCCCTACTGCAGTTAAAGCTGCAGGTGTCACCCCCTGGATCCACCGCATGAGGGTGAAGAGCGCATACCACGCAGACCTGGAGGACGCCAAGTGGACTACACAAAAGGACCCCACGGATCCCTGGCAAACCAACATCATCTTAACGAAGAAAAAGAGATGAAGCTCTACAACCCACTGCTGCTACAAGGCCTTGCTGGTATCATCTTGAGACTAACCATAGTTTCAGTACAAAGAGGGACCTGGGCTATATTAAAGTTGAAAGTTGTGTATATATTCCTGATTTATCTGGCTATATATCAGCCACCCTAGATGACATGAAAGGTCAGGTAAAAGTTATGTGTGATGATAATCTTCCTTTCTGGACTTCAGTCCTATCTTGGGTGAAGGGTGATTGGTGGAAAACTATATTTATCATTGTTATAGTTGCCTTGATAGTTCTGCTTTGTGGAACCTTTATTTTACAATGTATTATGAATTTTGTAACACAGGGGTTGATGTCGTTCTCCCAAATTGGAGGTCGGAGAGTCAGGGTGCAATATATCCCTATGAATGATGCCAATACTATGAGTTAAGAGCATCAAGATGGGGGAATGAAGGAGGAAACAGACAGAACAGGCTCTATCTTGAAAGCAGGACTCCATTTTCGGCCGGACTGTGGACTTTGAGCTCGATGCCCAGTATCTATGGAAACGACATACCAACTGGAAAACCAGGCCCCCTGCATGGAAGAGCCCCAGGGCTCATACCTAGACTCTCTGTTGCCTAAAAGAACACCGTAATTATCTGTGTAACTGAATAGAATCATACATTCTATTATGCTTATTGGGGTATGACCACAGGCCTATTGATAATTGTCCACTGTTAACTACCTAGGCTAAAGGCATATGAATCATGGGTTAACTTTGACTGTATCTTTCTTTTCCTTTGTTCAGACTAGTTTCAGGGAATTTGGAGGGTTTGGGCACGTACACTTACGGTATACAAGGTTTTCAGAAAAACTGGTCAGGGTCCTTGGCTAAGAGGAGACTCTGCCTTGGGCCCGCTGGTGTAATAAACTACACTGCACATCTGCATTGTCCTTCTGAGTGAGTTTGTTTCCCAGAACACATGGCTACAACAAGAATAACTGGCAGAGTTTCCCGAGTCTCGCAGTTCGGCAGTAAATCATTTTGAGATCTACTTCATGGTCCTGATGATACTTTTCCATCATCAATGTAAACCAAATCAACCAAGTATCCCATAAATCCAGAAGCATCATAACTGCTTCATGTATGAAGTCAGGTATGGACTTTCATGTGAATCTTAAATTCTAATCCTGTATGCTTAAGTTTCTGCTTCTGCTGACTCTCTGGAGTCCAGCTTGGTGCACAACACCATTTAGAGGCTTTGTAATCCAGTGAAGAAGTGAGATAAACAACAAAACATTTGACAGTTCTACACTGTCTACACTTGATCAGGCACTTGTCCTTCTGAAATGTCTCTTCCATTTCCCTCCTCTCCAGCCCTTACTCTCACTGCCTTAATTATGGTGTCAACATTTCATGCTGGTATTTCACCATAGGCTTCCCATCTGATTTTTTTTACATCTAGCCTCTCCACCCACCAGCCTATCCTCCACACTGCTGCCAGCTACCTTTTCAGAATGCAAAGCTAAACTGTGTCCTCCCTAAGAGGGTTCTGTGGTTACACTGCCTGCCTAGAGCTGGTGGCATCCAGTAATGGGTTCCAGATGGGCTGTGAGAACTCAGAAACTGTACGTGACATTTTGGGTGAATATGTATTATTATCATGCTTTTGGAGAGAGGATTCATAACTTTTATCATGGTCTCCAAAGGTAGAAGATAAAGTCCAAACTATTTGGGTGTCACATAAACTCTTCCTAACCTGACCCTAAACCAATGGTCTAGACTTATCTTTGCTGCTCTTGATCACAAATGTCCTCAACGCTCCAGTGACAAGGCACTGTTGCACAGTCAGACATGCTGCTTGGGCATCTCTGATATTCTGTTCATGAGCCTGCTGTTGCCTCAACTGCCTTCCTCTCCATATTCCTTGCATTTTTCTCTTTGACATGTGTACTTCTGCTCCTGTGGCTCCCATGCCATCTTCTGGTGAAATGTCCTCTCATCTCCAGGTAGAATCAATCACTGTCTCTCCTATCTACTCTGAACATAGTGCTAGGACTTGATACCCAAGGCTATTTTAGTATTTGTCAGCCACTGTACTGTATTTATTTATTTATATAAACACACTGTATTTATTTATTTACTTGTTACTTATCTACATATCTATCCTGAAGAATGGGCAGTGTGTTTCATAAGGGAAAAATGAATATGCCTTTGTACCCCCAGTGCCTCCTAGAACTCCGGATATGTAATCGCCTCAGTGCATATTCATTGAATGAATAATTAATGCAAGGCAGGCCAGGACAAGTTGTAGTTGAGTGCTTAATTTATAACGGCTGTCAGCTTTTGCTCTCATTTATATACATTCAGATTCACTAAAGACAGAGGGGGTAAAATATATAAGCAGAAGCTGCAGATAAGGGAATGGAAGAGGAATAAAATTAATCTGACTCATGAAAGAAAAAGATGATCACATTTCTGCTTCTTCACATGTCTTTTTATGCCAACTTTAAATCTACCCAAAATGTTAAAATCTGAAAGATGATTAACCTGTTACATCTTGCCTTAATCTAGTCTAATTCAACTCCCAGATGTCTATCTGCCAAAGAGTCCTCATCACTGAGCAAACAACAGTCAGTCCATCTGCAACACTTGGGAACTGTGCTTTGTGGATGATGAGGGAATGAAGATGGGTGGATGAGGGAGTCCTGCCTTGATTAAAGGCACAGGCTTCTACCAGTAAAAAAGTAAGGAAGATTAATTAAATTGTATTTTCATTAATGGAAGAATGAGTATAGTATATATAACCATAGATGACAGAAAAATTCAATGTTTAGCCAAATTAGGAAAAATGATTTGATAGAAGCAAATTTTGATACAAGTTTTCAAGTAAAGTTTCTGGACTGAGGAGAATAGATTTCTATTAGATTCCATGTAAAAATAATTCTAAAAAGCCAAATCACAGAGAAATTAAAAGAAATTAATGGAGGCAAAATACTGATACGAGCTTTTGAAGATAAGGGCTATGTGATATTCAGCTTGACACGCCTAATTTCTTTGGCTACACCATGGGCATGCAGAATCTTAGTTCGATCCCTAACCAGGGATTGAACCCATGCCCCCTGGAGTGGAGGTGCAGTCCTAGCAACTGGGTGGCCAGAGAATTCCCTTTGATACCCCTAATTTCTAACATAGGGCTTGATACAGAGATCAATGTTCAATGGATGTGTACAGTTTAAATGATATTTTTGTAAACAACTTTAGTTTTAAAATGTTTCAGAGAACATTTATGGATAATACTGATGGCAAAACTTCTAAATACGGACACAAGCTGGAGGTCAGGACTTGGCCATTGTGGGATTTTTGGCCAGATATTTTCTGAAACATCCTTAGCTATAAAAATGTCTACAATTCTAAATGAGTCCATCTCAAGCATATTTACAAATCAATTTTCTAACCTGGTCATAAGACACGAATATTTGCTCTATTTAACTCAGGGTTGCTACAAAAATTACTTAAAAAATAAAAGTCCTAAAATATGAAAATGTTCACAGTACTAAATTGGTAAGTGAAATTCAAGTATAGATGATCAGCTGCAAGAATCATTCTAAATAATTCTTGAAATAACCATTAATGGGGACTCTTCCTTTATAATACAATTATCAGCATTCAAAACTTCTATCAAATCCTAGTGACTCCTGAATAATAAAACACACTAAATTACATCCTACATTTTTGCTGATAAATATGTACTACTTAATTCTTTAAAAATCAGTAAGTACTTATAAGCAAAAATTTCCCAAATCACGAGATAAAAGTTGGCTTTATATGATGATTTTCATTATTGACTGATTTCCAATCCAAGTGTTAAAGAATAATGGTTTTTCATTTTATGTTGTTTCTACTAATGACTACGTGAATAATTTTCATGACAATTTATTTTGCATCAAAACAGAAATTGCTACTGTGGTTCTCTACGGGTAAAAATTCTAGTGGTTATTTTTAAAAACATTGATTTCTTGATTCATTTTCAACATATTATTAAGTACTTTATCAGTAACAGTTGAGAGTCCCAGTTGCCTTAGTTTTTGTCTTAACTACAGCAAAGTAGACATTCTTTAGTGAAATGATAAGGTATTTCACAAATAGCCTACAATTTTTCTTTAATATTGTACAAAGTAGACTGTAGAATAAGTCCTTTATTTTAAATCACTGCAAGAAAGACTGAGGGTTTCTAAAAGGACTTGTCTTACTTGGTCAATTATAATTTGTCATCATTATTTGTAAACAAAACAGATCTACTTACACTGAGATGGAATATAATATTGATGATTAAAGGCATATATACCAGCTATCTCTATCTCCCAGTCAAGTTCATGAAAAGTATTTATGTTTTTTAGCTGGCTAAATTCCCTATACTGATAGCATTTTGAAATCATAGTCGAAAAATATCATTCAATATTGTATATATGGGAAGAAATACAGTCTTCAATTCATCTGTAAATTAAATGACAATGTCAAGGAGCCATTAGTGAAACCTTTTCTTAAATGTTTATTAGTATATGAAACATAATATGGTTTTTATGATTCTTATGAGCACATCTCTGACCCTCAATGCTTGATTAAGTAAAAGCAAATACGGCTTCTCTGAGAATTCATAAAGCTTAACTTTTGCTTTCAATGTGTAAGCATTTTGACTATGTCATTGTTTGGTTTTCAGGAAGAGGAATTTTTTTTTCCCTTAGCAACATTTAATGTTATTTAATGGTAGGGATAGTATCTATATTCATTGCACTAACCATGGTCAGTAATGTGAAAAATTAATAGGCTGATGCTTCAAGTAATGTTATAATCACTAAAATGCCTCAGGAATATATTAAAATGGGTCTTGGCCACAGACAAAATCAAGATTGCTGAGATGCACCACAGGCATCTTTTTAAAGCCTGTTTTGTAATAAGCGGAGAAAGTGAAGGTGCTAAATCATGGTTTACTACCCCATTGGCCTCATAGCCTCTCTGTCTCTGGCGCTGGGCCTCAGAAATCAATTTCACACACGGCCGCTATCAGCATTCTTTGAGCTATTAAGACGAAAGCACTTTCTCCTCTTTTTATTAAAACAAGCTCACTTTTATCTCACCAGCTTTGGGCTATCCTGCCTTCACTTTCCACTTTGTTAGTGGTGAGAGCTAAATTGTCTTCTGCCTCCTTTTCTTTCACTTCTAAACTTCTCAAAAGGCTAATCCACACCCACAGCACCCACTCACTCAATATCCCCAAATTTTTTAACACTTCATCATCTGGCTGCAGCCCTGCCACTTGAGTGACATGGCTCCTCTGAAATTCATTGGGATCCTGTAACTTACCACATCTGAGGACCTTCCCCCCCGACCTTCTTGTGGGACATGCTCCTTTGGCTTCTTTGGCAGCAACTCCTGGCCAGCTCCTCCCTGCCTTTTCTCACTCATTCTGACTAGTAAATGCCGGAATCCTCAAGGTTCTTTCCTTGGGCCCCTGCTCTTCCTGCTACCCTCTGGTCGATCTCACCCACTTTCCCTAGCTTGCAAACTTCTCTTCTGTAGATGAGAGACAAACACATCCCTACCTCAATCTCCAAGCTTCTATTTCCACTCAACTGGATGCCTCCCTAATATCTTAAATGCAACAAGTCCAAAACCAAACACAACATTTGGGTCCCAATCCTTCCTTTAATAATCCTTCTTCTTAATCCAGTTACAAACACATCAACTTTTCTGTAAAACATCTCCCTTCAGCTTCTCCATCCTCCATCTCACCCCAGCCCAAGCCACCTATCCATATACACAAATCCAAACAACTGCCTGTACCCTATATCAGTAATTTACTTTTATGATGTGTCTCCTTTCCACCCCCTTTTTCCATTCCACTTGCTGGTCCCCTAAACTGGGCTCTTCTTAATATCAGCTATATAAGACACAATTGGTACCTCAGGCTGCTGCTAGTCTGGCAGATCGGTTCCTCTGTTTAGAATTCTCTGTTTAGATTCTCTATTTAGAATCTCTTTGTGCTTAGTCACTCAGTTGTATCCTACTCTGCAACCACATGGACTGTAGCCTGCCAGGCTCCTCTGTCTATAGAATTCTCCAGGCAAGAATACTGGAGTCGGTTACCATGCCCTCCGCCAGGGGATCTTCCCCACCCAGGGATCGAACCCAGGTCTCCCGCACTGCAGGTGGATTCTTCACTGACTGAGCCACCAGGGAAGTCCTTAGAATCTCTTTATGGCTAATTAAATAAGTGGGGAGAACGGTGAATAAGAGTCAGTCAGTCATCTGAACAGAAATTAAACTTGGCTGTTCAAGGAAAGCTGGGAGATATAAGACTGAATGAATACTTAATCTATTACAGTGGCCATCCAGAAAAAACACAGAGAAAAGTTTAGTTGACTAGTATAGGCAGAAGACTGGATACCTTCAGAGTATCTGTTTTGTTTTATTTTGTTTCTTCATATCAGGCTCAGAAAGGTTCTAATTTCTATCTTGTACAAAAGGTGCATGGTTCCTATTTTCAAATAAAAAGTTTATGCATTCAAATGGCTGATAGGTTAGACTTCAGATTACACCACATCCTATTAACTGGAAGAGTTCCAGGCCTCTTTGTGCATGCTACCTAACATAATAGGAAAATTGTCTTCTCATTATGCATCACTATCTTCCCTTTCTGGTTTTGTCTCTCTCTCTCACATACACACACATGTTGTTGTGCAGTCGCTCAGTCGTGTCCGACTCTTTGCGACCCCATGGACTGCAGCACACCAGGCTTTCCTGTCCATCACCAACTCCTGGAGTTTACTCAAATTCATGTCCATTGAGACAGAGATGCCATCCAATTATCTCGACCTCTGTCGTCCCCTTCTCCTGCCTTCAAATCTTCCCAGCATCAGGGTCTTTTCTGAGCTGGCTCTTTGCATCAAGTGGCCTAAACACATTCACAATTTAAAAAGTGCATTCATATCAACTATGTGAGTTATTGGAACTGGTACAGTGTCTTTATTTTGGGCTCCTAAGTTTTTTTCTTCTTTTTTTTTTTTTGAAGTAGAGAGGGTTCTGGATCTTTAACTAAGAGACAATCCCCTAACAGGTGAGAGGTGTTTAGAATCTTTTAAATATTCAATTGGATAAGTGGCTATCAATTGATTGCATATTCAAATCACCTGGGAGTTCCAGAAAACTTGCCATGTCTGGACCTGAACCCAGACCACCTGATGTGAATCTCTTGTGGCAGGGAGATGAGGCTGCCCAGACATTTTTAGTTCTCAGTTCCTAGGGTGATTTGGTTGTAGGAGAGGGATAGAACCCTGAATTATAATCCTCCTGTATAAGCATTTACAAGTGAACTCACAGTTTGGATATTTTGAAACAAACTTTATCCTTGTTCTGTTTTATATTCCCTGGTTTCAACAGACTCCAGATCTCCTCTTGTTCATTAAAAAGAAATCCTAGCTCTCCTTCTCAGCCCCTTTCTTTGAGATTGCATGGGAGGACTCAAGTTATCAGGTGAAGCTGTCAGTGGCTTTGAATCCAGGAAAAGAGAAAAGATTGGTTTCTCAAAAAGAGAGAGAAAACTTCAGCCTTGTAGGAAGGGAGTATTGATACCTTCTGATGTTTATTGGGCACTTGCTACATGTGTTAGGTATTGGCTAAGTAGGTTGCATGGCTCATTTGATTAAATTTCACAATAGTCCTTTGAGGTGATGCTATCGTTTGTCCCTGTTTCACAGATACAGAATCTGAGACACAAAATAATAGAAAGGTTGCACTGGTGGAGCCAGGATTTGAGTCCAAGCAGGCAACTGGCCTCAAGAGTTCCTGCTCTCGACATTACACCGGTGGGTTTCACACTCATGTTTATCAGGATCACCCGGAGAGCTTAAAACACATAGACAGAGGCTCAGGTCCACTCAAGTAGGAGTAGTCTGGGCCTTCTCAATTTTAACAAGTGCTCAGCTGATTCTGATATTGAGCAGAAAGATCAGCAGCTACTGCGTTATACTAATACTATACTGCTTACAGATAAGAAAACTGAGGTACATTTAGATGAGGAAGGAAAGAGATCTTTGGTAAGAGGGCTTTGACCTTTTTACAGGATGGAAGTTGAGTTCAGAGTACAAACTCTCAGCGTCTCAGACTAGCACACAAAAATAGCAGCCATCTGCCTCGGAGGACTGTGAACAGGAAGGGGGTGGGGTCTATAATCCTATTTCTTTACCTGAATCTCAAGCTTCGTTCCCATCAATGAAATACTGGAAAGACCCTGGTACACTAAACCACTGATTCCAAGACGCCACAGATTGAAGCCACACTATTTTATGTACCGTTAAGAAGAAAAAGACAAATCCATTAAACTGTGACCTGCTATCAAAAATAAGACACAAAGTTTCTGAAATCAGAAAAAAATTGTGTTGTCTTAGGATTGATGAAATACGGTACAAGCAGTGAACTCTAATAAACTTGGTGCTGAAACCATGGAAATCACTCAGCAAGTTGGGGAGGTTTCTGCTGACAGAGTCCAAATAACATAGTTCCAACAACAGGGAAAAGAGTCTGTGCTGCATATTTTAATATAATTTGTTTGCTATAAGAATTGAGTCCACGTACACTACAAGGAGAGGAATTTATACCACCATTTAGGTTTTAGTGCTCAGTTTTCTTATCTATAAAAGAGGTGGTATGACATATCTGAGATGACATACAGAAACAAGTAGCACAGTACCTGGCACGTAGAAAGACAGTGAAAAATCACATTTTCCCCCTTTGCTAAGTAGGACAAGACTTCTATGCTATTTGCATTCAAGCTGGGGGAAGAAGGAAGGAAAGTAAAAGTAGTAAATGTCGAAAATTAGAATTAAAGTCAGAAGGACCATATGATTTAAAACATAAATACCTGTTTGATGCTGTTCCAAAGCAAATCTACTTTATGAGGTGAGGCCAAGCTATAATCAATTCTGCACCAATGCTGAGTAAATTGGAGACTATTCCTAATTAGGAGAAGAAGAAATGATATACCCACAGAATTCCAATGCCTGATGAAAAATCTGACGCCTTAGCAACTGGATTCATAAAGAAAAAAATAGAAAGAATATAATTATGTGACATTTAACTCACACTTTCTTTAATAAAACTTGTGGGTTTTTTTTTTTTCCAGTCACATTACAAAATGATGAATTGATGAATTTCAGATATGGTTTGATTTTTTTTTTTCCTTAAGACTACAATTACTATTCCATCAGGGCAGTTAACTTAAATTTAGACCCTGAAAGTAGCATCTTTTACTGGAGTTTCAGTTGCTTTCAAAGGGAACTCCGCATGTGGAGCCCATTTTAGATAATGTGGAGCGCTGTGAGAAAGGGGGAAGAGATATTTGCTGGCTTGCCATGGGAAGATTCATGACTGTGACACGAATCTGAAGAGCTGAATGAGGCACCGTTTGGTGAGAAAATAGATAAATAACCACACACGGGACAACACTGCCATCTCGGACGACAATAATTACCCCAAAGTACAAGAATGACTCCTCATGATGACCTTTGTGTTACACGAGGGAGGATCGTAAAGCTTTCTAAGAGGTGCAGGAGTGCTCCTTTGAAATGGCCTCTATGTGTTTGGGAAGGTTCACTGAGAGTGAATGAAGGGTTAAGTCACAGCAGTGTGGCAATCTCTTCAGAAAGGGTGGACCTGAGCTCTCTTTCCTCAGAGAGTGACAGAAAGTTCTTCAGGTTTTAGAGAATGAGATATTTGTTGCTCTGGAAGTCCTTTTATAATACAGGGAGGAAAAAAAAAAAATCTCTGACTGTAGGTCACAATTTTGCACAGGGAGGCCATGAATAAAATGATCCACTCCTTCATACAAGCCTTGTGTATCACAATGGAGCACCTACTCAGCGTCAGCCTCAGGCTGTCTGCTGAGCAGGGGCACCTAAACAGCCCAAGCACACAGCTGGTGTTTTAAGAGCCTCCGCATCCAGAGGACCACAGGGCTCTACTACACAGCTGGATCATCCCCCCTCTTTTACATCACTGGGGTTACTGCTGTCTTCGTGGCTTCTCACGAGTGGTGTCATAATCAAGTGGCCTATCAGCCTCCATTTTCAGGGCCTCTCCACTCTGTGTGGCCAGCATAGCTGTCTTTCTAAAGCACAATCCTGGGACAAAGCTCCTGGGCATGGCATGCAAGTCCTTGCAGGAACCAGCTATGTTTCAGCCACTGGGATTCACTCACTGCTCCTTAGACTCAACTTTCTTTTTCCTTCCGCTGTGCCTCTGTCCACGCAGGTCCCTCTGCCTAATGCCCCTTTCTCTCTCTTGTCTACCTGGTGAACTTCTATTATCTCCTAACACTTTCTTTAGTAGCATTTTTGTTTTTGTTTGTTTGGCTGCACCTTGTGGCATGTGGGATCTTAGTTCCCTGACCAGAGCTTGGACCTGCACCCCCTGCAATGGAAGCAGGGAGTCAGTGAACCACCCAGGAAGTCCCATCCCACGACTCACTTCAAATGCCTTTTAAGTCACCCTCACTGATCCACTTCAAGTCAGAGTGATTTTCTGCCTAGCACAGAGACTGGAGCATTGCAGACTATAAATGCCAGCTCCCTGCTCCCATAGCATCTTTTATCCTCCACTCAGCCTCAGTCTGTTATCCTTTTAAAACTTTGTCTAGCATCTGTGAGCTTCCTGTGTCTCATTCATCTCTGTGTTCCAAGGAAAATGTCTGGCTTAGAGCAGGTCAGTCTAACGAAGTTTTTCACTAGCATGAAGAATAAGGAGAGCGATAAGGGCCCTGGTTAGATTTCCATAGAGCTAAATGTGTTTAGGTTCTCTTCTGCAATTATATACTTGGAACTTTGGGCTTATTCAAATAACCTTTCATTTCTTCCACTGATGATGACACAAAATGGTATTGTTAGGACAAGAGTGAACTATACCTGTGTTTGAAACTGCACTCTGCCACTGCTAGCCGACTGACCTGAAGCAAGTTATATAACCTCTCTGTGCCTCAGTTTCCTCATATGCAAAATGGGAAAAGTAACTGTAGTGACTTCCTAATGTTGTTATGACAATTAGATAATTTAATATATGTAAAGTACATCTCACACTAAAGCAAGCATTCTCTGTAGTAGTAACTATTATTATTTAACTTACGAAACTTAGCTGCTAGAACTTTGTCTTATTAATGTCCTTACTTAATTAAATCCAAACATTAGAAACTTTATTTTTCATATTTCCTGCCTACCTGCAAACATAATTTTATTTCCTTTTGAAATTTTAACGGTCTATGACATCCACAATCTGGAGATCAGTTCTTTCAATTATCTAGGCCTCTAAAATGGACACAGAGGACTGGGTTTGAGTCCCAGCACCATCAAATTGAAGTTACCAATTAGCAAACAACCAGGGGCAAGAAGGCCCATCTTGGATTAAGGCAGGTTGGGGCTGGTCATAGGGACATGGCAGTTCATTTCAGCTCATTTAGTGGTGTCCAACTCTGTGCGACCCCATAGATTGCAGCATGTCAGGCTTCCCTGTCCATCAACTCCCAGAGCTTACTTAAACTCATGTCCGTTGAGTTAGTGATGCCATCCAACCATCTCATTCTCTGTCATCCCCTTCTCCCCCTGCCTTCAATCCTTCCCAGCATTAGGGTCTTTTCAAATGAGTCAGGTCTTCGCATCAGGTGACCAAAGTACTGGAGTTTCAGCTTCAGCATCAGTCCTTCTAATGAATATTCAGGACTGATTTCCTTTAGTATGGACTGGTTGGATCTCCTTGCAGTCCAAGGGACTCTCAAGAGTCTTCTCCAACACCACAGTTCAAAAGCACCAGTTCTTTGGCGCTCAGCTTTTCTTATAGTCCAACTCTCACATCCACATGTGACTACTGGAAAAACCATAGCTTTGACTAGACGGAACTTTGTCGGCAAAGTAATGTCTGCTGTCCAGGTTGGTCATAGCTTTTCTTCCAAAGAGCAAGCGTCTTTTAATTTCATGACTGCTGTCACCATCTGCAGTGATTTTGGAGCCCAAAAAAAGGTCTCTCACTATTTCTATTGTTTTCCCATCTATTTGCCATGAAGTGATGGGACTGGATGCCATGATCTTAGTTTTCTGAATGTTTAGCTTTAAGCCAACTTTTTCACTCTCCTCTTTCACTTTCATCAAGAGGTTCTTTAGTTCTTCTTCCCTTTCTGCTGTAAGGGTGGTGTCATCTGCACATCTGAGGTTATTGATATTTTTCCTGGCAATCTTGATTCCAGCTTGTGCTTCATCCAGCTCAGCATTTCTCATGATGTACTCTGCATATAAGTTAAATAATCAGGGACAATATACAGCCTTGATGTACTCCTTTCCCAATTTGGAGCCAGTCTGTTGCTCCATATCCAGTTCTAACTGTTGCTTCTTGACCTGCATACAGCTTTTTCAGAAGGCAGGTCAGGTGGTCTCATATTCCCATCTCTTTCAGAATTTTCCACAGTTTGTGGTGATCTACACAGTCAAAGGCTTTGGCATAGTCAATAAAGCAGAAGTAGATGTTTTTCTGGAATTCTCTTGCTTTTTCTATGATCCAATGAATGTTGGCTATTTAATCTCTGGTTCCTCTGCCTTTTCTAAATCCAGCTTAAACATCTGGAAGTTCATGGTTCGTGTACTGTTGAAGCCTGGCTTGGAGGATTTTGAGCATTACTTTGCTAGCATGTGAGTGCAATTGTGCAGTAGTTGAACATATTTTGGCATTGCCTTTCTTCAGGATTGGAATGAAAACTGACCTTTTCCAGTCCTGTGGCCACTGCTGAGTTTTCCAAATTTGCTGGCATACTGAGTGCAGCACTTTCACAACATCGTCTTTCAGGATTTGAAATAGCTCAAGTGGAATTCCATCACCTCCATTAGCTTTAGTGATGCTTCCTAAGGGCCACTTGACTTCGCATTCCAGAATGTCTGGAATGTCTGGCTCTAGGTGAGTGATCACACCATTGTGGTTATCTGGGTCATGAAGATCTTTTTGTATAGTTCTGTGTATTCTTGCCACCTCGTCTTAATATCTTCTGCTTCTGTTAGGTCTATACCATTTCTGTCCTTTATTGTGCCTATCTTTGCATGAAACCTTGATATCTCTAATTGTCTTGAAGAGATCTCTAGCCTTTCCCATTTTATTGTTTTCCTCTATTTCTTTGCATTGATCACTGAGGAAGGCTTTCTTATCTCTCCTTGCTATTCTAAAAAAAAAAAAAAAAAAGGAACTCTGCATTCAAATGGGTATATCTTTCCTTTTCTCCTTTGCCTTTCGCTTCTCTTCCTTTCTCAACTATTTTTAAGCCCTCCTCAGACAACCATTTTGCCTTTTTTCATTTCATTTTCTTGGAGATGGTCTTGATCTCTGCCTCCTGTACAATGTCACGAACCTATGTCCATAGTTCTTCAGGCACTCTATCAGATCTAATCCCTTGAATCTATTTGTCACTTCCACTGTATAATCCTAAGAGATTTGATTTAGGTCATACCTGAATGGGCTAGTGGTTTTCCCTACTTTCTTCAATTTAAGTCTGAATTTGGCAATTAGGAGTTCATGATCTGTGCCACAGTCAGCTCCCGGTCTTGTCAGAGGTACTAGAAAATCAGAACCCCTACTAACAGAGAGCTGAGAACATGCTGGGTGGTCACCAGGTGATGCTCAAAGATTTCTAAAGGTCTTTCACACTAATGGTTTCCACAGAGCAAGCTAAACCTTTTGAGGAAAGAAGCCTATTGTCATTAGTGCTCTATATGCTATGATTGGCCTTTTATTCACTTGAATGATGGGCTGGTATAAAGGTTTCCCTCCTTAAACATATTTCTAAGATGGAAAAGACAGGTGTTTATGGATCACATAAACAAAGACAAAGTCATACACTCATTAAGTTTTGGTTTCAGTATGACTGAAAAAGAGGATCGCAGCAGCAAAAAAAAAAAAAGGCGGGAGCAGAAGGCACAACTCAAGAAGTGACCTTAAATACACAATTTTAGAGTTTTAGAGGTTTTTTTTAACACATTTTTCTTGGAATCACTATAAATAATCAATTGATGTGTCTATTTCTTTAGGCAGAGACTTCCTTACATCAGCAATAGTTAAATATACAGTTTAAAGAAAATAATACCATGACAACAACATAAAACCGATGGAATGTACTGGCCAGTTAATTCCTGCCCTCCTTCCCAATCTCAAATCCTTTCTGATATTACATGTAAGAAGACACATCTTTAGAACCATGTCTGTTTTGTTCAAGACAATATACCCTGTGCCCAGCAGTCAGGCATACACAGCAGGCTCTCAATGAATATAGTATTTTGCACTGAGGGATGGGAAGGAAGCTAAAACTTCTTGGACACCTTCTATGTGCAAGGTCCCCCAAGAAGTTATTTTCACATATACATCACCATTGTGTATTTCACATTCACATTTTTCATTAATAAGAACAAAAAGAGAAACGAATCTTATTGATATTGGGTTGGCCAAAAAGTTCATTTGGGTTTTCTGTGAGATGATATGGAAAAAGCTGAATGAAATTTTTGGCCAACCCAGTATGTTGTACAACTAGGGCAAGAAACAAACTTCAGTCCCCTCTTCTCACCAGGTCACCCCAACACATATAAACCAACAACAATCCTTGAGTTTTCACTCAAAATTATTTTCCATCAGCTTCATGGCTTCCTTGGCTTCTACTGCACCTCACATCTACTGAGGTGACATTTCAACACCGCAACTTCTCTACCCAGGCTGGCTCAGCTGACTCATATGAAGGTCATCTAGTGTCATACGGTATAATAGAGAGTAACCTCTTTCTCAAATGTGTATGGACTCAAAGGAAAGAGATCCAGATTTCAAGCTCTGGATTCTACCTACTAGGTGTTCCTGGCAAATAAGTCTCCAACCTCTTTGCAAATATTTATATTTTAAATTCAATTCTGTGAAATCAAAGAGCTGGAATAGGTTATTAATTCATTTATTTGAACAGCAAACTTACACTGAACACCTGTGTATGTCAAACTCTTTGTCTCACACTAGGGATATAAAGATATCCAAGACATAATAAAACCAAAGTCCTGCCTTCAAAGAGATCCCAGTTAACTGAGGTCAAATTTTATGCTACCTCAAAAATTCTTTTTAACTTGAAAACACAATAAATATATGTCCTGGGAATCCAACTGTCAGTTAAATTCACTCTGTAACAGTAATTTCAAAGCATGTTTGTTATCTTAGACTGGGTACAAGCCCCAAAGTAAAAGTAAAAATATATGTGGTACCTAGTCTCAATACCAAATGGTTATAATAACTAGAATGAAAAAAAAAAAAAAGAAAACCAGACTACTTCTAAAAAAGCTTTCCTCTAAATCTCACTTCAGCACCTGAACAGTAGGAGTTCTTATTGTTTCCATTACCCTTTTTCACTTCTGGTTCTATCGATGAAGTACAATATTTGAACAACACTCTGGTAGACTTCAAATGGCGGTGTAGGCTGAGAAATCAGACACCCTACCATACCTTACTAAGGGAACAAAGTGAGGTATATTTATTTTATTGGACAGTTTGAATTTATTATAGGTTGCTCGTAATTTCCTGTCTCATTTTGTTAGCGCTCTTGGGATTTATGCCAGGATGTCTTAGGTTATCGCACTCCTTCCCTCCTTCGTTGCAACATTTATGCCAACAGACTGACTTGACTTAGAGAAAGTCCCCGGACGAAAATTGAAGGAGAAAATACCCAAAGGTTTAGTTGGAGAATGGCAGAAGCTTTGGGAAAAAATCTGAAAAAGCAATGAAGATGAAAATGGAAACTCTGTGAAAATTAATGTAGTGTAGAATTGGCGAACATACCACTTATTTCTTTAAACAAACAGAAGAAAGAACCCGCTTATGAGGGTGCACCCAAATAATTCACAGGTGGTGAAACTATTAGAGTCCTGCAATTTCTTGCCTCAGAAGTGGAATAAATCTTCCCAATTATAAATGGCATATGCTCACACATGACTTCTCTGCTATTCCCTTTCTCTGAACTATCCACCCCCCCTTCTATGCACGAGGCCTTTTGGATTTTGTTGTAATCACCTTATTTTAATAGGAACTTTAGATAAAAATCTAGTGAGGTAGGGAGATGTAACCTACTATACTAATTGCACTTACAGAAATGTGATTCCAAATGTAATATGCTTATTTTAGCCTGGATTTTGGTTACTACAAAATAAGCACAATGGAGTGGAAACTACATAAGAATGAAGTCTGTCATCATGATGCCCCAATGATAGTGGGCAGATGACAACTCTTTAGGTATTGGTCACACTTAATTATTGATAATTTTCACAATGATAAAAATTTACTTTGAGAAAAGTTTTTTTTCCCAAGGAATTTACCTTAACTAAGACACTATAATGTGTGTACTGCTACACAAGTACATATTCTGAACTACAGAAATTGGACAAAAATTTTTTATGTTTGAAGTCAAATACTGACTGATAATATTCATAAGATAATACATTGATAATCTGTGGGAAGTCATAAGTCACATTTACCCGGATGAGGGGATTAAACAGCCAGTGTCTAAGTAGGGAGAGCAGTGCAAAATGAACCATCCTGTGGGGTAACTGAAAATCATTATATCCATAACAAAGCTTCTGCTTACAGAAGAGTTTTTTGAAAATTAAAAAAAAAAAAAAAAAACTCTGACAACAGAATGTCCAACACACTACCAAGCTCCTCATTACAAGGACTGCTGTAAACTATCTTCCATGGAACCTGGCTCTGTGTTGGGCATATAGCTGATGATAGATAAGTGATTTTCACATGAATGAAAGTAACCACCTGAAGTTTTATATTACTTTGGAGATGACAAAAACACTTCATCCAGGGCTCTGTTTTCCTCTCCCGGTGTGCTAGAGAGTTAGGTGGGATGGACTCTTTCATGACACTTGGACACCTTCTAGAAAAATGTATCAAAGTAGGTTGAGGCTAGGTGTACTCAAGAAGTGTGTTTCACTTTATGTTACTGTGTGAAATGTTTTGTGTGTGTGTGTGTGAGGCTGTTCCCCGTTCTGTCCTCGTCTACTCCTTTATTTTCTGACATCTCTCTTTGAAGCTACATCAGCTGTGCCTCAGTCTTTGCCCTTGCCTTGCATCTGTGAGGGTCGGTGTTCTTGGTCAGGGTGTGTGATCCTGTTCTGTTCCATGAGATTAGAACTGTTTACCATAGTCATGCCTTCCCCACACCCCTTATTTCTTACTGCTCAATTCGCTCCTGTTTGAAGAAGGACATGGAGGACTTTCCTGGTGGTCCAGTGGTTGGGAGTCTAGCTGCCAATGAAAGGGACACAGGTTCGACCTCTGGTCTGGGAAGATCCCACATGCTGTGCAGTAACAAATTACTGAGCCTGTGTTTGAGAGCCTGTGTGCTGCAACTACTGAAGCCTGAGTGCCACAACTACTGAACCCATGCACCCTAGAGCTTGTGATCCACAACAAGAGAAGTCCCCACAATGAGAAGCCCACATACTGTAACAAAAGTAACCCCCAATCGCCACAACTAGAGAAAGCCCACACGCAGCAAGAAAGATCCAATGCAGCCAAAAATAATAAATTAAATTAAAGAAGAAAAGACATGAACCCATTTTCCTATTTTACCACAGACCCTCAACTATTTTAGAGCACTCTAAGTATGTAAAAGTCACAAACCACACAGATTAAACCACTATCAGGGTGACATGGCATCTCCTCATTTTAATTTTCCCATATAAAAAAATGGAAAGTGATATTAGTACTATTTGTAAGCATGCATGCCATCTAAATATAAAGCATATGGTATTTAAGAAGGTTATCAGTATAACAAACAACACATTGCCCCAAATCTCACTGTTTAAAACAGCAAAGGTTTACTGCTTGCTCAAGGTTAAATGAACATTCACAAATGCAGTTCTGTGAGAGTGGTACTGTAGGACTTGGCCACATGTAGTCATTCAGGGATGAGGCCTTACATTTGGTGCCTTTACTGTTTTCTAGAGTCTTGAAGTTTTTGCTTGCTTCTCTGCATCCAGCAGGTATATAAAGAGAGTTCTTACTTATTTAGAGGATTATGTGGATGACATCAAGCTGAGAAGTGCCATATATCACTTCGAATGACATTCCATTGACTAGAACTCAATCATGATAGAACAACTAATTACAGACAAAGCTGGGAAAGAAAGTTTATCTTTGTGCCCAGCGGTAAAAAGAAATGAATTTTGGTGATTCCATGATATTTTCTGTGCTAAAATGAGCAATTATAACTACCTTCTGGTTTCATAAAACTGTGGCTAATGTGTCATTTTTTTTCCTTGAGAACTAAATGGATTACAAAAAGATATGAAAGGTGCAAATTTCATTCTAACAACACTAAAAAGGGCTGTCATTCAATTGTTTTTCATTGTGTGAAGAGAAAGAAAGCAAAATATTTAACTTCTCTTTTGAATGTATTAGGTTTATGGATCTGGTCTTACTAAAACCAGAATTGATGAAATTCCTCCCATGTGAAATGAACGTTCACATGTTCCCCTTGCTACCTGTACTGTATCCTTTTCTCATATTTTCTTACCAAATTATTCTTATTCATCCATTTACTCGCTCATTCAACAACATTTACTGAGACCAGGTATTCTGAAAAAGGTAGGAGGAACAAGTCACTTCTGCTGTCATCCACAAGTTTGTTGATGGAGATGGAAACACAAGTACAATATAAGAAGTCAAATGACAGAAATAAATATAAGGAAGCACAAGACCAGAAGAAATTACATTTTAAAATACTATTGAGAATACAATGAATTACGTATGCCTCTGACAAGCAATTACTAAATGCTGACTATACATTGATGGAATTTAGGGTGGGGTAGTCAAACAAAAAATATAGAGGCTGGGATGAATCGAGAGAGGAGCACTGATATAGATACACCGCCCTGTATACAATAGACAGCTAATGGGGAGCTGCTGTAAATCGCAGGAAGCTTAGCTCACATTTCTCTAGAGCAATGGGATGAGGGGGTGTGGGAGGAGGCTCAAGGGGGAGACGATTTATATACACACACACACACACACACACACACACACACATATACACACACACATACTTATGGCTGATTCGCATTGTTGTATAGCAGAAACCAGCACAATATTATAAAGCGATCGTCCTCCAATTAAAAAAAAAATACTTGAGAGAAACACTGGAATCTTCAACTTTAAAAAGAAATTATAGTTTTTCTTCAAATGAAGATTATAGGGGTTTCTGAGATAAGATATATTTCTATGACTGGAAGAGAGACTCTTAACAAGTATAGGAAAATAGTCTAATTGATTTATAAATGCTGAGCTTCTGGAAATACAAGGAACAAAAAGCCGGAGGTCACTGTTGGCTGCAGACTACTACCATTGAGACATCTTCTTGACATGGCCAGAAAACTGCTCAACATGCTGGGTGCTCCCAGTTAGCAAAGTCCCTGGGAGAAGGAACCAGAACAGTTAAGCTTTATTTGATGTAGTTTTTCACCTTGAAGTCTGGGAATTGGGGAGATTTAGTCATTTATTTTTGAGCTCATGGAAAGAAGGGGTTGATAGCAACAGCTTACCCAGTTAACAGGCAGGCTCCCCACACAGCTGTGCTGGCCTATTTCAATTAGATCCTTTCGGACTTACATCACCTCTGCTATGCCTAAGCATAGTCCTAAGCCGCTCATGAGCTTGTCCTGCCAATCAAGCCAAAATTCAACCACATGGTGTGGCTTTTATGACGCTGACAGAAGATGACATGAACTTGTCTCATTCTGGTGAAAACACAAAGTTTGAAGCCCGCTCTCTAGATGAAGAAAATCAGTGCAAACAGCAAGACTCTCAAACTGGAGTTAGACACATTTTCCTGTGTTTATCTCAACATGCTTCACCAGTAGGTTATAGTTAAGGAATGCTCTCACTCAAGAAAACACTATGGTCCTCCAGCTACGAAGAGGTTACTTCCGAGTCACTCTACTCAGGAGAACGCAAGAAACAATAGAACATGCACAATGAGAGAAGGGCAGAATGAAACTTATTTCCAGTGAGACCTGGAACCTGAAATAGACAAATTAAAAGCAGAGCTGTCACTTCACCAAAGAAACTGGGCAACATATATGAAGTTAGGAAACCCTGAATATATTGAGAATTAGAATTGTATGAGTTTCTTTGCATCCTTTGCTCTCTGAATTTAGTTCACAAACAGTTACGATGCCTGTACTATCCAAGATATTCTAGTAGATACTATAGGACATGCAGAAATTCACAGGATACTGCATTTTTTTCCGAAAGAGTTTAAAATTATATTTTGATTAAGCCATAATAAAGGGGAGAACCAAACTAGCAGACCATGTCCCATGCAAACATACATCCTGTGCAAAATGTGCCAACAAAATGGGCTTAAAAATGAGTAGCAAGAACAGGGTTTATCTACATTTCACTGATTAAAACTACACATACCTTGATTTTAATTTTGTTTTAAAGATATAAGAATGAACTCTGTACACTCCTAAGTTTGAGTAATTGCCTCTCCCATGGTCTGCTAGAGATTTGCTTTCCATTTTATCCACATACATATGTAAAGAGGAATCAACATATAGGTAAAGAGTATTTAACACTCCTATGAATGCACAAATACATTTATTTATTCATTCTCTCTCTTTCAAACGTCTTTAAAATATCCACAGTTTTTTAAGGAAAACCTTGCCTGGAGTAAAAGGATTCGTTTTTAGTTCACTAGTGACTACTATTGGACACACTTCTCTCAACTTATATGAAGCTCTAGAACTGGTTCACATGAAAATAATAATGGAGACTGGAAAGTGGTTCTGAAACTGACTGAAATGCTAAAACAGGAGAAAACAAAAATGAAGCTGACTATGTCTAGATAAGAAATGACTCAAAAACATGAAGTAAATAATGTTTAAAGAAATGCCTTGTTACATTCTCCAGGTTACCTGAAATATCCTTAAGTTTGATTTAAGGACAATGTAGGCATCATAGTAAGAAATAGATGTAAATAGTTATAGAAAGGTGCTTGTGCATGCATGCACACACACATACACACACTTTATTGGAGCAGGCCACAGTCTTCTATAAATAAAGGACTTAACATTCATTCCACAAGCTAATGGTGCTATCACCATCCAAGATAGATCCACTTAGATAATAGTGGAGGAGAGTGCCAGACCGACTGAAGGGAATGGGCTATTGTGTTTGACTAGTTTCCATGTATAAATTAGTACAGAGAAAAAAAAGAAATTCAACAGAAAAACACATGTACTTTATTATAATTCTGAGTGTTACCCTTGCAACTCCCACAATAGCAGGCGAAAAAGCTTAAAACCACTTAAAAGAAACAAAAAGCAAATGCAAATTTGATTAAATGCCTTTCTGACAAGAAGAGATTTGACTTCAAGTTTGGATGGACACATATGTCAATGGCCGGTCATGCTTTCCCCCCACATTCCTTTTGAGCTAAACAATTGGGACAAAGGAGGGAGTGGAGAAAGGGGAACAGGGTGGGGAGATGGGGAACGTGGAGTTTTGTGGCTTAATTTGACCTGAATGTCAGAATAAAATCTCTTGCCCAGCACTACTGTCCTACTGTGTGCAGAGTAAAATAGCAGTCTATGATGTATGAGCTTTGCATGCAAATGTGGGTGGTAACCAAAAATAGATATAAGTGACACAGGGACTTCATTGTGTTTTGAAGTAGAAACTGGGCTCTGCCACTAAACAAACAGACTATTTTCCATTAAGTAAAAAGTGAGCTTTAAAAAGTGCTTAAATTAATTCTAAGATTAGACAGACTCTTAAAATGTACCAAACAATTATAAGAAAAATAAGCCACCCAGTTCCATTTCTAGATCCTGACTGAAGGTTGAGCTGAAAATGTCACACTTCCGGTTCAACTACTGATCATGGGCCAATAACTTACTTTTGGCTCCAAAGCTACATGGGACAGTGAATGAGCAAGTGTGACAAGTGCCCATAATGTTGCACACATCTTTAGTGGCCAAGATGAAGCAAAAAGACCTCCAATAAAGACTAGAGACCAACCTATGTCATTGCTTCCATCACTACTAAACATTTTGTGACCATAGTACAAACCAAACAAGTCATTTTCTCTCCATTATTTCCCCTTTGAGTTCAAATATGAACTTGCTTCCTTATCTGCAGAATGGGTTTAACAATGCCTTATTTGCAAGATTACTGTGAGAATTCACTGCAATGCTTTTCACACAACTGACCTTGTGTTTGACACATTCGGACACACAATATATGGCAGGTACTACTAACATTGTTACTCTGTACAGGGTTATATCTTGGCACTCACCAGACAGTTCTTTCTTTTCTGGCCTAACTTTCAGAATCCCAATTGATTTAAATATAGGCATAAAACAAGCCTGGGTTTTATTTCCTTCTATCCTCACAGTATAATTATTGTAATTTAAACCAAAGATGTGTTATGTTTCAAATCTGAAATAAGCAAACACTCCTTTTTATCCACATAAGTGTCATTAGATGCTCAAACACATATATGAATATTAAAAATATCAAAGAGAAATATACTGCACTTTACCAAGTGGGCAGTGAAAACAATCTATTCCTGAATGGGCAAGTTTTTCCAAAGTATAATGAGATCATACTTCTATACGAAGATATCAAAAAAGTACTGTGTACTGGTAATTTTGCTTCATGATGTAATTAAATGGGAAAATAACCCATGCTTTCAAAAAATCACAAAGAAGGAAAGACGAGGCAAACTAATGGTGTGTATATAAGTAACACGTCCCATATGGAAAAAATGAGACACCTTTCATAAATTGCTTGCCCCACTAGTCATAAAGCACACCTAAACATTCTGCTTTTTATATTCCTTAGAACAGCCCCAAACTTACAGTCCATTCATGCTTAAAATTCAGTTTGCCTTTAAATTTCTATGAGCACTTGAAAATATATTTCCGTATTTACAGCTTTTGCAACGTAGCGTTATGACTTCTTGGCTATAATGATGCAAATAAGAAGCGGAATGTTAACATATTTAATCACTGTCTGATGAGCTGATGAGCCTTCCTGGAGTTTTAAAATTTATGCTAAATAGCTTGCTTCCCTCCTTCAAAATTACAGTGCAGATCAAATTTTTCAGAGTCTAATCAGAACAAACATTCCTTCATCTTCAATGAATCAATGTGACCTATACGTGTGGTGCGTTACAATTTCCCCCTTTTCCCTTCTTGCCTGGTTACCTTCTGAGGAAGGGCTGGCTCTCCAGAAATGTGACAGGGAGAGCTACAATCACGTTTGTTTGGACTCGGTGTGTGCAAATTTTGGAATCAAACCTGCAGATGAGGTTTACAAAGCTGCCTGCCCAGAACACTGGTTTAAAAAAATGTGCATTGCTATTAATATTTTCAGTGTCGATTTTTTTTGGACAGTAAAGGTTCATTTTCTGCCCATAAAACCAAGTATGAGTCACAACGGAACATTTACTTCGAGTCAAAAATGCAGTGTGTACTGACGTTCCAGAGCAGAGCATCTTATCACTGTGACTGTGGAAAGCAGCCGAACCCAAAGTCAGCATTTCCTTCTTCAAGAGAAGATCTGAGATCAAAGACCATAATCCTCAATTCATAAATACTAGCATTAACTTGTATCCATAGATGACTTGCCATAATTATGAACTATAATCTGGGTTGGCTATAGAAAGGCTTTCATTCCCTCTTTTACCTGGTTCCCTAGAACATGTGCACAGAGGAAGGAGGACTCTTAAAAGGCAGTGGGGGAAAAGCCCCTCACAGCCCATCCTTCAAACAAATTACAGGAACACCATAAGTTGAATGAGTTGGATTTCAGGATGTCTGTTACCTAAATTCCAAGCATGCACACCACCATTTATACAGCCCTCAGCACACAAACTCCATGCAGTAGATCCCAAAGTTTAAGTCTCAGTATCCTATATACCTCTAGCTAATCCCACAGAGTCTTGCAGACTTTATTTTGTTTGGGAAGTTGGGGTTAGCTTTCTGCAAAAAGTTTTTACTTTTTTTTTTTTTTTAAGCCATGTAAATTACTTTACCTGGCGTTTGAAGAGAAAGATACAGTGAAACACACTCACACACGTCCACACCACCCCAACAGCCCCCAGACTAAATGGCCACTAAGGATGTATTGAAACGAAAAGGCATTTACCAGGAGCAGGAAAGCCAGCAAGAGGAACGGTGTGCCAGGAGTTGCCCGACGGCAGCATTCCATGCTTGGATTCTCGCCGGAATCCGAATCGGACACTGAATAAGCTGCAAAGTGCTCCTCTGCTTGCTGTCACATCCAGGACTGGTGCTCACATCCAGCCCTGCCTATCAGCTTCCATCAGACCCGCTCACATTTCCTGACCAAGGGGTGGCTGGGTGGGTGGATGGGTGGGGGGTAAGCTGAATGGAATCTCTCTCGGAGCAGGCAGCCAGCCAATCAGGCTCCTGCTAATCAGACATGCTGAATAACAAAGCCGAGGGGACCGAGAAAGTGTAACAGTGCGAGCGAGGAAGGGAGGGGAAAGGGCGAAAAAGAAAGGGGCGCGGAGCAGCCCGCGGCAGAACCAGGACAGAAATGCAAAAGATGCGGACTTGCGAAAGATGAAGCAGAGCCCGGTGCTCTGAACTAACTTGGTTAGTCCTTTGTGAGAGGCTGTGAGATACGCTTGTTTCTATTTGCTGTTTGCCTGTGAGGGTGCCTGGGCTTTCTAAAGTACAGTAGCGCCCTGTGACTCTGTATTGTTCCATTCAGGAGAGAAACTTAATCCCTGTCAATATATAACATATGCCATAAAGGGAAAGAACCACAGACAGAAACGGACTTAACGTGCCCTTTAAACGTGTTCTGTACAACTGCTTTATGCCTCTTCCATAAAGTTCCTCTTTACTTCCCTCCTTGACTTAGAAAAGGGAGACTGTATAAAATTTGGAAAGGTCCTCACTAAGCCTAGACAGAGGCATGTTACTTTGTGTACTCAGGACTTGATGTGAAGAAGAAGAAGAAGAAGAAGAAAAGCAGGTTACCTCTTTGTAAAGTGACAATTTAAAGTAGCCCAGGTTTACTAAAGCTCAAGGCACAAGTGGAAATTTAGGTCCCCTGTTTAAAAGGAAGCCCTTAACAAAGACTGAGATGTTGTGGAGCTGAAATTCGGGTTGACAAACAGCCTGGTTTTGACACTGTGCCAACTCTCAACCATCTGCTTTAGCAGGGGGAGAGAAAGAAAGGGTGAATTAAATCCTCAATTAATTCCCAAACTTTTAAGCAACAGTTTCAGCCTTTTCCTTATCCATGGCCTTTATCGGAGCCGCTATAAGGTAGCAGAGAGGGCTGAAGGGCGTTTCAGCTCCTCTTCCTTCTGCTGTTATGTGAGCGTTGGACAAGGAGGTGACCTTTCCTGTCCACTGCAGCCCTGGAGGAAGTACTGACGACTGCTGAAATGATGACAGGGCCAGGCCAGCAACAGCAAAGAGGAGGTCAGGAAGTTTCTGGTCTGGTGAAACCACCAACAAGCAAGATTGAATTCTCATAGAGGGGGGTTTTATTACAGTTTTAGAAAAGTGTCAGATGTCAAACAGGGACTCCTTTCACCTTATCTGTTAAGGAAATCATTGCATTTTTGAAAGAATGAAATAGCAAACTTGACCTTACATTTCCATAGGTGTGTCACCAGGAAGTTCTTCCCGTGTAGATCTCTTGATAGCCCTGATAGAAATATAGGTGGTGGAGGTAGAAGACTTTTAGAATTGATGTTCTTTCCTTTCATTAGTAAAAAAAAAAATACTGACAAGAAGCATCAAAGACACAAATAGGGAAAATCTGATCAAGCTGTAATAGGCATGTGAATACAGGCAGTCTTCTATACATACCTGTAGTGTTGCTCTTCACAAAGGTGGAGAAAAGCAGGTTATTCAACTTCAGATTCCTTATTTCATATGGAATATAAATGAAAGACAGAAGAGCTTTAAAACATCCCAGTGTCAACCTATTAGGAAAGTCAGGGCATACAAGGATCCATCACTTAAGAAAATGGATAGTATGAGTCCACAACAAAGAGGTCTATTCTTGAAGTACGCTTTTCCCATTCAGAAAGATTAGTTTTACAAATCTCTCAAAAACTAGCTAATGCTCAGAAGCTAAAGAGTATTCACAAGGAGATGTAAAAATGCTTGACTGGCATTATCTGAAATCCTGATCATATTAAAGATGGCTTGATTGAAATAAACGTTCACTCATAAAGCTGTGTGATATATCTCTCCTTTATGCATTGGAACTTTCTGCTATGGGTGTTTTTTTCTATCGGTGTCACACCTTAAAGAGATTCAGCTCATTCTAAAAAATGGAATATTCTATCTAATACCACTTCCTCCCTTTTCTACATATAAACATCACTCATCAGGAAGATCGAAAGGGAAGAATAGGTGGTGGGAAAAGGAAGAGTAGCAAGAATGATTATGATAAAATACCATTTGTAGAAGAACAGATTTAAAAAATTGCCGTGGTCAACGGATAGTCAATAGCCACTTGTATGCCAGTCTAGATTCCTTTGTGCTTTAGAAATAAATGCTGGCTAGATATTTCAAGTCAGAGATTTCTGCCTCAGAGTTTTGATGAACATGTCAATGTCCAGCAAGATGGTCACAATGAAGTCACTGAATAGTATGATTATTTTTAATTTAAGCCCTCAGTCATGTGTTGAAATCCCTGAGGATGCCTGCCACAAAGTATCATGATTCTGGTCCCTTTGTGAGTACATTTCCTTTCCCACTGTGGCTGCTCAGAGAAAATAGAAAAAGCAAACAAACAGTCAAGCATTATACCCTGCAGGACAAACAACCAGCTAACTATAATTTCAGAAAAAGAACAAAATCAAGTTGGGTTAGGGTGATTAGTTTTGGGGGATGAGGTCAATTCTGATAATTAATAAAGTTTATGTGCTATCTTCAAAGTTTAAAAAAATGATTTTATACTCAAAATCTCATTTGACTTTTTGACTCCTCACAAAATTGATTAAGAACTCACCCCATTTTATATATTTGAAAATTGAGGCTCAGAAAACTTAAGTGACTTACCTTGTGCTCCACCCATTAGAACTAGCTTTTGAGCAAGGTTTTCTGACTGTAAATCACTTCCACTTCATATACATATATGTAAATATATAGGTGTGCATGCTTGCATGCTTGCTAAGTCGCCTCAGTTGTGTCCGACTCTTTGCGACCCTATGGACCGGAACCAGCCAGGCTCCTCAGTCCATAGGATTCTTCAGGCAAGACTACCAAAGTGGGTTTGCCATGTCTTCCTTCAGGGGATCTTCCTGACCCAGGGATCAAACTCATGTCTCTTATGTCTCCTGCACTGTATGTCGGCATGTATATATACGTGTGTGTGTGTGTGTGTGTGTGTGCAGATGTCAGCAGTGGTATCCTACTGGCTGGAGAGGGACATCTGCAGTGAAGGCAGGCTACTCAGGTTTGATGGTGGGTATATATTACCTGACAGTGGAGAGGACCTTATTTTAGTCTTCAGCTCCTTGGTCTCTCATCTTTGTCGTTTCTAAAATCTTTCTCAGTGCTGAGGGAAAATAACATAAAACCCCAGGTAACTTAGATCCCTACTAGCAGCAGCCTGGGAAAAGCCTCTCACGGCATCTGAGCAGGGCGTTGGCTGCGTTCCTTTTTTCCTCCCCAGGTATCTAAATGAAAGCCATCTGCCAGCGTCTGAGCACCAGCAGCCGCTGCAGCAGCAGAGGCGGCGGGCCCCAGCTGCTGTAATACTGCTTACGGGCCCCCTGCACAATATATTAGGTGAAATGAAAGCAGAAGCAAGAGAGAGAGAGAGTGTCAGAGCTGTCTGAAGCATCATTCCAAATGGTATGGATTTAACAATACTTAATTTAAAAAACACCAGCTTGGACAGGAGCAAGCTGTTAACATTCAGTGTGCTTTATGGCAGGAAAGAGTGAGCTCAACTCTCGGAATTTCTCCCCCCGGGGAAAGTGCCTTACAGTGCTCACTCTGGAGCCACCTGTCTCTCCCTGAGGCTGGGCCTCCTCCATTGGCCCTCTAGTTGCAGTGACTGTTGTCAAGACAGGGCAGGGGACCTTCTGGAAAGAACTCAGGGGTGGGAAGTGATGGAGAGCTCTGTAGAGCCTCATTGCTCCCCTTGAAGGAGGTGGTTATGGCAGTGCCCAAGTCTTACTATCTTCATGGGCATGTGTCAAAGTGGTTTGATTCCCCTGTCTAGATCTGAAGATTAAAGGGAAGAAAAAGACAGAGTGGGGATGTGTTATAGAAATTAAAATGGAGGAAGTCTTGTTCAGGCTTCAGAAACAGGAGAGCCTCTGACCTGCTTCTAATTTGCCTGGGCACTGCCTGGCTTCCACGTCTGTCTGTAAGCACAGCAAGGCAAGTGGCACCTTAGATAAGAAAAGGAGTGGGTCTTGAAATTCTTAAACCCCTGGAGGTCTGACCAATGCCCCACCCCCCTTCTCCGGAGGTCACAAAAACCTGTGACTCACAAGGTGAAACATACATTATAAACATTAAAAAAAATAACAAATAAACCCAGAGCTGTGTTTTTTGTGCACAAACTGATGATGTCAGTTCATGGCCTGGGATCATAAGCGAGAGCCCCCAAAACTGCAATTTGAAGTCTCACTTGTGGGGTGGACACACTGCCCAGCATCTTTTCCCAACTGGGACTCCCAGTTGCTGTTAACAAGGGACAATCCTAGTACTTTTTAAGTCTGGATGTTGGTCAGTCCAATTTGGTGATGTAGGTATATGCTGTTGCTTTTCTCTATTGTTTCTATTTTTCTTGTTTTAAAGACTGTTTATTGAAATTAAGTCAAATAATCCTCTGTTAAATATTGAAATTGCTTATTTTGTGTGACAAGTAGTTGTTACACACAATTTGCTAATGAATTCTTTGAATTTCTTTAAAATCAAAGTAAATGAGATAAAGCTACCAGAAGCCAATTGCTAGTCTCAGAGGGCAGAACGGGATTTGAGCAGAAATATGTACAATTCACTTAATATCCATCTAACATCCAAGCAACTGGAGCATTTGCTACCATTTTCAAATTACCTTTCATATGTGACTTGAATGTGATATGAACAGAAATTTTATCAGGTAGAGAATGAGTTCTATACTCAATTTATATATGAGGAAACTGGAACCCCTCGTGATAAGTGGATTCATCACAGTTACCTATATGTAGGTGGAAAATTAGAGTTATAGCTAAAGTGGTTTGACTTTTCCTTAGATAATTTTCTGAGAAGTTGATGATGAAAATAGTCACATTTACTGAGAGCCCCCATGTGCCAGGCATGTGCCGAGTACTTTCTATTTATGATTTCATATAATCCTCACAACTCTATGAATAGGTACATATTACCCTCATATGGATGTTATTTCTGGTAGATTAGCCATTAAAATTCATCAACCAGTGCCTTCTTGAAACGCAGAGGCCTAAAACTCAGAGACTATATTTCCCAGACTCAAGATCTGAACCCAGGTCATCTGTGTCTATAGTCACTACACAGCACTGCCTTTTTGCAGACAAAGGACCACAGGGGTTCAGAGAAGGGAGGAATCATTACCAGTTTCAGGACTCAGTGAGGAGTAAGTATCCAAATAGAAAAAAATGGAAATTGAAAAAGACTTTGAGATATAAGGAGACTTTCAGGGATGCAAAGCAAAAAAGGCTTTGCAAGTGATGAGAACTTAGTAAATGGAGACAAAGCAGGAACACATGAGACCCAGACTTGACTCACTCTGATCCACTATTTTAAGCTGCTTATAGGGGAAAGATATATTTTTAAAATTGTCTGTCCCATAGTCTCAGATCTCATACTCAGTGATCTCTCCCTACAAAATGTCAAGCACTGCATGTTACAAATGGAAGGAATGCAACAAAATTTAAAATCTGATTTGACTCATCTCTAGCTTCCTGAAGCACTAGCAGGTCTCTGCTTACATCTCTACAAGACTTAATTCAGGACTTCTCACACTGCAGGGACATGGCTGGAACCTGTGGTCCTGGCCAGTAGCAGAGAATTCTAGTGGCTGCTTGGTGGAGGGGAAAGAACCCAGATTTTTGAACCAGACAGTCCCAGCTGTCCTAGTTCCTACAGAAGCACTCTAAGGAAATAAACTGCTAAAAGTTCCTGAGCTCACTTTTTTGTTGTTGTTGTTTGGTTTTTATTCTGAGCTGGTAAATGATGAGACTACAGCTCTAGACTGCAAAGCTCTTGTGGGCAGTGGAGAGAGGGGTTTGTAGAGTCTGGTTCAGAGCTTGGTACTAAACAGGAAATCAAGAAATTTTTACCATGTTCAGTGCTATGTATATAAGTGTCCATTGTACATATCTTTTGAATATTCTGTGTGCTTGAAAATTCTAATAAAATTCCGGGATAAAATCATTCTATTTGAGGACATTCTCCCCCCTGAAAAAACAAATGAACACACAAGCAAGCAAACTGTTAAAAGAGCACTGAACTGCATTGGGAGGATAGAATTGTCGATCACTTTTAAACTGGTGGTTTCTCTACATTGCTGGGGTTCACGTCATGGATCTCAGAGACTTGTTACTGAATTAGATTCAACGAAACATGTACTAAGGACCTACTGTGTGCAAGGCATGATAAACAGGGAATTCTAGCAGCAAAATGACTTTTGTAGCCTTTTTAACAAAAGGAGATACCAGTTTAATCTTCAAGATTTGAATTATGGTTGTAATATTCACATATTAAACCCAAGTGTAATATATAAATCCAAGGTCCTTGATTCCTAGTTCAGTACTATTTCCATGACATCATCCTCTGCAGATAAAATAATTATCCCAGAGCCAGACAATAAGGTGAAGGGGTGTGAACAGATTTATAGACAATATAGAGAAAGCAGGATTAAAATGCAAAAGCCAAATTCCTCAGCATGGCATTCAAGGACCTCCCTGATCTGCTTCCTGTCCCAGGATAATAGAAACTCATGTTCCAGCCCAATTGAAATACCTGCTTTACTCCAATTCCGCAAATCCTCCCACTTCTGTACATTTGTTCAACCTGTCCCTTTTGCCTGGAAGTTCCTTCTTCCTACCTCTGCTTCCCTAAAAATCCTTTTTATTCCTAAAGGTGTAGACAATGTCAGCTCTTCCACAAAGCCTTGTACATAATAGGCATCAGGTAAATATCTGTAAAATTAATACAGACATTAATTAACATTATGCTTTGTTTAAAGATAAAATAGCAGGAAAAAATAAAAACAAGAGGAAGAAAAGCAAGCAGAGAAAATTACAAAAGAAAAGAAAATATAGTCTCCAAACATTAAGAGAAAATGTAGATGACATGACATTTGAAATAAAATGTGAACTTCAGAACAGCAATTAAACCATGGAAAGTCATAGAAATCTTCCTCTAAAATAGATCATTGTGTAGCCTTCAATTTTATTTCTGTTACAAGCTGGTTACATTTGCTAACACTAGCTAGATGAATAGTTTCTCTGTTAAGTTACAAAGATTATCTCTTATCACAAATATGATAAATGCTATGTCAAAGACAAAGTAAAATACCAAAAATCAGCTTCTTACTGAAAATAGTAATATATAATAGTTTATTTTCTAAGTTTCTGAAAAGGACATGAGGTTTGTAGTTAAAACGGTTTGCTTTATCTTTCCTACTTGAAAATGTGGTGGGCCTTTCTTTGGAATGTGGAACTTGGTAAGCATGGCCAGAGGAAAATAAAAAAGGATAACAATATATAGAATTGAAAATAAGCCAACAACAAAAATATGACTAAAATGCAGGTGTCCTAAGGGAAAAATAAGAGGTGTGATTGGCAGAAACAAGTAAAAGACTTCACAGATTTATCTTTTTTACATGTGCATTTCCTAGAAGTTAAAATCCAGTATCAGTTTCTCAGCACAGAAACTAGTAGTCAGGGTTCTAAGGATAAAGGGGAAAACCCCTCTCCTTAGATATGACTGTAGAGTGGGAGCCAATCATGGAAGCCTCTGGAAGCATCTGGAAGGGACACAAGTTCTAGCCTGGAGGTTTCTTGCATTTAATGCCACCAAGAGCATTGCTACATGTCACCTGAGAGCACTCTGAGGAGGAATAGCAAGGGGGGCACATTTCGGATGTGCGAAGAGGCAATGAGGTCCAAGGCACATGACCGGGAGGTTTTGTCATGGTCTAATGGCATCACCGACTCGATGGGCATGAGTCTGAGTAAACTCCAGGAGTTTGTGATGGACAGGGAGGCCTGGCGTGCTGCGATTCATGGGGTCGCAAAGAGTCGGACACTACTGAGCGACTAAACTGACTGACTGACTGACCACATGGAACGTAGCCCGCTAGGCTCCTCTGTCCATGGGATTTTCTAGGCAAGAACACTGGCATGGGTTACCATTTCCTACTCCAGGGGATCTTCCCAACCCAGGGATGGAACCTGGGTCTCCTGCATCCACAGGCGGATTCTTTACCACTGCACCACCTGGGAAGCCTCTATCCTAGAGAGGTATATTCTAGTCAAAATGGTCACACAGTCTTAAGTTTTTTGTTTTGGTATTTTATTATATGTCTTTCCTTTGTCCCCTTGCCCACTTCTTCTTTGCCCCGCCACTTTCTATCACTTGTACTGAGATAGAAAAGCTCTTGTCAGTAGCATCATAAATAGAATGCCTTTGCAAGCAGAATAGTTATGGTAATCCTACGCATTTACTTTCTGTTCTTGTCAGCTTGGCTTTTAAACTATCCTGCATTTAAAGGGAAAGGATATTTTATTTTATTTTATTTTTTTTTTTGGGAAAGGATATTTTAAATAACCTATCTGTGGCAGAAATATCACCTGTCTCCTAATATCTGCCATTCTCTTTTCTGCTTTGATAATGAACATACATCATCACCCAGAAAAGTGGCATTTCTGAGCCTCTCTTGCAGCTCTCTGGGACCGTGACAACATTCTCATTAAAGAGATGGAGGTGTAAGTCATGGGTACAATTCCAAGTAATGTCCTTAAAGAAAAGAGCATTTCCTGCTTCACTCGTTCCTCCTTTTTGTGGTTGGAATGACGATGTGAAGGCTGGAGCAGCCATCTTGGACTAAGATAACCTTGGAGTGGATATGATAAACATGAGAAAAGGCCCTGGCTGCCTGATACTCTGCAAGATTACAATGCTCCTGGACTGCCTACCTCCAAACTTCTATGAGAGAATGTGTTTAATCCAACCTGTATGTTCTTACATAATTTATGGGTTGCAGGACTATACAAAACTATCAAATAAATATAGGCCAAGCTATATAGTCCTCTGTCAGCTTAGACCATCAGAAATCTACAAGCCTGGTCCATTTCATACTGGCCTCTTGCAGAACTGCCTTAATAGATCTCTGAATAAGCATTATGCCCCTGGCTTTGAAAAATGGTCAACATAGAAATGTGTGTATGCAAAATGCTCTTGAGATCTTGTAAACTTATCTAGGACAATTTTGCTTTTGTAGCTCAATTATATAAGAATTCCTATGGCAAATTCTCAGCACATAATGGTCAAATACAAAAAGCATGTCTTTGACAGGCTGGTAGGTTTTTTTTTTAGATTACGAGAGTTATATAACTCCCTGAGTTTCCATCTTTGCTTTAGCTACTAGGAAGCTCAAAATAAAAATTTGAGCTTAGGGGCTAAATCTTTCCTCCACTTATTTTTTTTTAAACCCCCTGACTCTTTTTTCCTTGATTTTCCTACTTTTTAATATTTTATGTAAGTGGTTTTTTTTTTTTTTTCTCTTTGCACTGCAATTTTACTCTAAACAACTTTTCAATGTGTTTAGAAGAAGATTGGGCATAAACACACGAAATAAAACTCTGTAATTTTAAAATGGAAGCTGGCTATGCAGCACTCTGAAGGAGATGGTAGAATAAGAGTGATTTTGTGCTGATAAAAACACTGTTTTCCTTACCCTTAAGGTGAATAAACTCATTTTTGTTACTGACATGAGCTTTTAGGCTTTCAAGCCTCTCCTACCTTTGCTAAAGTCTAACTTTTGTTATCTTTGTTATTTAGAGAAACTTTAAAGTTGTATAAAGAAACTTCCTCAAACTGGATTATTCTTTCTTATATGTTACTTCCATGAGTATAATGCCATTCAATGGAAAAAATAGTTTCCCCAAATCAAATTTAATACCTTAGTAGAATAAATGAAACAGTACTACAATTTCATTTGTGCAGGTTCTATTAATCAAATTTTGGATTTAGCTGAACTGATTTTCTTTTCAAGCTACTTATTACACATAATGTATATAGGGGAATTGTTGGCTAGGTTCCGAATCACCTGATTTACTGGGTGATGTACTGTTTCCATCTGGCTAAGGTTGACTCACTTGCTCAGAGCCTCAAGTTAGTGAAACTTGGAGTCACGAGGGTACTCTTGCTATACATTGTACAAATATATTACCAGTTCAAGAAGACCAGGAGAGAGTCAATGAGTCAACTGAAAATCATCATCACCATCAAAAGAAAGAACAAAAAATTACTCAAACATTAGACTGTAAGCCTTGAAGGCAATGTCTGTGTCATCATAGTTCATTCCCAACTTCAGTATGGCTACTTGGCACACAGGAAGAGTCAGAAAAATATTTGCTGAATGTATGAATTCAAAAGGCACAAGTTTGATTCCTCAAAAAAGTAAATACAGAATTACTATAAGACTCAGCAATTCTGTTTCTAGATATGTACCCAAAAGAAGTGAACACAGAGACTCAAACATTTATACACACACCTATGTTCATAGCAGTCTTATTCACAATAGGTTAAGAGGTAGAAGCAACCCAGGATAAATGGATAAATGAAATATTCTTTCCACCGCATCTACATACATACATACTATCTACATACAATGAAATGTTATGCAGCCATAAAAATGAAGGAAATTTGACACAAGCTACAAAAAGGATAAACGTTGAGAACATGTATGATTCCACTTGTATGAGGTACATAGAGCGGTCAAATTCATAAAGTTGAATGGTGGTTGCTGGGAGGAGGGAGGTGGTGGATGAAGTGGAGAAATTAATATTGTATGACGGTATAGAGTTTCAGTTGCAGAAAATTAAAAAATTTCTGGAGATGAACGGTGGTAACAATTGCATAATAATTTGAATGTACTTAACGCTACAGGAGGGCTTCCTTGGTGGTTCAGTAGTAAAGCATTTGCCTGTAATGCAGGAGAGGCAGGTTCAATCACTGAGTCAGGAAGATCCCCTCTAGAAGGAAATGGCAATCACTTCAGTATTCTTGCCTGGGAAATCCCACGGACAGAAGAGCCTGGTAGGCTACAGTCCATAGGGTTGCAGAAGAGTGGGACACGACTAAACAACAACAAACAACAAATGCTATAGGACGATGCTTTTAAAGTGGCTAAAATGGTGAATTTTAGGCAATATATATTTACTACAATAAAAGTTTTTAAAGAAGAGAAAAAGGAATATAAAAAGTAATTTACCTGTGTGAAACCAATCCCGATTAAAGCTCTGATGTAAATACCAAATTCTCGTGCCAAATAATGTTGTTATGTCATGTCCAACTCTTTGCAACCCCATGAACTGTAGCCCACCAGGCTCCTCTGTCCATGGAATTCTCCAGGCAAGAATATTGGAGTGCGCTGCCATGTCCTCCTCCAGGAGATCTTCCTGACTCAGGGATCGAACCAAGGTCTCCAGCATTGCTGGCAGATTCTTTACCACTGAGCCACCAGGGAAGCCTTGTACCAGATAACTGGAACTCAATGTGATAATGGTTATGGTAAACCATGCCTGATGATTAAGTTTCCTATGAGTTCAAAAAACAAAGCAAGCACAAGCTTTACAAAGCTATTTCAAAATGTCACCTTCACTATAAAGGAAAGCAAATATTAGGGAAGTAGTCTGTGGTCTAAGTGTTCACATTGCTTAGATTTGGTTCTCTCAGTTTGAATGTAAATGAGGTTGGGCTCCCAGGGCACTCTTCCTGCTGCTTCTTGAATGCCTCATTTTCATCTTAAAAGTTCCACAGAGCGGCCTTCCTATATCTGGCCATCTAAATTGTCTCTTCTTGCTTCTTACACAGCATCTATCATAGTTCACAGTTATTTATTTGTAGTTATATTTATTTGTGTGATTACAATTTGAATGTCTTTCTCTTCCTTATTAGACTGTAAGTCCCATAAGGGCAGGAACCTTGCTGGTTTTGTTAACCACCATATCCTAGTATCTAGTACAGGGTCTAGCACATAATAAGAGTTCAATAAGTACTTATTGAATAAATAAATGTATTCAACAAAACCATAATTCAGGGCGACATGTGCATCCCAATATTCACTGCATCACTATTTACAATAGCCAGGACATGGAAGCAACCTAAATGTCCATCAACAGATGAAGGGATAAAGATGTGGTACGTAAAGACTATGGAATGTTACTCAGCCATAAAAAGCAATGATTCTGGGTCATTTGTAGAGACAAGGATGAGCTCAGAGTCTGTCATACGGAGTGAAGTCAGTCAGAAACAGAAACACAAATATCATATATTAATGCATATATGTGGAATTTAGAAAAATGGTACAGGTGAACTATTTGCAGGGCAAGAATAGAGACGCAGATGTAGAGAATGGACACATGGACATGAGGAGGGGTAAGGGGGAGTGTGATGAATTGGGAGACTAGGCTTGAAGTATATATACTACCATACGTAAAATATACAGCAAATGGGAACCTGCAGGGAGCTCAGCTCAGAGCTCTGTGGTAACCCAGATAGGTGGGATGGTGGTGGGGAAGGAAGTCCAGAGAGGGGTATGTTTAGACGTACAACTGATTCACTTTGCTGTATAGTAAAAACTAACACATTGTAAAGTATCTGTACCCAATTAAATATATATATATATATATTTTAAAAGACTATTCTTGTGTTCCAGCATCTTGTTCTATTTCTCTCTCCTCTCAAGCCTGAGATCTGTGTTTGACAGGTTAAGATAAACAGCTCGTTGTTTTGCAAATAAATGCAATTTCTTCTTTAAGTTTTGTTCTAGGACACCAGTTTAATAATTATAGTTGTTTGGTAGATTAATAAAAATGCAAGGGAAATTAATCTACATCTACCTTGGGTGTGTGTGTTAGTCATTCAGTCGTGTCTGACTCTTTGCAACCCCATGGACTGCAGCTCTTTAGGCTCCTCTGTCCATGGAATTCTCCAGGCAAGAATACTGGAGTGAATTGCCATTTCCTTCTCCAGGAGGTTGTCCCAATCCAGGAATCGAACTCAAGTGTCCTGCATTGCAGGCAGATTCTTCACTCTCTGAGCCACCAGGGATGCCCTTACATATAAACAAAAATGATACACTAAACACATCTATAGTAATGGTATAAGAACCAAGACTTCCCAGGTGGCACAGTGGAAAAGAATCTGCCTGTCAATGCAGGAGAAACAAGAGATGAGTTTGATCCCTGGATTGGGAAGATCCCCTGGAGGAGGACATGGGAACCCTCTCCAGTATTCTTGCCTGGAGAATCCCAGGGACAGAGGAGCCTGGCAGGCTACAGTCCAGGGGGGTCACAAAGAGTCGGACACGACTGAGCACACACTGACTGAGTGATAAGATCCAAAATGACATAATTTGTTCTCCAAATTAAAGAGAAAATTATTTTTATCAATAATAATATATTTTAATATAGGTTAAAATCTTACAGTTAACAAAATTTGATACCACTACTTATTAAAACCTGCACATTCATGTATTATCTTTCTTATCAAAAACATTTAGTTTGCTTGTTATGCCATTTTTTGGAAAATACAGGAAAATAAAATATTTTAAAAGTCATACTTCCTAAAAATTAGAGTGAAAACAAGTATTTCATTCTCATTGCAAAATGACAATGTTTGAAATCTTTAAATGGCCAATATTACCACTCATGGGCCAATACCAAGTTTTTAGGAACAACTGGCAAAAGTGATCTGTGTTGCCATTAACTTTAGGACTCTGTATTTATTTCTCCTTTTGGAGGGTAATTTCCACTGAAATGTGAGTTTGTTTATCATGATAAGGATGTAACCTACCATGTGTCTTATAGCTGAATAGGTTCCCTGTCAAGATTTCAAAGTGTTATTCTGAAGACTTTTGTGGATGATTCAATGCAGTATTTTCACAGGTCTTTTTAAGGAAGAGTTTACTTCTGCAAAGAATGAAAGCCATGAAGAGAAGCTGGGGGTAGCGATAGTACCCTGGTGTAAAACCGGCATGTACACCTAGTAAAATTTGGAAATTGAATTCACTCTGCTTCAGATTTCATTTTCCCCCCTATTAAATCAAAGTACGACACAGGCATCACAAAATCTGCCATAAATAATTCTTCACAACCGTCTGCTTCACTTTGCCCTGGACTCTCTCCAGCGGTAAAACCTGGATCTACTTTTACCGCTAAATAGGAGAGTCCCCCCTTGGTTAGGGCTGAAGAAGTTAAAACTGAAAAGGAGCTTATTTTTGAAGCAGTAACTCTGCGTGCCGCATCTTATTCCCCAAACAAAAAGAGGTTTCGTCAGGGAGCTAGGCAAGTCCTTGAAAATCTTGACAAGATTTACAAATAAGATACGGTGTTTATTGATTATTTTTAAAACTTTCCATTGTGCTATCCTTGTAATGTAATATGATGTATACTTTTGCCAAGAATAGGGTGTGGTTGCTCCATGGCTTAGTCAATCATGAAATGTCATGCTCAAGACTTGAGTCAGAACATCAAAACAATGCGATTCTAGAAGGAGAGGGCCAGCAGTTTCCCCACTTCTGCTAGATCCAACTCTATCAGAGTTGGGAGGTTTAGTAGCTTTCCTCGTTAGTATGTCTAGTCATGACTCCAAAAATATTCTTGGCAAAGCTAGAATATGATACTTGCTTGCTTTTCCATTTTCAGAATGTGTTCTTCCCCTACAGCCTGATATCCTCCCACATTCCTTCTGGCACTCTCTTCCATCCTTTTGTCTCTTTGTCAATTACTGTTGGTTAATAATATCATTCCTGTAGGGGTCAAAATCAAACAGAGAGACTCATATGCAGGGATTGCTCTTCAAAACACTCAGCCACGTGGGCTAAAGAGCTCACAACTTTTTAGATAACCCAATGAACTCAACTTCTTAAATATTCGTCTCCTTAGTTCTGTTGGAGATCTGGGAATTTTTTAAAAATTTTGATGCCATTCAATACTTCCCTAAAGAGTCTGATGAATTAAGTCAGATATGGGGGGTGAGGGGGGATTTCTCTACTCATCATGGGCCCCCCACCCCCGGTATGTAAATTCTCTAAGTGCAAAGACTTGGTTTTTCCTATTGACTTCTGCAACTTCAGTGTCTAGAATATGCTTGACATATCTAAGGTAGTCAATACATATTTATTGAATCAATGAATAAAATAGCTAGCGAGGTAGGATCCAAAGTGCAACAGAGGACGTAAAGTCAAAAGGTGTAAGTCCATGCCAAGAAACAAGGATCCAGAGTAGTAGAGCAAATATGTCCAATAAAAAACTAATAAAGTCTGATCAAAGAAGTACAAAGGATATATTATTTATGATGTCTGAATTCTTGGATACCATAATTTGTAGTGTAGAAAACAAGCATTTTATATTTCATGATAATATAAGCTGCTTGAGTTCAGCTACTACATTCTTAAATAATATTTGTTGAAGGTCTAAATAACAGAAAATCCAGGCCCAGAAGATTACTGTCTCAAGAATGTGACAGTATGGCCTCTACAGTTCTGTGATTATTTCTAATATTTCTATAATACCCCCAAAATTTAGTCCTTTGTTTTCTTAAAACATAAAAAGTCTATTTGCTTAAAATATATCTGCTCATGGCAGTAAATAACTGTTTTTTAAAAATATTGTTGATAAGGGAATGAGACTCATGCTCTGAGCTCCTCAGAATGGGCATGGGAAAAGTTTTAGTCCTAAAATCAAAGGATTGGACTAGATTTGCTAAAGTCTCTTCCAGCTCTAAAATTTTATGACTCTGGATTAAATAAGAACAAACAAAAAACACCCATGAGGAAGCAGCGTCTTTGTAATTCACTCAGAATTTCCATTGTCATTGAATGAAGACTGCTTCAGCATATTCTGGCTCAAGTCTTGTTCATAAGATATTAAGCCTTGATAAAGTCTTTCTCTTTTAAGGATGCTCTGGAAATCTGAAATAAGCTGAGGAGAGCCTAACGTGAACCATCATTGAGTTCGGGAATTGATGCCCCAGGAAAAGAAGACACCAAATGTCATGAAAGGTTAAGGCCAAACTATGTACGGTGATCAGATTTCATGTTTGCCCTTACTGCAGAATGGTGAAAGCATGGGTTTTCAGCTGGAGGTAGTAACACACTAGTAAGTCATGAAATCAATTTAGTGTGTAACAACCAGCATTAAAAATAAAAGGCAAAAAAATAAAAATAAAAGGCAAAAAAGAAGTAGGTCAAAGTAGAATAGAAAATATTAAGTACATCTCCTGTACTGAGAGTAAGCATTATTTGGTGAAACTTTAATTTCAGAGGGGTGGGTGTGTGTGTGTGGGTGTGTGTGTGTATGTGTGCGTGCAGGTTTCAGTGTAGGCATATGCATACTAGGTGACCATGTACAGTGTATTTCTTCCAGTAGGAAACATTGAAAGTAGTTTGAAAACTATGGAAATGGAAACAGCCTTTTGAAGTCCCTTCATACTCTATATAATTACTTCTAGGAAATCCTGAAGATCTCATGGGCATCATTGGCAATCATGGAAAAGAGGCAGGGTTTGCATAGAAGGATTTCTCTCCTCAGAGGAAAGAAGCACCCAACTGACCCACTGATTTTAAACACTAGAAGCCAAGGTCACAGACCAACGTCTTCCACCTAAAGGATCTGACTGGACACACAGGCACATCCCCTCTTTTGGCTCTGGTCGATGGTGGATGTTGCTTATGCCTAAGTGTAATTGTGCCTGTAATTAAAACAGGGATTAGGTCAGCCAAAGGATTTTTTAAAACAACTTGATGGAAGCATAACATTCACACAGAAAAGTGAAAATGGGAATTTGTTCTTCGTCCTGAGGAAAAGGAGAGGCACTATAGCTTTCTCCCACTCCTCTTCCTCCTTTGGCACTCTCTATTTCTGTCTAAGGGATTCCTCAGAACCCCTAGCAGCTTCTGGTGGGCGGGGAGGGGTATTCCAGCAGTGGAGATGCCTCATCTAGAAAGTCCTCTTTTCTTCTAGGTGTATGTCTATCAGAATTTGTTTTCATGTAATCTGATTTTAAGTAATGAGGCAGTATTCCCACCTCCTTTTATCAAAACATTTTTTGCTGTTTTTTAAAAAAGTAAAACCTCAAAGTGAGCTCAATAACTGGATGGCCACAGCACTCTAAAATAATAAGTAATTATGTACATAAAGTATGTGGAAAAATAAAGATTTTTCATAAGGACATGGCATTTAAAGACTGTGAAGTGTGACAAATAGGGGATGAGACAGTTTATATTGAAAACCACCCAAAATACATGTTTACTGGAGGTGCAGGGTATGTCAGGGACTGTTTCAGATACTACAGGATGAATGAGACAGGCAAATAAGATGCATGATTTTACAGTGCCTACTCTAGTCAGGGGGATAGGTATGAAAAAATATTAAGCAAATAAAGGAACAGGATAATTTCAGATAGTGATAATTGCTATGATAAAGAAAAACAGAAGTGACCTCATGGTGAAGTTGGGGTGCAGAACTTCAGAATTTCACTGATCACTGACTGACCTTTGAACCAATGTCTCAATGAACAAGGAGGTAGCGAAGAGTTTCCAGGGAGATTAAAGCAAGTAGGTGTAAGCACTGATATTTAGTAAGCCATTATTTTAAAAATCTTTTGAATGGAAAAGAAAGTGAAACAGAGATGTATTAACTGAAGAAAAGAAATCTAGGTAGTAAAAGTTGTTCAGAGATGCTTATTTTAAATGAATCCATTAGTACTAAGGGAAGGGCCTCCACTTACCACTGCACAAGCTGTTAATGATACCCCTGGAGTTCTGGAAATGGCACGCCTGAACAGTGCAGCTTGCGTGATGAAGAGTTATCATGTATCCCCAAAGGGAAATCTAGCCGACTGAGCAATCAAAAGTATCACGGATGAAATTCGCAGCAACTTGTTAAGGTGGGATTTCCAACATGGCAGGAAAAGCATGTACCCACCAAACTCAGGACAGTGGGTTTGTTAAGCACGAAGGCCTCTTAGGCTGATCTTCACCACAGTCTGAGAATAGGTATAGGCTCAGTAATCTCAGGGGAGTATGGAAAATTTGAAGACTATTCAGAGGAAGTCAACAAAGATGATTAAGAATTGAATAATGAGGCCTCTGAGAAAAGGTATAGCCAAACTGGAATTGCTTAGCTAAGATTATTTATCTTGGTGAAGACATATCCAAGGCTTAATATGGCCTTCAAGAATATGAAAGGTAATGGTGACTAATTGTTCTTTATGACCTTTATGAAGAGAACAAGTTGAAATGGGAGGGCTTTTAGTTAGAGATAAGAATTTTTGGATTATAAACTATCCAAAACAGAGTGAGTTACCTAGCAAGAATGTTGGGTCTCTTTCTTTAAAATAGAGACTATTTTGACCCCTTTCACATGGATGGGTTTGGTGATCCTTGCCAAGTTCAACGTAAAATGCTGTGGGTATACGTATGCACATGTACATTTTTTTTTTCCCCCTGGGAAGAGGATTTGTAACTTTTATTAGATTGTGTTCATGCCTAAAAATGCTTAAAAATCATGGTTTTAAAAAATCAATTATATTCTCATCTGCTTGGATCAGCTGAAGAACACTTTGTCTGAAGAAGGAGAGTAGACTAGATGCCTGTTCAGATTTGCCTAGCATCTTATAAGCTGCTGAAGAGACTTGGAGACCTGTATGTATGACTGCTCTATAGATTTTTCTTAAATTGGGAGTTTAATGTTTAGTTTTAAAAGTCACATTTAAGTGAAAAATGCATTTATGAATATATATAGGGATACTTGTCGTAAAACTGGAGAGTTAGTGGTATGTCACAGGAATAGTACCAGCTTAAAAAAAGTTTGCAACATAGGAACAAATGGGAGAAAGGTATTCTGTGGAATATTTAAAACATATGGTTTTTGTTTGTATTTCTTCCAAATGTTTGAGAAAAGTGAACAACTTGTACCTGTATACAATCGTGACTATGAATGCACTATTCTGTTTTAACAAAAAATGTTTTTATAAGCAAGCAGTAAAACACTGAAAGGAAATCATAATGTTATAAGTAGGAGGCTATCAGGTTCCATATTAAATTTCTCATACCTAAAGCTTACTTTGCAAAGAACAGTCATTTTAACTTGATGGATTAAACAGTTTTCAATATAGTATAAATTTCACAGATCCATAAGCAGTGATTAATAAAAATCCTAATTAATCAGGCATAGAGATAACACACATACACACACACACTCCTATGAGTTATATAAACAGAAAAATGGCAGCATCACTGAAACAGGTAAAACACAAAATTCTACTTCGTTCTTATGTCCATGTTTGAAACAATACTAAAAGGTAGAAAGCTTATGAGGTCCAAAAAAACTCATAGGTATCTTTAAAGTCAATGTGGTTGATTTTGCATAAATTTGCCATTGCTTTTTCTTATTTGCTCACCAGTAATCATTTCATTTTTTTAATATAAATCAATTATTTTATGAAAACACAATGAAATCTTAAATTCTCTTTTGTTCTGACTCTGTTTTTTTAAAAAATGGGGAATAGTCTACAAACTAGTAGGAAAACCAGAACCAGAAATAATGAGAGAGAAGACTGAATTAGAACTCTGTTCTCTAGATTCTTGAACTGGAAGCATGAAGCGTGAGCCTGAGTTGACGGAGTGAAAACAGTGAAAGGTGCATACATCTAGGGCATATTTGAGACATTTACATCAAATCTTTGGCCTCCAGCCTCTTCAGACTTGAAGGAGAATTACATGCAATAAAATGAAAAGTTCAGATACAGTAAATTAATACCACATGGAGCTGAAAATTATAAGATTTCATTTCTGGGGTAGCAAGATAAACAAATATATTTACACAAGAGCTGTTTGAGTCATATGAATTTTAAGTTATTACTTATGTAAGTGGCAATAAGCTTTTCTTAAAGTTGCTCAAATAATGATTTCAGTAACATAAGTCCTCTTTCCTACCCATTCATATCACCATAATGTAGGTACACATGAAGAGCCTCATTTAAATAGTATTTGATCTTACAGGTATAAAATCAAATAGGAAATTACAGACATAAAACCATCTCTAAACTGATGGTGAGCTAGGTTAAAATTTTATATATATATAAATGAGAGCAGACAAAATATATATATATAAAATGAGAGCAGATTCTCTTGCCATAAAAACTGATGCACTACTATGATCTTCATACTGAGGTATGCATGAGGGCACCCAAAGCCTTTCCGAGGAATACACAAACATGATTGTTTCAAGGGGAGGACTCTCCACATTCTTAACTTCTATATAGATTTTTTCCCTAAAATTGAAACTGTGGGACATTGCACATGCAGTTGTAGTGTTCTGATGGCTTTCTATCCCAGTCTCCAATTTGAAAACATGTTTTTGGTTTTCAAAAGTACCTGAAACTTACACTGGCCTAGTATCCCAAAACTAGGGGCACTGAACAAAACAATGATTCAAAATATTTGTTTCAGAGGAGCCTCCTTTAATTAAGGCCTTATCAACCCACAGTAGAGTTCCTGTCTTCCTTTGTTTTATGCAATTTTCTGTAAAGACAAAGCATGGCTTTAGGAACAGAATATTTGGGTCTATGTAAAACCATTCTGAATCCAGATAGAGTGGGCAGTGGGAGAGATAACAACTTTCATTCAATTGTTACTGCCTCTTCCATTCTCCAACTATTATCAAAGAATGAATCATCCCAGAGGGCATGCATGAGAGCAACACAGAGAGACTCTGGTAAGGAATATTAACGGGACACTGACTTATTTTAATCCAGGTCACAGGAAACTCTTTACCATATGCATGTATACATGTATCTATGTATGAATGAATATATGTATGAATCTGTCTTCTTAGAATTAAAAAGTGATATCATTTTCATGCAATTAAGTATTAACATATCCATTTTCATTAAAAATGAAGTAAGATCTTTTCTGATTTTGCTTATTAAGGTACATGACAAATATTTTTCCCATTAATTGAGGGCATGAAATCTGCAGCTACAAAATGCATTTGTGTTTTTTAAACATCAGGTTTATTGAGGTGTAATTTGTATACAGTAAAATTCATCCATTTTAGGTATACAGTTCTATGAGTTTAGACAAATAATACAGTTGCCTAAACATCATGACAATCAAGATTATTTCCATCACTCCATGAAGTTCCCTTTGTAGTTAACCTTCTCCCTACTTTATTTTGCTGACTATGCATCCATTGTATGAATGTACTATAGTTTGCTTATCTATTCACTGGTTGTTGACCATTTGGGTTGTTTTTAGTATTTAGTGATTATGAATAAAACTGCTACAAACATCCCTGTACATATAATTCATTTCTCATGTAACTGCCTAGGAAGGAGATTGTTGCGTTTTATGGTAAGTTCGTGTTATTAATATAACCAACTGCCAAACTGTTGTCCAAAGTGGTGGTCCCTTTTTGCATTCCCACAATATAAGAGTTTCAGTTTCTCTGCATCCTGTAGCATTTGGTATTGTCAAATTTTAAGATGTTAGTCATTCCACAGGGTATTAAGTAGTAGATCATTATGCTTTTAATATGCTTTTCCCTAATGATGAATGATACTGAACATCTTTCCATGTGACAACTTGCCACCTTTCCCCATTCTCTAGTGAAATGTCTGTTTAGAGCATTTGTCCAACTTTGGGGGGGTTGTTTCTCACTGAGTTGTGAGAGGTTCTTATATTGATACATTCCAAACATAAGTTCTTTATCAGATGTGTTTCACAATTTCAAGTTTTTGACAAAAGTCTATTTAAAATATGGGATGTGATAATACCATTTTATCAAGACATATTGGCAAAGGGACAGTAAGTTGGGGCTTCTCAGGTTGTGCTAGTGATAAAGAACCCACAGCCAATGCAGGAGACATAGAGACCTCTGTTTGATACCTGGGTCGGGAAGATCCTCTGAAGGAGGGCATGGCAACCCACTTCAGTATTCTTGCTTGGAGAATCCCACGGACAGAGGAGCCTGGCAGGCTACAGTCCATAGGGTCACAAAGAGTTGGACATGACTGAAGTGACTTTGCATGCTCTCATGCACAGTTAATTGGCTATATTTCAATGTTCCCAATTTTTCCTGAATATATTAAATTAAACAAAGTGCCTCAAAGAGAAAGAGTAGCAGGTATGGTTAATTGATACATCTTGGTTAACCAGAAACAGAGAAGGTAAGTGGCTCTAATGATTGCATTACAAATCATTTTGCTGGTCAAGCTATTTATAATTCTTTGCTTTTAAGTGATATAACTGAGCTATTATTAATAATTGATAAATTATTAAATAGAAATTTTGATGAGTAATCACTAAGTGATTTTTTGGCATGTAACTCAGAAGGAGTTCAAAGAACTGAGTTACATTATTACAAAATCTGTCCCTTCAACTCTCAAATTCATTCCCTTTATGTAATCAATGCTTTTTAGCATTTATATAAATAATGGTGAAATTAGAAATATGATTTAATGCCTTCCTATTCTTATCGCCTATTAATCCTCCATCCTTCCACTCTAGCTGCATTGGCCTCCTTGTTTTGGCCTCTTAGTCATGAAACCTGCGAGAAAATGGTACCACCTCAAGCTTTTGTACTTGCTTTTCATTCTGCCTAAAAAGATCACTTCCCTGCATCCTCCCCACTTCCCATCATGTCCCTGTCCCCAACTCCCCCAATCAATACATGGCTTGTTCTTTCTGTTTCAGATCTTTGTTCCAGGGTCACCTTCCTAATCTGAACCTCCCACGACCATATTTAGAATACTGTAGCTTTCCCTCCACTCAGCTCTTGGCAATTAATATACTTCTTCTGTTCTGTTATTTCATAGCACTTCTCATCATCTCACGTGATACATAGTTTTGCTTACTTAGTTTTGTATTTTCTGCCACCCTTCACTAGAATGTGAGCCCAGAAAGAAGGGATTATTATCTGTTTTGTTCACACTTGTATCCCCACAGCCTAGAAGAGTTACTGGTAGACACTTAAGTTTTAAATATATAAATATACACTGATATACTTTTTTTAAAAAAGAAATAGGATTTAGGAGCAACCCTGTCTCATTCTGGCAATAAGTAATGTTTATCCCCTGACAGACTACTTAGGAAACGAGAAAAGAATCATATATCTAGAGAAGTATTATTAATAAAGCACATTACTTATCAAAATTTATATTATGTGTATTATTGTTTGAACACTGATAATAACTGAAATAATATCACCCAGAAAGACATTTTTCAAACCTAGAGACTTGCGAACACGGAAAATTCAACAAAAATTGTTTCATTTTATACACATCTTTCTTTTTGGCTTAGTTTTCCTTTTGCTGGTGATCATAATTTGGTCCTTTTTTATTTTGAAATGTTAAAGGAGGAAAACTTTCAATCATAAAATGTATTAAGATAACATGAACTCTAATGTCCAGTACATATTTGTAATGGCTAATTATAAGTGTCTAATTGGTATAGTGTTAAGATTCCAGTAGAAATGGCTACAATTGACAATATTTATAATTCTCTAGAGGGACAGCCTTTGCAATGATTTTAACTTACAGTGACAAATGTTCAATATTACTTTAAAAATATGCCTCTAGTAGGCAATTTTTCTAAATTCTTTTTTAGGGAGTTTGAAAGTAAAAAATTTGAAAGGTAGGTCATGACCTTTATAATTCTTTCCCTTTTCTCCCTGGCAGTTGTGACATTTGGCCCTGATTTCATTGTTCTGGTTTTTAAGCTCCTCAGTGTGCGATTACAATGGCAATAATTTTCCCTGGACACTGAGTGGATGACGGCTTCACCCAGAACCCGTGTCCTTCCCACGCTGGCTGGCAGCAGACCTTTAGTGGTCCGTGCCAAGCGCCTTTCTCCAGAGCTCAGCCTTGACATTCTTTCTGCGCAGCTCAACAAAAGCATCATAAAAGAACTAAACATTCAAAGTGATTCTTAACTGGGTATTCAGAAATTTCTAAAAGGATTTATTATTGAGGCTTGAGGTTTTGTTTATTAATTGGTTTTTGTTCTCTCTTGTTTTCCGGTCAAACAAATATTTGGTGCAAGAAGAAGAGAGAGGAAGGGATGGAGGCAGGGAGAGAGGGAGAAAGGGATGGGGAGAGATAGAGAGGGAAAAAGTGAGAGAGAGCGCGCAAGAGAGAGCCTGGAAAATCTCTTGTTTTGTTGGAGGCCTGAAAAGTGTTTTCCAAACTCTTCAAAGCTTGGGACAGAAATTTATAAACCAAGCTGTACTGCTCACATCCCACAAGTCCAGAGCCCTGTGTACTTGACACCTACAATTTTTTTTTTTTTTTAGATTAAAGTTTGTGCCCTTCAACATTCAAAAGAGCTCCTGCTATCAGGCCTCCAGGGCCATGCCTATAAAGAAAGGGAGCAAACTCACGTGGCAGAGGGGTATGCCACGCTGTCAGAAGGAAGGTGGTCTATTTTAAGAAAGAATGAACAGAGAGGCATCCAAAGGGGGTCTAGTGAAATGATCCAGGAGAACTCACCTATCCCTATGTACTGTTAACTCCCCAAATATACACTTAAGAGTTGCAGGATATTTTGTTTTGCATCAGGTGAAACAAACAGCCTGATCCCCCTAGTAACGACCTGAAGGACAATACCACTGCTTTACTTTCTTTCATGGCTCTATTTTCCCCCCTTTCTTTAAAACCCTGAGCTGAGGTCTGTGTGGCGTCCCCCCTCTCCCCTCCTCCCCATAGGTTTGGCACTCATTTTCCCCATTATTCAATGAGTAATGACACCCAGGGCACAGAGCCAATCCCACCGGCTCTTTACACTTTCCTCTTTCTACAGAAGAAAAAAGGCCCAAACCAAACACAACATGCTGCAGCTTTCAGCTTCAGGGATTGCGACTAATTTCTAAACTCTCTTCGCTCTGTAGTAGAATCTGGCTGTCATTCGACATTTGGCTTTTTTTCACAAGCCCGTGAGCAAACTTTATTTACAGTGCACGCTGACTTTTATTACTACATAATACAGAAAATATTTGCTTCATTATGAAGCCAACTGAATATTTATTTTGATTTTTGTTCCTTGTGGTAAACAGAGTTCAAAACACTCTCTACTACGATTGTTCCAAACGAGTCACAAACTATGTAAACAATCACAGAGTGATTGTGTGGCCCAGATCTTGTGATTGCTTCACCTCCCTTTCCAGCGAAAGGAAAATTTTCTTTTTTTTAAAGAAGTTCAGGTCCATTTTAAATTTTCAAGCAACTTTTTGCCCCTTAGGGCTATCTTTTAGTCTATTCTGGTGGTTGCCTTTTATGGGAAGTCACCTCACAATGAAGTCTTTTCAAGGTACTTTTGGATCCAAACCTCTTTGAATACAGTCCAAGGGAGGCCTAATTCTGCTTTAACACACAGTATTACCGCAACATCAAGTGCTGTATTTTAGGTAAATACCTAGGTAAGAACATATGCTGTTAGAAACACATGAGTGCACTCAGATGCATTCTATCTATATTTAGATATGTTGCACTGGCTTTGCTGATTCCATTTAGTTCTAGAACCAGCCTGCCTTGAGTACCTTAATTGGCTGTAAAAGATTGTCCAGGCTTGAAATGGACCCATTTGACCAGCTTTACAGTTTAGTGTCTGCATATTCACATGACAATAAACATCCCTCCGGACTGCCTGCATCTGCATGCTTGCTCTTTGATTTTTTGTGATTAATATTTTTGAAATTTGGTAGACTTTTGACTGACTTTAAATCTCACCTCTAAACCTGTAGCCTGGTAGGCTACAGTCCATGGAGGTTGCAGAGGCAGGGATGACTCGGCGACTAACATAAACCCTGTACCAGTTTATTTCTCACATTTTAAAGAAAGAAATATACCCAGAGCAACAGAATATTTATAGTTCTTATTAAAGGCTTTCAGAAAATCATTTTGCCAGCACAAATCCAGACTAATATGTATATCAACATTTCTTCCCCTGTACGTACCTTCCCACCGAGAATTTGGAAGTAAGATTTAGTTAGGTCTTCAATCTAGGGATTGAACCCGGGTCTCCTGCATTGCAGGTGGATTCTTTACTGACTGAGGCACCAGGGAAGCCCAAGAATTAAATGTGACAATATCTAAAAAGCGCCTGACACAGTACAGTGTGTATAGTAAGCATTGGCTCTGATTTAAGAGTTATTTTTACAGTTTTTTTAAAATGTAGTTTTAAAAAATTAGACTTCCTACATACATGGAGAAAAGGGCAATCAAAGATGTTTTATAAAAAATGCAAACAGTTTTCAAGATGTCTCCAAGCAAGTAGATTGTCAAATACTTCTAATATTCTGTATATGAGTCTTGGTTAGTATTTTCTTTCTTGGTATCCATGTGGAAAATTCTTTGTTTAGCATGAATCTCTTACGTCTTCAGTTTCCCCACTGATAAAATGAATGACAAAAACTTTGAAACCTTAGAATAAAACAAATACCAAAGATTACTGTTGACTATCTATTTCATAAATAATAGGACTGAAGAACTATTTTACATACACGTACTGTGATTAAAGGTGCAGGACAAGGACATCATTTTTATATTTAGGAATTTAGATGAACTATGAAGATCCAACATCCAATTCAGTTTTGTATATCGAATCATGGTCATTTATTACCCATGATCTTAATTTTTTTCTCCTAAAGATAAAACATATATTTGATGCTTAATAATAGTGACAGATTGGGGAGATTTGGAAGCAGTTTTTAGTTCTAGGGACCACTGAACCAAGCCAGTGAAGAGAAACTGGTTGTCACTGCTGGAACAATCCCAAAGAGAACTTCAAACTTGAGAAGGACCCTTTCCTACCAAGGAAAATGAGTGCAGGCATTTATTTGACTGAAGGACAGCACAATGTTCAAGAATTTAACTTTGGAATATAAATGACTGGACTGGAATCCTGGATCCAGAACATTCTATTTAATCTTAGACAATCTGCCTAAACGCCCTGAATTTCAGTTTTTTCACCTGTGAAATGAAGCTAATCACAGGACCTACCCTACTGAATCACTGTGAGAAAATTAAATAAGACGTGTAAAGGATGCATCTGGCACAAAGAAAGTGCTCAGCATTAGTGGTTGCTGATGTTATTAGTCCCTTGGTAAAATTCACAGATGTTTTATTTTAACTGATAGAAGGTAAGACATTAAATATGGCATTTTTACATTTGGATGAAAATTTTAAGGCTGTTTGCCTACCCTCATCACTGCATACCATCATTTGGCTCTCACTTCACTCACATCACTATTCTAAATCTTCTAAATGTTCTTGGTGTATGCAGCTAATGGGGAAGGAAAATTATTGAGAACCTATAGAGGATCAGTCACTGTGCTGAGTGCTCTGCAAATGGTACTTAATTCTCACATTGATCTTTTGAGCTAACATGCAGATCAAAACTACAGTGAGGTATCACCTCACACTGGTCAGAATGGCCATCATGAAATAATCTACAAACAATAAGTGCTGGAGAGGGTGTGGAGAAAAGGGAATCCACTTGCACTGTTGGTGGGGATGTAAATTGATACAGCCACTATGAAGAACAGTATGGAGATGCCTTAAAAAACTAAAAATAGAACTACCTTATGATCCAGCAATCCCACTCCTAGGCATATATCCAGAAAAAACCATAATTCAAAAAGACACATGCACCTCAATGTTCATTGCGGCACTACCTATAATAGCCAGAACAGGGAAGCAATGTAAATGTCCATCAACAAATGAATGGATAAAGAAGATGTGGTACCTATATACAATAGAATATTATTCAGCCATTAAAAGGAACAGACTTGGGTCATTTGTAGAAATGTGGATGCATCTAGAGTCTATCATACAGAGTCAAGTAAGTCAGAAAGAGAAAAACAAATATAGTATATTATCACATGTATATGGAATCAAGAAAAATGGTACAGATGAACCTATTTGCAGGTAGGAATAGACATGCAGATGTAGGAAACAGACGTGTGGATGTGGGGAGGGGTGGGATGAATTCATTCCACACATGAATGCCATGTGTGAAGAGCTAGTGGGAACCTGCAGTACTGTCAGGGAGGTCAGCTCAGTGCTCTGTGGTCACCTAGAGAGCTGGGATGAGGAGAGGATAGGAGGGAAACTCAAGAGGGAGAGGATATATGTATACATAGAGCTGATTCACTTCATTGTAGAGCAGAAACTAACACAACATTGTAAAGCAACTATACCTCAATTAAAAAAAAAAAAAGATTTGAAGAATTCTCTAAAACCATGAAGACATTCTCCTGTATTCTTGATACCATGGTAAACCCTTGCAAGCTTTCTTTTGTCCATTTTATCCTCCAAATAAAATGGCTTCTGGACACACTCACCTACGATATCAATGGTGTTCTGATAGTAGAGGCCACATAATTGTTCATCTTACCTAAATCTGAAAATGATCTACATCTCTGTCACTAAAACACTAAATTACCTCCCTCCCTTTCACAACCACTTGTTTCTCCTCCATGATCAAAAAAAGATGTTACTTTACACTCCAGATTCATTTCTGCTTGTGGCATATATATATAAACCATCTATCCAAACTCACACCGGCAATATGTTAAAAATCTCTACAAAGAGAAAAGTCCTAGCTTTTGTCCTCTAAGATAGTAGTTCCCCTTCTTCCCAACTCTGATGATCTGGAACTGTGAAGCATGCACTCTGAATTCAAGATTTGGACCACAGATATACAGCAGAGTTCTTCCGCATCCTTACTGAGAAACTAAAAAATAGCACACGTCTACGGTGAGAAAGAACTGCAGATTCACCAGACCTCTGATTCGCCCCAAGCTGGTTGGTGAAATAATTTTCTCTCCTATAATCTCCAGCCTTCATCTGCTTACTAACCTTCTCTCCCCTCCACCTTTCAACTTTGATTGAGTTCTATTCCTATAATTCTCATGGCTGATTAAGGGGCAAAAGATAAAACCCTACAAAGAACATCTCACTGGCTTTGCCTTTCGATCTACTTCTAAGAAGTTTCAGTTTTCTTCTGCAGGTAATTCTTTAACATTTACACAGGCACTGGTATTCATTATACACTGAAAAAGAAAGACAAAAGTAATGTATCCTCAGCTAGATCATAAAAGGTTGTCAGCTCATCAGTGACTTCCTATGATGTCATCAGCAACAGGAAAGCTAGAACAGTTAAGCTCCAAAAAAAACGAAGATGAAATTACAACTTTAGGATTGACTCGGTTATGTGGCTGAGTGTGTACAGCAGAGCTGAATTTAATATATGTTTTCTTATCCCTATAAAACACATCAAAGGCTAGATTTTCAAAGCCCCGCATGGCTGGCCATTTGGAAAGAGGTATATCCAGGCCCCCAAAGCCTTCATTTTAAGCAGATGGCAGTGGCAACTGCAAGATTGGAAACTGAACGCACAAGCTTGTAAAGATATTGCTTGACACCATCAGTGACTAGGGAGGGGTTGGGCAGGGAGGGAGCCGGAACCACCGTTCAGTTCTATAAAACCAGGTACTGTGCTGCCTTGTGGGGTAGCAGAAAGCTGAACACAAACTCAGTTCCTATTTGCTTTTCCTCTACTGGGCTCTCCCCTGTAGGACGGCCCAGACCCAATGACCGGCATGGCCACTAGATGGCAGCCTTTTGCCCTCCCAAATTAAAACATGATGGCAAAGCCACCTGTCTTGAGCTCTATCTTATTAAAAAGTTTAAAGGGAAAAGAATAAAGTATCAGGTTCTTCTCCTTATCACAGCAGCTGGAGGTGAGTTATTAAACCTGTTTTAGAATCCTGTAGTTAAGTTTCTCCTCTGGCACCGTAAAAACAAATATCTAGCACATTTAAGAGATTTAATAAGCTTTAAATAAAAAAACAACTAAATTGAAGACTCAGATTTATTTTTTGTTTGTTTCCTTTTTGAGAGAGCACAAAACGTACATCCAGCTGAGCTGCTAATGTCTGTCTGGAACCATCTAGAAGGCAGGGTCTCCCAACTTTGAACTTGAATAATGCCCTCTGAAAAATCTCCATGCAAGATATACATTAAACCTTTAATAAATACTTGGCAAAATTTCAGAGAATAGAATATTTTGTTTTCTCTCTCTCATATTTTCCTCCCACTTACAACATATTACTACTGAAAGACTGAAGCTGAAGATCTGCTATGTAGATAAAAACATACATTTTTAAATACATCCTAAGTTACTTGGAGGTATAACACTACCTTTAAAATTTAAATCAAGCTCTTGGATATAATGGCTCTTTTAGAATAAAGCTCTAGCTGACATCTTCAGCATATATTTTGAGTCTTACACATGAAGGGAGTTAAAGAAGTGTCCACTTCTAACACACAAGGCCACAGTGAAAATCCAGCAGCTATTTTCCTATTGCCAAAACTGTATTCACAAACGGTGTGTGTATACTAGTGTAATAGCCATTATAGTCCTTCCATTCCAAAGTAGCCATGTACTGGGTTTGATTTGGCACATATTTTTTGCCTCTTAAATATTTGTATACTTTTACAGCACCAAAAATTTTCTTAAAAATTTAACTAAGGGCTTTTGTTCCAGATAACATAGCTCAAAACTTTATGTTCAACCATTTGGAGAGACTGTATTTCAAATATTATCCCTCCCAGGCTGAGATCTTTAATTTCTAAGCCTCCTGGGACACACATATCTAAAAGATTTTATTTTGTTCTTCTTAGCATCTCCCATTATAGAAAAAAAATGAGTTCCTTTTACAAACTCAGCAGATCTTTGAAGAGGCATCATGCCATTCTTCATCTTCTGACATTACACATGAGGCTTTAGCTTGTTTGTATTTTCTGTAGTCAATTCTTTTCCTTCCTGTGCTAGTCTACAGTGAATTTCCCAGATCTTCTATCCCCAGAAGGAAAACCCTGGATTTGAAATCCTGTCCTATTTTTAAAACTGATTAGAATTAAGACTTTAGAGCAGCCTTGTGATTAAGAACTAATATTTGCCAGCCCATATGAATCTTTCTCTCGTCTGGGTTGTGCCACAGAATAGATCAGATGGTAGAAGAATGAATAGAGTCAGCATTTTCTTTTTAAAAATTGAGACATAATTGACATGCTACAAAATCTACTCTTTTCCAGTATGAAATTCAGTATCAACTACATTCACAAAGTTGTGCAACTTTCACCAACATTTAATACCAAAACATACCCATCACCCCCTAAAGAAACCCCCATATCCATGAGCAGTCACTCTTCATCCCTCTCTCCACCCAGCCCCTGACACTGATTAATCTTTCTGTCACCATGGATTTGCTTATTTTAGACACTAAATATAAATGGAATCATATAATATGTTCCCTTTATGTCTAGCTTCTTTCACTTTGCATAATATTTTCAGGGTTCATCCATGTTGTAGCATAATCAGTATGCTACATCCCTTTTTCTGGCTGAATAGTATCCTAACAATTCCTTTTCCAATTGCCCATGATAAATTATTATGCATCTTTGGTAAGTTGCCAATTTAGGTCTTAGAATAGTCTTGAGGGCTAAAATATTAAAAAATGCTAAAATATTAAGAGCTCAATCAAATAGATTTGGAAGGCAAGAAGTTCCTAGTACTCTGGTAAACAAAACAACATTTCTTTTGATTTTCCCCTTTCCTATTTTTACTTTTCTTTTCTTTTTTTTTTTTTTTTACTTTTCAAAATGATCATTAGAAAAAAAAGAAATTCTGCTGGAAAAGTCTCCAAAATATGACCATCTCTCCAGATGGTATGCAAGATATTAAATTGGGGACAATTTTTTAGAAAAGTTACTTATAAAATAAGAAATATTTGGCTTTTAATTGAAGAGATATACATCTGAAACTGTCTATTATTGACTAAAATACAGTGTCATTCTTATTCATCCAAAAATCTAACCTAAAATATTTTTATGAATTAACTCTGTTAGACTGATCACTATAACCTAATTCTCAGCATGGTGTTTGGTCCAGAATAGGTGCTTGTTGATAGATAAATGAATGGAAGGATGGATATTGATTCAGAAATCAAACTATTTCCTTTTCTAACACTAAATAATCTATAAAACTGATCACAGGATCCATTTTGTCATGGTTTGCACATTTATGTTAAGCAATACTATACACAAAATACAAAACTAAAGGGTATTTAATGGAGAAGGACATGGCAACCCACTCCAGTGTTCTTGCCTAGAGAATCCTGTGGACAGAGGAGCCTGGTGGGCTGCTGTCCATGGGGCCGCACAGAGTCAGACATGACTGAAGCAATTTAGCAGCAGCAGCAGCAAAGGGTATTAAAGAAAAAATATACTACTACTAACACTTATATACCTTCAGAAGCAAGGACTTGATTATTTAGCAGGGTCAGTTATATAAATGATATATTGTCAATCATATACATATGATTTTACACAAAAAAATAGTAGTAACGTACACATATGCATTCTTTGACGAGAGAGAGATGGAAACTAATGCTTTGCAAGTGTACTAAGCGTCAGGTGCTGGGGATACGGAAAGTGTTGAGTGGTGGGGAGATAGAAAATGTTCTTTGCCCCTTTAATAATTTACCTTCCTTAGGGGAAGAAGAGTCTCCTGGTTCTCCACTGCAGAATGGTTTATATGTTGGAGGTGGAGGAACAAAGTCAGAATTATTAGAAGGTTGGTTGTTGACATACAATTCCCCCTCCTCTTGCTGGACACAGCGCATACCTACCCTGGGCGAGCTGCGGAGGGCTGCGGTCTTCTGCCCCACACCTCCCGCTCCATCTTCTCCCTCAGTTCTCAGGCCACGTGCTCTGCTGGCAAATGTTTGTGGCTGGTTCTCCCATCTTGGTGCATTTTTTTCTTTCTCCATTACCCAACATTTCTCCTCTTCTATTAAGCTACCTTTACTTTTTGTTTTGGAGGTAAAGTCCTATATTTCTCATGGTATTTGTTGGGAATCTAACATAGTCTTTAAATGGTGCTAGTGTTTTTATAGGTTTGTTATTGTTTTTGTGGGTGTTCTACTCCCTAAGTTTCACCAGTGTTGAATGACCTGCCCTGATCTAATTTTCTTATAATCCTGTTAGTTTTATTGTATGTTTCCCAGGATGAAAGCCTTTTCAGAAATGCCTACCACACAACAGTAGAACTGCTTGGATATGTAAAAGCATAATGCCAAGTATAATGGACTACATGAGAATATAAGAAAATTCTAAGTGTGATCTGAAGTGGTTAGTTTGCCAACACTATAGAAAAGAGATCTTGAGGATTTAGGGGTTGATTAAAAATTGAATAAAAATAACAAGTTACTGGATGATACGAAGCACTGTCATGTAATAAGAGCCTAGGCTCAAACCACGCTGGAGGTCAAAATGTTGACTACTTTCTTATTATACGACCCGGGGCTCACGGATCATCCTCTATATCTCCATTTAATTATCTATCAAATGACAGAACTGAATGAAGATGAAATGAGATGATAATGTAATGTGCTTAGCACACTGCCTGGCATTTGTTCAATGAGAACTGATTAAGCATCTGGGAGCCAGGCACTCACTACTCTGAAGACTGAGGGGTACAATTGCAAACAAAGTACAATGTAAATATTCAATTTTTTCAAAAAATGTGGTCATTATGATGGTGTTTCTCATTTCCCCATATCTGCCCTGTATTTCTAAAAACTGAATCTCTCCAGTAAGGAATAGAGAGCAAATCCAGTTGTTAGGAAGTTATGTATTCTTTACTGCATTGTTAGAGCACATTAGTCAAGGAAAAGGAAGACAAAGGCACCAGAGGGGACCACACTGCCCAAGGGACAAGGGATTTACCAATGCTGGCTATGCAAGCCCCTGGCAGGGCAGTCCGGTCACGACCTAGGGAAGAAGGCTCTGTGTTTCCTAATCATCTTCTTGAATGCAGTGCACAGTGAGCTTCCAAAAGAAACTCTGCTGAATATCAATATGGAATTATTTAAAAAGAATAAGTAAGAAAAAGACTAGCTGCACCCTCATCACCACCGGACAGCAGGGGAGTGTGCATGGATGCGGGAGGGGGTACAAGCTCCGGAAGGGAGCCCTGGGGGCTCTGACTGCCTGGTGCTGGAGACCACGCCTAGCTGGTGAATTGTACATTTGGTGAAATGTACATTTGGTGAAATGCACAGACTAGATTCAGAATGCAGAGGCGGGGGCAGGGGTTGGGGAGAGAGGGGGCTGCCCTGCGTGTCCACATTCTCTCTGCGCCGGCTTGTCTGTTTGGATAAGCTGAGCGCAGGGTCCTTGCTGACTGCCGAAGAGCTGGCGCCAGGCAAGAGACTTGGAGCCAACAACAGCAAATGGTGGCGGCGAGGAGGAAGCCTGCGGTGCTGTAGCCCCCTCTAGGGTAACGTTGAGGAGCGCCAGAAGAAAGCCCATGTAAGAGGGCAGCCCAGGAGGGACAGGCTTGAAATCCGAGTGAGGGGCCTGGGCCAGGGGGACAGGAGGAGAAAGCTAGCCGTGGTTCCAAAATCCTGCTGTCAGGTCCTGCTGACACCAAAGCAGAAACATCCCTCACCACCCAAGGGGCTGGGAGGCTGAGATCAGCTGTCCACGGCTGGGGGCTGTCCTGGTGGTGCTGGGTTCCCCACCAAGGATCGAAAGGGGAACTTGCTACTCTTAAAGAAGAACTTGGCTTGCACTCTTCAGAGGGCGGGCTCTGCCTTCACCAGAAGTTATTTTTCAAAAATAACAAGTTTTGGGTACTTCTCTCCCTCTATGTCTCTGATTATTCCTATTTTGATTCTGTCTCTCTCACCCGCTCTTTCTCTGCCCACGATTAAGACCAGAAATATGCAACGAGTGCTTCCTGTAACATAAGACCAATGAAGGGAATCTATATTCTGCTTTTGATGTTATCTGGCCTGATGTGGAGAATAAACAGGGCACAGCATAGTGTCCACCAGGCACATGGTGACAAGAGTCCCCCCTGCCCCAGGCCAGCTTGGGGGTGACCTTGCTTCTCTCTTGTCTATCCCAGCGTGCAGCCTGTATAAATGCCCGGGGAATGGTACCTGATCGTGGCATTGAGAACGTATCAGTGTTAACAGCTGGGTGCATACGTCATGCTCAATAAAGGTTTAGTGGCAACATTTGGTCTCAGATTAGCCCAGCAGGCAGGCGAGAGCTGTCTTCTTGCCAAGGCTGGGCAGCTCCAAAGGTCACATGACCCCCTGGGATTAATACTAGCATATAATGAAATGCTTTGCTTATCACTGCTCTGGGCCAAAGGCTTTGTTTCTGACTGAGAAGAAATCACTTCCAAATATAATGTGATCTGGTGTGTGAGTTGCCTTCCTAAAACCTCAAGCGTTGCCTGTATTCATCAGACTCTAGAGGGTCAGTTAGCTAGGAAAAAGTATTCAAGGGGAATTCAGAAAGGGAGGGAGATGACAAGAAAGGCAGATCACGAAATGACTTTTGTGACACCTTAAGGATTCTATCCCTAGGTCGGGAAGATCCCCTGGAGGAGGGCATGGCAACCCACTCCAGTATTCTTGCCTGGAGAATCCCATGGACAGAGGAGGCTGGTGGGCCACAGTCCATAGGGTCACAAAGTCAGACACAAATTAGAGACTTAGCATGCATGCATGCAAGAAGTATAGACTTGACCTCATAGCAGTGAGAAGGCAGTTAAGGGATTTTAAACTTTGTACAAAACAGAGTCGTAGACTACAGTCTGTCATGACTGGACAAAGGGGCCCATTAGGAGAAATGGCAGTGAGAAATGAGGGTCTAAACCAAAGCATTAGCAGTAATAATGGAGGGAAAGGAAAGATGCAAGAGGTATTAAAAAGGTAAAATTTACAGGACAAGGTGATTATTTGGCAACGGGACATGAAGAGAAAGAGAGGAACCTGCCTGGCTGTAGAAATCCAGCCATGTGAGTGCTGCTGCCATTAAAAAAGATGGGAAATTAAGAAGTAGGTTTGCAAGAGTGTTGGAGCAGAGGTAGTGAGTTTACTTTTGACGTGCAGAGTGTGAGGTCCTCATAGCGGCCAATGTCCCTCAACAGGAATCCCTCTCAGCCCAGGGAATCGCTTTGCCAAACATCACAACCCTCCCAGACGGTGGCGCATCGCCAGTGACTGGCTGACACAAAGGTCCAACCCCCTAGCCTCAGTTTGGGACAACTCTCAAGGGTTGTTCCGGCTCTAGAGCTCCCCTCAGGCTTGGCTACAGCCTCCCTGTGGGTCAGCTTTTCCCCTCTGCCCATGCCTGTCTTCTTTCCTCCTTGTGGGTGCATCTCCCAAGGGTCCTCCCCAACAAACCTTCTGCAGGTAACTCTCTACCCCGCCCCCCATCCCCTTGCCCAGTCTGTTTCCAGGGACACTGTATGAGAGGATGTGGTTGGAGCAAAAGGATTCCATGAAGACGGCTAAGAGAAGAGAAAAGATGTGAGTTCTGAAAACTAACGAAAGAAGAAGTTTCTGGGAGCAGAATAGGAGTCAGTAGTATTGAACATCACAGACAGGTGTAGAGTGAAATAAAGGCTGGAAAGTGCATGCTGAAGAGCCAGGAGGTGGGTCATGTATAACCTTGGCCAGGGCAGTGCAAAGGAGCAATAGTGCCTGGAAGACAGGTAGCAGTGGGTTGAAGCCTTAATAAGCAACACATGCAAGTGGAGAGAGGCAATGTAGACTGTCATTGGAAGAGACCCGTCTGTAGCGATAAAGAGAGACCACATTGTAGACATTAGGGAAGGATACAGGATCAAGTCCCCATGAAGAGAAAAGAACCGCCTTAGGCAAAATAGCCAATGGAAAGAGTCAGCTGCTGCTGCTGGGGAGTGATGTGTTTGAGGGGAGGGTAGGATGCCATCCAGGCTTGGTCTTTCTGACATAGTGGTCACAGGTGTGCTGGAGATGGAGAAGGTGAGCATCCATCCATCTCTGAGCACTTACGGTCTTGCAGAAGGTTCTTCAACTTCTATTTCTGTCCTTGTGGCCCTCCTACCTCCTTCAGGCTTGAAACTCTCAAACCAACCCAGACTGCAAACCCTTCCAGATCCTCCCAATTCTATTCCCTTAGACCTCTTCTTGCTGTTTCCTTAGCCTGCCCTTCTGGATTTACCCAGAGTAATGTGTTTTTAAATTTCTACCTCTCCTTTTTTTTTTTTTTTTAGTGGAGTATAACTGCTTTACAATGTTGCGCTACTTTCTTTGTACAACAATGTGAATCAGCTGAATGTATACATGCATCCCCTCCCTTCTTAGCCTCCCTCCCATCCCTGCCCCTATTCCACACATCAGAATGGCCATCATCAAAAAATCTACAAACAGTATATACTGGACAGGGTGTGGAGAAAAAGAAATCCTCTTGCTCTGTTGGTGGGAATGTAAATTGATTCAGCCATTATGGAGAACGGTCTGGAAGTTCCTTAAAAATCTAAAAATAGAGCTACCATATGACCATATGAGGGTCCTTAAAAAGTAGAACCACCGTATGACCCAATACTGGGCATATGCCCTGAGAAAACCATAATTCTGTCTGTTCTTTAAAGTAGAAGGTCAAATACTATCTAACACATTCCTCTTTTGCCTTTGTCCTGGCCACAGAGACCTGTCCTCAGGTCTCCGAAGTAAACCTAGAGGTGAAGTTCACATCCACTTCTGCCTGGCACACAGCGCACTCTCCTCCAGAACCCTTTCCTGGACTTCGGTTCTCCAGGTTCACCAAATACAGATCACATGCCCACTCCAAGCCCCATTATATAGTCTCAGAGCAGTCCTTTACCCCACTACACATACCACAGTGGTACTTACATATTTCGGTGAGTATCGGACCAAGTCTGGTTTCCCTACTAGACCACGACTGTGTAAAGGCAGGGTCTTCATGGAGTACCTCCTGGAATATTTTTTTGGTTGGATAAATAAATGAATACTTGCTACAGTCTACCTAAGAATTACCTGACTTATGGAAAAACTAAACAAGATGCAAATTCCCCAAGGACAGAAGCTGGGCATTTTCATCTTTTTATTTCTTCAGTGTCTAGTATTAATCCCTGTACATAATAGTTACTCAAAATACTTTGATGAGGAACAACAGGTTTTAAACTATACTTGAAAAAAATCACTAGCCCCTGTGTCATGGATCTGACTGGTACTGGGAACTGCTGCACATCGGTATCTGAGACCCATGAATGGCTCTCTCAGGCATTCATACATTCCCAAAGTTGTATTTAGCATCTATCATGTACCCAGAAATTGTGCCAGGTGCTCAGGAAACACTGGTGAGCAAGAAAAGGTGTGGGCCCTATCCTCATGGGGCTTCTGGTCTACTGCTGGATGAATCAGAAGTCATGCCCATAGATGAAAATTTCCAACTGATTATGAAGACATGTAAGCTGAACACCCAATATAGAGAAGGTAGCACACGAAGCTAGGGTACAGAGAAGCAGGTAGAATCAGACCTTTCAGGGCCATCCAGTCATGTTAAGGATGTAGATTTGGTCCTCTGAGCAAAGGAAGGTCATTTGAGACAGAGTGGGAGTGATATCAGCCAACTACATCTCCAAAGTATCACTCTGTCTACAGGGAGGAGAATGGATGGGAGAGGAGACATACCTCACAGAAATTTGGGGCTACTCCCTCAATCTACAGGAACCGCCCAGGCACATCATCAGATCACCTTGTGTTCTTTTTCATTAAAACCTTTATCGCTAATGTACATCTTTCCTCTTTCTAATTTTCTGTTCTTCTCCGTCCCAGCCTCCTCCTGTGGTTGAATGTAGGCCCCATGAAGGCCAGGAATTTTGTCTCCCTTTCTTTCCTATAGAATGTATAGAACTGTTTCTGGCACATAACAAGTGTCTGTAATATTTTGCCAACATTGAATTTGAATTGTTGTTGTTGGGAGGTTGCACAGAGGGACATGTTCCTGGAATTCTGGGAATGATAATTCTTCTTTACCAATTTAGCAGAGTCTCCCAGTTTTTCCATGAAAATGGGCTAACAAGACCTTGCCTGATGCTTTTAAGACACTCTTTTCAACAAGGGGATTTTTGAAAACCTTTTAATAGCTCTGTCTTTATGGGACTAAGAGTGGGACTAAATATAAATGTGTATTGCTCTCTCTAATTGTTCTTTTCTAAGCTACTAAATCTATGATCTACCAACTACCTTTCCTGAGTTGGAAACATTACATAAACTTTCAGCATTTCTTTGCCAGACAACTTGTAATCATAACCAATTTGTGTGAAACAGTAAAGTTTATAGTTCCTAACGTTTCCTTGAATGGTGGAAAGATATGAGAATTGCAATTAACATCCCCTTAAACAGCAAAGCACTATGTGGACATATTTTGTGTTGAATTCAGTGGAAACGCCACATTCTCTGTCAGGACATCCACAAATTATGGACCAGGTCAGTTAGACTGTTATGAGTTATTCTGTTGAAACTTGTGGACCTATTTGAAAGTTCTCTTAGTCTACTATTAAATGTATAGTTTAGATTCTAGCCAGTATTTAGGCTTAATTAGCTTTGTGTGAATAAACTGAATTTTCTGCTCTGGGATTATTATAAACCTGATTATAAAGTCATGACTTCCTTTTCAAATTGTGCCTTTAATTTGACCTGTATGAGTAGCAGCCCAGTTTTTTCTGAGGTGTATCACCATCTTTATACACATCCAGATCCAGTCTATTAAAAGCGATTTGGATTCAACAATTTTAGCACCATGGGGGAAGTTCAAATGCTTTTCTTTAAAAAAAAAAAAAGAACACAAACAAAAATAGCAGTAATAAATCAAATCAATTCATTACAGTTCCTGAGAAATTTCAATAATTTCTTTATAGTCCATAGATAAAATTCTCCAGGCCAGAGGGGATAAGCAATAATGCTGTTATATTTCATTTCATAAAGATATTCATCCTTCTAGGGGAAATACAAACACTGATACCTCTTTGATTATTATGGACTGTCAAGGGAGTTATATAAAGAATCAATTCATGGTTGTTAAAACTGTTCACAGCTTTCATGTGATGAAGTCACATAAATGAAGCTTTTGTTTTTTTGTTTTGGCTTTTTCATTGTAATCAGCATGGTAAGGATTTATAAGGACCTACGCTACTATCCCCGTTTTGCATGATTTGTGCTTTCCTCTCCTTTTTTTTTTTTTTAAATTTTTATTTATTTATTTTTTTGTCATACATTGATATGAATCAGCCATAGATTTACACGTATTTCCCATCCCAATCCCCCCTCCCACCTCCCTCTCCACCCGATTCCTCTGGGTCTTCCCAGTGCACCAGGCCCGAGCACTTGTCTCATGCATCCCACCTGGGCTGGTGATCTGTTTCACCATAAATAGTATACATGCTGTTCTTTTGAAATATCCCACCCTCACATTCTCCCACAGAGTTCAAAAGTCTGTTCTGTATTTCTGTGTCTCTTTTTCTGTTTTGCATATAGGGTTATCGTTACCATCTTTCTAAATTCCATATATATGTGTTAGTATGCTGTAATGTTCTTTATCTTTCTGGCTTACTTCACTCTGTATAATGGGCTCCAGTTTCATCCATCTCATTAGAACTGATTCAAATGAATTCTTTTTAACGGCTGAGTAATATTCCATGGTGTATATGTACCACAGCTTCCTTATCCATTCATCTGCTGATGGGCATCTAGGTTGCTTCCATGTCCTGGCTATAATAAACAGTGCTGCGATGAACATTGGGGTGCACGTGTCTCTTTCAGATCTGGTTTCCTCAGTGTGTATGCCCAGAAGTGGGATTGCTGGGTCATATGGCAGTTCTATTTCCAGTTTTTTAAGAAATCTCCACACTGTTTTCCATAGTGGCTGTACTAGTTTGCATTCCCACCAACAGTGTAAGAGGGTTCCCTTTTCTCCACACCCTCTCCAGCATTTATTGCTTGTAGACTTTTGGATAGCAGCCATCCTGACTGGCGAGTAATGGTACCTCATTGTGGTTTTGATTTGCATTTCTCTAATAATGAGTGATGTTGAGCATCTTTTCATGTGTTTGTTAGCCATCTGTATGTCTTCTTTGGAGAAATGTCTGTTTAGTTCTTTGGCCCATTTTTTGATTGGGTCATTTATTTTTCTGGAATTGAGCTGCAGGAGTTGCTTGTATATTTTTGAGATTAATCCTTTGTCTGTTGCTTCATTTGCTATTATTTTCTCCCAATCTGAGGGCTGTCTTTTCACCTTACTTATAGTTTCCTTTGTAGTGCAAAAGCTTTTAAGTTTCATTAGGTCCCATTTGTTTAGTTTTGCTTTTATTTCCAATATTCTGGGAGGTGGGTCATAGAGGATCTTGCTGTGATTTATGTCGGAGAGTGTTTTGCCTATGTTCTCCTCTAGGAGTTTTATAGTTTCTGGTCTTACATTTAGATCTTTAATCCATTTTGAGTTTATTTTTGTGTATGGTGTTAGAAAGTGTTCTAGTTTCATTCTTTTACAAGTGGTTGACCAGTTTTCCCAGCACCACTTGTTAAAGAGGTTGTCTTTTTTCCATTGTATATCCTTGCCTCCTTTGTCAAAGATAAGGTGTCCATAGGTCGTGGATTTATCTCTGGGCTTTCTATTCTGTTCCATTGATCTATATTTCTGTCTTTGTGCCAGTACCATACTGTCTTGATGACTGTGGCTTTGTAGTAGAGTCTGAAGTCAGGCAGGTTGATTCCTCCAGTTCCATTCTTCTTTCTCAAGATTACTTTGGCTATTCGAGGTTTTTTGTATTTCCATACAAATTGTGAAATTCTTTGGTCTAGTTCTGTGAAAAATACCGTTGGTAACTTGATAGGGATTGCATTGAATCTATAGATTGCTTTGGGTAGAATAGCCATTTTGACAATATTGATTCTTCCAATCCATGAACACAGTATGTTTCTCCATCTGTTTGTGTCCTCTTTGATTTCTTTCATCAGTGTTTTATAGTTTTCTATGTATAGGTCTTTTGTTTCTTTAGGTAGATATACTCCTAAGTATTTTATTCTTTTTGTTGCTCTCCTTTTTAAAACAAAATTAATAGGAGGTTTTGTTGCTTAAAAAATCTGGCTAAAATTATTTTAAAGTTTTAAAATAGTGTGTGTGTCCACAGTGGAGGATAGAGATGAAAATGTTATACTTTTTCATATACTTATATTCTTATACATTCTTATACTCCCATTCACTAAACAGCATTGCAGAGTTTGAGTAAATGCAATCAGAAACTGAATTTTCCAACATAGTTAAGGTTATGGAAGCTAAGTCAAAATGGGAAACAAAGAAGGTAGGGACATCTGCTAGTATCTGAAGACACCAAAATCCACAACTAAAGGTGCTCCGATTAGTTTTAACTCTAGAAGAACCATTCTACTGAAAATGCTGTGAACGATGGGCATGATGGGAGAGCAAAAACAGGCTCTCATTCTCACACTGCTTCAGCAATTTCATATACACATCAAGTGTCAGTTTCACACCTGTGAAGGAAATCAGTGGAAGACTCGTAAGAAGAAAAGCTTTAGAAGTAGAATTAGACTCAAGGGTAAAATAACAAAAAGCCCCAGATTCAGAATTACTATAGGTGAGGGTCCCTTGTGAGCACATAGAGAAATAAAGTGATGATCACTAGCATCCATTATGGCATCACTAGGGACAAGTGGTATTAATTGAATCCTATTTCTTTGACCTAAGCAATACTACACTGACAAGTAGATCAGAAGAATGGCATAACACAATCATGAGTGCTAACACTGTGCAGTTAGGAGTTGCCAATTTATAGCCTATCTTCATGCATATTATTACAGTTGCTACTTAACAATAACTGTTTGGGTATCAGGCCAGATAATAATAATTCTCAGTTAAAAACAAAGTGGAAACAGACTAAAAATGACTATATGAGACTCACAGCAAGCAAGTACTAAGATCTGGGTCTACTTAATCTAGTGTGCTCTTTTCTACTATATGACTGTGTTTTAGCAAAGCATCTGATAATCTTCGGTGACATACAATGGGCAAGAAAGAACATGTGGACCACATGAGATTTTAGCTGAACAGATGGTAGAAAACCTGTACATTCAATTCGACACACATTTATTGACCAATTACTATGTACTTTGTATTACTATGTACTTAGGGCTACCTGCTAGGTCTCGTGAAACTAGTAAATTAGTGTCAGGTCATTTTCATCAGTGATTAGATTAAAAACATGGGAGATATTTTTTACGGAATCTGTGTTTAAAACTTAGCTCAGATGAGTAGTTAAAAAAAACTTTTGAGGAGCTAAAATAACAGACCAAAATTAATGAGTTAACTGCCTTACCGGGATCTATAATATATGTTAGATTTTGAATTTAGGTTAAAAGGGAATCTCTATCATCCAACATGGCCATCCATTGTTCATGTGGAAATGTGTGGATTATTAGTTTTTTGTAAACTCAGTGAAAGTCGGCAGGGTCATGTGACTGGTGAAAAAGGCGCGCAATTTTATGCCATGTGAACAAAAATAAAACTTTAGCACATAGAGACAAAAGTTCTGCTGTATCAGCATCGATTGATTACATTAGTATTGTGTTCAGTTCTGGGGAATCACATTTTGGGGGTATTGATCTTCTGCTCATTTGGGTAGTTAAAGGTTGGTCATGGAAGAAGAGGTGGAGGAATTGGGGCTATTAAATTGAGGCAGGGAAGACTTTGGGGCAACTGAGAGCTTATCTTCATCAAGGTGGAAAAAGGTGAAAACATCCTTTATGGCTCCAATGTGCAGAAATTGGACTCATGAGTGGAAATTTAAGAAAGGCGTATTTGGACTCTGTGTCAGGGAGAATGCTTCAACATTTGGAATTGTCATTAGGGGATGGGTTATCTCGAAAAGTGGTGTGTTTCCCATCCCTGGAAATGTTCAGATGGAGGCTGGATGACCAAGGAATGCTGCAGAGAAGATTCCAGCTACGAGTGGGAGTTTGGACTAATGACCTCTAACATTGCTTCCAACTCTTAAGATTTGGCATTTCTACTATAGTGTTCTATGCACAAATCCTTATACCTTGTGAAATTTGTTCTAAATCTCAGGAATCTGTGTCTTTATACATCTCAAAGGATGTTCATAATTGTCTCTGAATAAACATGTTCAGTATTCTCTGTTATCTTTGCAGGAAGCAGGTTCCCTTACAGCTTACTGATTGTAAGGCAATTTTGCTGTAAAAGACAAAATAACTGGTTGACAGGTTGGTTTGACAGTTTCCAAATAGGTTTTATGTTATATAAATCTTAAGTTATATAGTCATCTATACAGTGACCAGTAGATGCAGTGGTCTTAAAATAGTGGATGATGAAATTATTTGTGTGTAACGAGTGGTTTCTTTTGTTAACAAATCCTTCAAACCAAAACAAAAGTAAACTTTTGGCAAAACATGGAAGAGAACAAGATGTGGACAGAATTTTGGTATTTGGCTCAGAATCAGATTTAGATGATTTGGTAAAATATAAGGACTGTGCATATAATGGAACATTTCAATGTAGTTCAGATATATACTACCAGTTATAAGGATTACATATATTGATAAGAAATACCAGCATCCTTTATGTGTTGTATTTCTAGGGAAAGGTGAAAAGATTTATGGAATATAAATCTTTTTTTTTGATTTTTTGGGAATTTTTATGGAATATATATATATATATATATATATACATAAACTTACATTAGACTCTGAATCTTTAGTAACTGACTTGGAGAAAGGGAGTGTTATTGCTTTCTCTGAGATATATTCAAATACAACTATAACCATGAACCCACACCTATTTTAAATGTATTCAAATATTTTCATTTTTTCACAATAAAAGCTTCTTAAATTTTTAACAATTTTTCCTGTTCCATCTTGTCCTTTTTAATGACCCTTTAAAATTTTTTTTTGTTATTTTATCTTTTAATGGCAAAACTGCCTTATAGCCAATTAGTTGTGCAGCAAAACTGCTTGCGGCAAAAATTCTTATGGTGAAAATACCTAGAACCAACATGCAGAAGCTAGTCTAAAAGAGACTTGTGAATAATGAGCCACGTTGATATTCTTTTAGCTTCTTCCACAAATAGGATATTTTATGGGATTTGCTTCTGACAGTGCCAGGTTCTTGGAAGTCATCTAGCAGCATTCCTTTGTGTTCATATTCTGGACTTGGAAATTCAACATCTCAACAAATAAAAACACCTCTGGGGCATTTCTGAAACTGAGTTGATCGCCTAAGTCTTGACTGAAATCTACTTTTCTTGGTGACTAGGGGCTGGTGGCATAGTGCGGCACACGTGTACACTTAGTAGGGTACGTGTTACAACTATTCTGCATATTTGGACATACAGTCTGTTTGGCATTCAGCATATCCACCTGGACAGGTTAGCACCCCTTTCCTACCATCTCTGTGGGGCCTAAAAGATGTAAATATTACATGACCCATTCATTCTGCTATTCTATCACTCAGTAGATAATTTATGGCTAAACCACCACAGGGTGGATTATTTTAATCTACCCTTTACCCCAGCTAAAGTACTTATAGGTAGTATTGGTTAGTAGTACAAGTGGCATCTTTGTTCCTCCTATTCAAGGTCATTCAGTAAACTTTTATTTCCATTTTGAGATACACAATTTCATTCCAGCTGGAGGGGTGTGAGCCTAGTACACGGGGCTTTCTGGGGACCAGAGCAGCTGACAGAGGATGGATTGGCTTTGCCTTAGTATCTGCAGTAGAGAGGAGTTCGCAGAGCTGCTTTTAGATCTATGATGCTTGGGACTCAGGGAAAGAGTAAAGGTAAGTTTGGGATGGGACTGCAGGCATCACATTAAACTCGGTTACATGTATACATCTAAAGCATAGTTTCATTTTCTACCCAAGGATAGCACATTTTCAAACTCTTTACAAACATACACCTGGAGAAAGGTAAGAACCAGCTCAATTCCAAGTCCCTAAGGATTGGTGACCTTTAACATAAGCAGTGCAAAGAGGAAGAAAGACTGAACTTGGCATGTGGAGGAGACCTCAGGCAAATATACCCTAGAAAGCAACTTTGGGTTCACACTATTGATGTGAAAAATGACATTATTGACGAAAAATGACACTACTGATGAAGGCTTGCAATAACACCTGCTTATGGTCCTTTAATACTGTGCTTTCAAAGTGTCATCTGCAGCTCAGGGGCAGCAACATGTCACCTGTTGATTGTTAAGGATGTTGCATTTCAGGCCCTACACCCGACCTTCTGAATCCATACCCACAGTTCAAGACCCTCCGACGATGCCTATATGTATTAAATCTTAAGAAGTCCTGCTTTAAAACTTACTGTGATCAGATCAACTGAGAGTTGAAATGAAACTTCACTTAATGGAAAAAAAACAAAAAACAAAAAAAAAACTTTGTGTTTTAAAAGCAGAAACAAAACTTTTAGAACCCCTACCCCCAAAGGGGAATGATGAATTAGTAAGAGAATTACTTATGCCTAATGAATAAAATTAATGATGTTCTGCATTTGAAATTAACATTAATCTTTTCTTCAGAGTAGAGAGACCCCTGAAAGCATTGTTCTGGGTGATTCAACTTTAATTTAATTAGTGACTAGAGAAGCAATAGAGTCAAAGCTTCAGTTCAAATAAAAAATGCTCCTGTATTTAACCTCTCAGATTTTCTGCTCTCCTTGGCACACAGACTCATGAGTCACATTAAGATGCCAACACCAAACAGAAACCCAAAGCATTTTTTAGGGTACGTCGTGACAAGTAACTTTTTTCCCCTTAACCACACAGAGCTCTTTTGCAATCACAATACGGTTTTGCAAAAACATGGGGTGAAAGCTATAAAAGTTATGAAGTCATATTTAGATCGACTAAAAGGTTATGATTTCCAAGTAAAGAGAGTAATATTTCCAAAAATAGTGCAGTGAGCTTGTGGCAAAGAATATGCCATTATGAAACACAAAATTTATAGATGCAAATATGCATATGTGTGTATGTATATTTATGTACATACATAAACTCGAAAAATGTTATGAACTAATGAAAATAGCAATTGCTAGTGGGGTTTGCAAAATGCTGTAATTCAGAAACACATCATTAAAAAACTCATTGATAAATCATTGGAACTTAGAGTTGACTTTTGATTTATTTTTGCGCCGACTGTAGTTGTGACTCCAGGGAGATGTTTATATGTCGACGATTTCAGTGAGGAGCGGCAGCAATAGCTAATCTGCTCAGTTTTTGAACTCTAAGAGTTATGCTTTGAATTAAAGAAGATTTATGGAGGGAGCAATGGCCTTTTATGGATTACATGCTAAAGATCAGAATGAGTAAGAAAGAAGGTATTCAAAAGAACTGAGGCTTTTTATTTATACACATTAAAGAAAAATACAGTTGAAATCGTCAAAAATCATGCATGTCACCTCATTTTTATATACAACATAATTTTCCTCTCCTATGTACATGCTACTGTGTTACTGTGCTCTGACTTATAATGTCTTGCAATTGTTGTATAATTTTTTTTCTGCAAACAAGAGAGATCTTTGCAATCTTTTCTGTTCTCTTTACTGCCAAGTACCACACCAGGTACATAACAGATTTTATAAAAGCCTGCTGAATTTTGTGGAAAAACTGTATAATGATCTAAAATTGCTTTACTATGCTTGGATGTCTGTGAGATCTTAAAAGGTAACTCTCAAGAAAGAACATTTTTTTGGGATGGGGAACAGGGTAGGTATAGAAAGAGGGTGGCAAACTGCCTGACAACTTCAACGTTGTAATACTTTGCAACATCAGACATCAAAGACCTGGACCAGCCACAGACGAAGGACGGGGACTCTGCTCTCTTCCACGTACTCAGTGCAAACCACATCCACCTGAAGGCAGTCAGGGGGAAATGGGGAAATGAGTGGGGATTGAGTGGGTTTCATCATCTCTGAATTCATTGTGAATGTCATGGCAGTCCCTGACTCTGCTTGAGAATGAATAGCCAACATTTAGCCACAAGCTTAAGCAAAACCTTTGATCTAATTGAAAGATTTTTGAAAACATAACCTGCAGGGCCTTGTGCTTACCTCTTGAAGCTTCAAACCTCAAGGCAGGTCCTGGGCTCTTGCTTGAGCAAGAACATCTCTAAAGATTCTGAGAGATGAATGAAGAGAATGAGGACAAGGCAAGTCAGCTTCTCTAGTTCAAGTTAAACTGCACTGAAGAAAGAGTTGTAAGGAAATTGGGTCGTAAGGCACAAAACTTTTGAGATTTAAAAAAAAGTTTTGATTTCTCTTTACCACCTACTGTCTTATTTACCTCCTTTCATTTAATATCCATTTATGGTGAATCATTATAAAATCCACCTAACTAATATTTTAGCAACATCTGTAAAATAGTCAGAGGACCTGTTTTTGCTATCTATCAACTTGCTTTCATCTCTGAAATATAGAATGATTCATGGAAAAATCCATTGAAAGTATATTTAACTGAGTATATCCCTATTCAGCAAGTCAATGAAATATATTATTATACAAATATAAACTTAAATCTTACTAACCAAAGCTGTTAACTACCAAATTTGTCCTTAAGTAACTAAGAATTGTATGTATTGAACTTCAGTTAGATTTAATTCTAAGTTTTCCCAGTTTGTTTTAAAATATGTCTTAGATGACTAGACAAGCAGGTGGAAAAAGCCATTTGGGAACAATAATCATAGAAGCATCAATATAGTCATTCTGCTTAAAATCTTCCAAGAGAGCTATAATTTCAAAACAAGGTTTTATATGAGGTATACACATTGAGTGATAAAAATGCTTCCAAGATATTACAATTCTCAAAGCCTAGTAATAAAACCTTTTATAATATTGACCTATTTATTAAGGAATAGCCTCTTTGGAAAAAATAGAGGTAAATTGTTCTCTATTCTTCATTTGGTTAAGGGCTATGGATGTTCATTTCAGGCTAACAGAAATTTAGGAAGTATGCAGGCTTTGGATTCTGACCCAAGTAAGTATCCAACTTGTGTTACCTTGAGCAAGTAGAAACGTCTCTGGGACTCAGTTTCCTCACAGGAGACAGCATTATGTTGTATTTGAGTGTGGGACATCCCTGGGTTTAGAGCTCTGTACCTGCATGAACTCTGTGACCATTGGTACGTCACCTAAATTCTCATCTTTTGAGGGGTTATTAGCTCTGAAGCAGAAGGTGTGTTTAAAATGCTTTGAAAAACTTCTCACCATTGTAAGAAATCAATAAATAATAGCTACTATATTAGTAGATGATTTCATAACTATGACTGCCCTCAGGAAGTCTAGAAGAACTGAGCCTCAAAATGCAAAAGAAATACTGAGTTTCTTATAGCCCTTTGACCACATTCTTTTCTTACACCCAGGGAATTACTTGCCAATCTATTTTAAGAAAAGTTGAAAATGCAGGTGTCCCTATAGCGAGGGGACATAACTTGAATGCAAAATTAAAAGCTGCTATCTAACAACTTTTCTTTTACCCCAGTCCTTTGCTCTCTGGGTCATGGAGATTTCCCGGGCATAGCACAGCTGGCCAGCAGACTGACCTCTTGGCACAGATTCTTTCCCCCAGCCCTGGGTTTTTGTTCTTAATTGAGTAGTGCCACGAATTGGGCTATCTCATCTGATCTATTTATGATTCTGAGAAATGTAGGAGTCAGTGCCCCTCCGCTAAAGAGTTCTAATTAGAATCTCAGTAGCATCTTTGATGGGATAAACTAAGCATATTATGGGAAAAAATAGACATACCCCACAGTAAATGTTGAAGCTTGAGCTATCTCAGATGGGTAAGAATTTTTTTGGGAAATTTTTTATTGTCTCCTCTTTCAGTAATAATACTCCCTGTACCTCTTTATTATTTAGAATCTACAATGTTTCCTTTTTCAATCCATACATGAATTTTGCTGTGAAACTAATAACTATATTCAATCTGTGTCAGAACCATCGTGAAGTAAGAAGTTGGCTTTTATTTCCTTCCAAATTCTCTCAGGCATTGGCATTTCTCTTGGATGCTTTAGCAACATTTGGGGATTAATAAATTTCTGGTGTTTGGCTAAAGGGTATATTTTGGGGCCACGTGGAGAAGGAGAGTTCTTAGACAAGGTAGCAAATCTGGCTAAGGGATAGCTATCATAGACAGAATGTGAGGTTTCCCTGGTGGCTCAGTGGTAAAGAATCTGCCTGCCAATGCAGGAGACATGAGTTTGATCCCTGATCCGGGAAGATCCCACATGCTAGGGAGAAACTAAACCCCTGCTGCAACTACTGAGCCCACGCGCCCTAGAGCCTGCTCTGCAACAAGAGAAGCCACCGGGAGAGAAGCCTGCGTACTGCAACTGGACAGGAGCCCCCAATCGCCACAACTAGAGGGAAGTCCACGCAACAATGAAGATCCAGCACAGCCAAAAATAAAATTTTTTAAGAAGACTGAATGTGTGCATTTAGTACACATCTTGCCCAGGTTGTTCCACTCTGCTATGGGAACTCCCATAATGCCAATCATTTTACAAATCCTTTTTAAAGTGAGAGAGAGTCAGAGAGTGAGAAAATACACACAGGAACCCCATTAGCAAGACTGCAATGCAGATATTATCAGTTTCCAATTTCCGCCTCCATCCCTCCTCTTGGCACTTTCAGTAGCATTTACAAAGTGTAATTAAAGACTTTAGTACAATAGACTATTACTGAGTCATAAAATAGAACGCAATTCTACCACTTGCACAATGTAGATGGACCTAGAGAAAATTATTCTTCATGAAATCAGAGACAGAGAAATACTGTATGATGTCATTTAAATGTGGAATGTAAAAAAATAAAACAAATGCATACAGCTAGACAGAAGCAGACTCACAGATATAGGGAACAAACTAGTGGTTACCAGTGCGGAGAGTTGAGGAGGAATGGGCAAGATAGGGGCACAGGATTAAGAGATATAGACTACTATGTATAAAATAGATAAGCAACAAGGATATACTATATAGCAGAGGGAATTACAGTTTGGGGATGACAAAGGACGAGATGGTTGGATGGCATCACCAACTCAATGGACATGAGTTTGAGCAAGCTCCAGGAGATGGTGAAGGACAGGGAAGCCTGGCATGAGACAGTCCATGGGGTTGCAGAGTCAGACACCACTGAGTGACTGAACAGCAAGAAAATAACTTCTAAAGGAGTATAATCTGTTAAAACACCAAATCACTATGCTGTCCACCCCAAACCAATATGATACTATAAATCAACTACAGTTCAATATTAAAAAGCTTTTAGTAGTTCAGCCTTGTTTTCAGGCAATTGCCAACTAATGCTGAAGCTCCAATAGTCTGGCCACTTGATGCAAAAAGCCAACTCATGGGAAAAGACCCTGATGCTGGGAAAGATTGGAGACTAAAAGAGAAGAGGGCAGCAGAGGATGAGATGGTGAGATAGCATCACTGATTCAATGAACATGAATTTGAGCAAAGTCTGGGAGATAGTGAAGGACAGGGGAGCCTGGTGTGCTGCAGTCCAGGGGGTCACGGAGACTTGGACATGACTGTTGTTCAGCAACTGAACAACAACAAGAGTCCAAACCATAAGTGGTCAACCACTTTATGAGGGGATATTTCAAGTGTCATCATTTCTGTACAACATTTTCTGGAGAATTACCTCCCTCACAGTAATTGTGTCACTTGTCATGTGAGCCTATTAAATTAAGTCTTGACTAAGGTAGTGTAGGTTCACTGTTGTCCCACTAGGCTACGAGTGCTGTCGTGGGGACTGTCTGAGACCCATCTTTCCAGTCCCTCAGCTTAGCACAGCATTGGTATCGAGGGCTCACTGAATTCGTTGCTGGGCATGGCAAGAATTTTCTCATAGCACAAGTTCAACAGGGCAATTGCCTTCAGCTTCTCTTGCTTGTGCTTTGGTTGGCTGGGAGGGTCATCAGAGAGTCTTGAAAATGGCAAGTCATTAATAGCTCAGCCTCTTGTTCTCTTCCTCACCATTAAGCAAGACCATATCTAAAACATCCCAGACTAGGGGGAAAATTGATCTTATTTTAGAAGACATTCAGAGACACCAATGAAGTAATAACTTCTTTGAGGCTTAAATTTAGCATATCTTTGAAGAACTAGCTTAAATGTTCTCATGTTGAACTACATTTTTGCCCTTTCCTCAGAAGCATTATCTACATACCAAAACCATACCCATTAGCCTGAGGGATAAAGACTTGGAGGATATTACTAAATGCTATTAAGGGATATGTTTATCTTAACCCTATGCTGGAAAAATGAAGACATGAAATTTAAGACTGAAGATATGTGTACATTTTAAATCTTTAAATTCTTCTCAAAGGCCATGGAAACCATCCTACATTGTAAATAAGATGGATTTCTTACTCATTTTGCAAGAAGATTTGGTTTCGAGAGCCAGTCTTCTATAATGAAGCTCTGGAAAATGTGCTTTCCCTTTCCTCTGTTCTCTAAACGCACATCCCTATACCTCTCATCAAGTGCAATGCTATTTATATCTTTGTTTACAGATGTGCATCATCTTGCCAATTGTGATTTCTTGAGGACAATATATTTCCATCTCTCCAAGTTCCTAGTACAGTGCCTCACCTCTAGCAGATTCTCCATTAAGGTTTGTTGAATGAGTAAATAATATATTCATGTAAGCCACTTCTCTCTCAAGAAATGTCAACAAAAGAACAAGACTGAATGCATGATTTTACAAGTTGGTTATTAATGGAAATGGGGGTAAGGATCTAAAGGAGTATCAACTGGATCACAGACTACAAGGTAATCAATTCTTTGTTGGCATCTCTTAAAATGCACATTTCCTACACAGGTGACTTATGCCATACAACAAGTTTAAGGCCCTCTTTCTTAAGTTCTGGTTAATTTATGATTTTTTCCATTATTATCTAAAACATATATAGAAAGAAAACCCAGTTTAAATTGTCCAGAAAGTAATTTCTCTCTCTGAAGCAATAAACCATTTTTAGGCTTGAAGCCAGGTTAGTTCCTACACATGTAATCCCTGGAGACCTTTAGGTCACTAGCAAAAGGACCTGAAAAATTTAATTAAAGAGATTTCCAGGAAGGAGAAGAAATTAAAGCAATTGGCCACCTCAACATGAAGGAGTTTTTATATCCCACGCAAAGGTCTTACAATGCAGGACACACCAAAATCTGGAAAGCACAGACCTCCCAGAAGATTCAACAATGAACATTATTTAATAATTTAGTACAACTGTCAACCCTGAGAAAGAACATTAGGGGTGGGGAACTTCCCTGGTGGTATAGCGATTAAGACTTGCGCTTCCACTGCAGGGGCTATGTGTTCGATCCCTGGTCTAGGAACTAACAAGTCTACATGTTGGTGGTGTGGTCAAAAAGAAAAGAATATTGGGGGGCAGGGGAAAGGTATTTTATTTGGTCAGGCATGCATACATGCTAAGTTACTTCAGCTGTGTCTGACTCTTTGCAACCCTCTGGACTATAACCTGCCAGTCTCCTCTGTTCATGGAATTTCTCAGGCAAGAATACTGGAGTGGGCTGCCATACCCTCCCACCAGGGGATCTTCCCGACCCAGGGATCAAATCCAAGTCTCCTACATCTGCACTGGCAGGCAGGTTCTTTACCAGTAGCACCACCTGGTAAATCCATTTTATTTGGTCACTCAAATACATTTAAGTATTATTTGTTCTGCTTAAGACACTGTCGTAAGTGTTTGGAATACAAAAATAAGAAAATAAAGTCTTTATTTAGATGGAATTTAGGGAAGATTAACAGGTAAGCAACCAGTTAATGAACATGATAAGGACTTTTGATAGAGATCACACCAGATGCTAGAGGAACAGAAAGGAAGAAAGCTCTGCATTCTTTGATGGACGCACAGGCAAGATTCCCAGGGTGTGCCTCGATTGTGTTGTTTATGAAGACCAGACAGGAAAAGATATTCTTTGTGGTAGGGCAAGATAGGAAATGACTGAGAGGAACAAGGGACATGCTGCATATGAAGAACAAGTAGTGATGTTGCTGGAACACAGTGTAGACATGGATGAAAAATGAGGTTCAGGGAAGCTGGGGCAAGATCATGGCTTATCTTGTTAAAAGAGGGATGATAAAGAAACCACATAAATACCACAGGGAGGATGTATCTGAATGTCATAGGAACACGGCTTAACATTATTCAGAGAGAAGTCAGTGTACATTTCCTGATCTAGAAGAAGGGGATTCAGTGAATGTATATGAACAATTCACAGGGGATGCCAGATAATCAGATCAGAGACAGATTGTTGCGACGTGACTAAAAATTTTATGGACCTTACCAAAACCCAGAAAGTGCCAGATATCCTAAATGCACTTCCAGTGTTTAAGGTTGCTTGTGTATGTATATAAAATTTCATTCAATAGCCAGAATATACTGAACCTTCAACTGAAGAAAACCACTGGGGAAACTTAATAGGAGACTAGGGAGAAATGAAATGGAGATGAGCCAGGCGTAGTTATAAGCTGTCAATTTTATGACATTGTTTAACAGATACAGGCAGTATAACATTTAAATGGCTGTCATTATTTTACTTAGTTCTATATCACAAAGCTATCACCAGTTCCAACATTCTGGTAATTAATACTAAAATTACTCCTTTAGCATTAGAGAGCAAATTCCGAGGAAAGAAACATCTTGCAAATACTACAATCTTAAACCCTTAACTGTTTATAATAATCTATTTCCACTATAGAGTAATACTCCATTGGTAGAGTATTGCGTCTGAGTAACTGTGCAACACTCGTCATAACTGCCATTTGTTGAACACCTCTTTTACTACACATTTCATTTGTATTATTGCAAAAGCCTTACCAGCTTTTATGATTCTATTCTTAAAGGTGAGAAAACCAGCTTTGAGAGGTTAAGAAAATTGTCCAATATCACACAGTTAGTAAGTGGGAGAGCCAGGATTCAGACTTAGGACTGCAAAGTTCATGCTGTTTCTGTTATCAATGGCAATCTCTACTTAGAATATTAAATGTGTCTACATATAATAGCTACAGCCACGTTTCCTATCCAGCTCAGCCCAAAGATGGATGGGAGTTCAAGAGGGGACTAGAGAAGGAATTCTGGTAGTGTGGCTGACCTCTCTATCTGCATTTCCTCTTCCAGGTGTTCATCTTTTGGTGAGGTTTCCCCTTTCACCTCTGCTGATAAGGTCCCAGTTACTATTCTGACCTCTTCCTTAATTCCTGCTGCATTATCGTTCTCACCTCCTGCCGCCATTCTTTCTCCCTTGATCTAGGCAGACACTTGTGATTATGTCCACTACATTTTCTCTAAACCACGAATACAACCTCGAATTTCCACTCAACCCAGAGCTCCAAACAACCTTTATCACTCAACTGATGTTGGCATTTGAGCCGAGAGTTGTTTGTTTTTCTGGATCTGGTCCTTTCTTCTGAAGCACCCTAAGGAATACACCATTATAAGTAACTCAATAGTTCCACTGCTCCTTTCATTCAGCAAACTGTAAAGAACTTTCTGTGTGCTCATGCTGAATGTATCACCCTCTCTCTCAAGCCCTCTCCCTCTCAACACGTCTGAGCTTTCAATGATACCAGCAGAGTATGAGAAGCATACACACCCAATGACACAGGTGAGTGGATGCAGCTCCCCAGCTTCCTCACAGAGGCATGCCCAAAGTTGGGAGGTCCTGATGGCCAAAGAAGAAGACAGCCACCAAGTCAGAGAAACTCAGAGCTGTAGGCTTGTTGCCTTTCTTACCTAGGCATGAGGGGAAGCCAGGTTAGCATCCAGGAGTCTACCCTACTTACTACTCACTGTATAAGCGATTCCTTGCCTGATGCACATACTTCCAATTTATCTTGAGTTACAGTGGTATGGTCATAGTCAAGGCAACATTTGCGTTCAAGTCCTTATCATCTCACATATGGATAATTGCAACTTTTCAGGTCATCTTGTAATTACCATAGGTTAAGAATTCAATATTTATTAAATGAATGAAACGCATGGACATAGAGTCAGATGATTAGCCTTGAAACACTACTTCTGTAACACTGGTTCTGTGCCCTAAACCAATGGTTTCCCAGCAAGCAGTTCAGATTTTATCACTTGGAATTTAAGTCTCAACCTTCTTGATCCAACTTATTCATGATATTTCTTCTTCTGTTCCTCCTCAGTTCTTAGATGCAATGACAATAGCCTCTTTAGTCTTCTCTTTCCCTTCCCTTCCTCTCTCTGCACCTCCATCCACACATGCACATAAGTGAGCATATCATGTGATGCCTGCCATCTTGCTTTGAACTGTAAAGACCCCACCCCTCCAGAAGTTCAATAGGGACCACATGCCTACCATCTTATCTTGATGTAAAGAACCCCCCATCCCAGAAGTTTGATAGGTGCCATTTTCATGCTGCATCTGATCCATCCACTTTGGGAGGGAATAAAAATGTTATTGCCTCATTCTTTGAGTCATGCATATTTCTTACAGTAAGCATAGCTGTGGTATTAGTCATTTATTTTTTATAATAGCTTTATGAGGTACATTGACATATTATACATTTTTAATCTAGTCTGTAATTTTTTTGCTGTTCCCTGGTGGCTCAGATGGTAAAGTGTCTGCCTGCAGTGTGGAAGACCCGGGTTTGATCCCTGGGTTGGGAAGATCCCCTGGAGAAGGAAATGGCAACCCACTCCAGTACTCTTGCATGGAAAATTCCAGGGACTGAGGAGCCTGGTAGGCTACAGTCCATAGGGTCGCAAAGAGTCAGACACGACTGAATGACTTCACTTCAAAGATGTTTGCAAGAAATTGTTGTGTTATAAGATTATAAATGATCTATACTTTGTGAACCCATTTATTCTGTAAAAAAAAAAAATTGGTATACCATACATAGGCCAAAATCTATTAATAGTGGTTACCTCAAAGTGGTGGATTTTATTTATTCTTTAATTTTTATTTTTTAAAAAATTTCCTGTTTTGAATTATTGTACATCAAAAAGGACTTTCTGACTTACAGTCCTGTGAATTTTAATATATGTACAAATTTATATAGTCAGCATCACATTAAGGATAAAAAACGTTTTCTTCATTAGTTCAATAGTCCTTCATTCTTATTCATTTATGGTCAAATTCCACCCCTTACTTCTAACCTCTGGTAACTGCTGATCTGTTCTCCAACACAATAATGTTTTATGAAAGAATGTGAAATAAATGGGATCATAGACTGTAATTTTTTGAGACTAGCTCTTTAACTCAGAATAATGCTTTTGATGTCAATCAAAGTTTTGCATGAATCAGTAATCTGTCTCTTTCTATTGCTGAGCAATTTGGGGTAATTATGAATAAAGTTGCTATAAATATTCCAGTCCAGGTCTTTGTGCAAATGAAAGTTTTTACTTCATTAGTGTAAATACCCAGGAGTGGAATTGCTAGGCTACATGATAAGGGTATTTATAAGAGCAACGCGCTACTTTCATTTTGATTAAGTCCATTTATTAGCCTTCTTAAAAACAGACTGTGCTTTCAGTATCATGTCTAAATACTCTGCCTAGTCCTAGGTCACAGGGATTTTCTCCTGTTTTCTTTTAAAAGTTTTATAGTCTTACAATTTACAGTTAGATATAGCATCTATTTTAAGTCAACTTTTATATAAGGTATAAAGTTGAGATGGGTTTTGACATTTAAGCTAAAGTCGCTTAGTCGTGTCCGACTCTTTGTGACCCCATGAACTATGCAGTCCATGGAATTCTCTAGGTCACAATACTAGAGTAGATAGCCTTTCCCTTCTCCAGGGGATCTTCCCAAACCAGGGATTGAACCCAGGTCTCCCACATTGCAGGCAGATTCTTTACCAGCTGAGCCACAAGGGAAGCCCAATTTAGTAAATGTCAAACTTTTTCAACAGAATATGTTGAAAGAGTATGCTTTCTTCATTGAATTGCTTTGTAACTTTGTCAAAAAAGCAACTGGTCTTACTACTACGGGTCTATTTCTGTACTTTATATTGTTCCATTGGTCTACCTGTCTCTCTCTTTGTCAGTACCATAGTGTCCTGATTACTGAAGCAAGTATTGAAACCAACAAATGTAATTTTTCCAACTTCCTTTTTTCCTCTAATTTTTTCAGGTATTCTCTCTCCTTTACACATTATTTTAGAATCAGCTTGCCCATATATTCAAACAATTCTCTTTGATTTATTACTGGAAATGCATAAACTCTATAAATCAACTTAGGGAGAAATAATATCTTTACTATATTAAGTATTCCAATCCATGAACAAGGAATTCTTCTCCATCTACTTAGGCCTTATTTGATTTTATTCATCAGCATTTTTTAGTATTTTTGCAAACAGATGCTGTACATTTCATCAGATTTAACTGCATTTCATTTCCACTCCTTATCTCTATTATTAAAATATTATTGGTTTTTTATTTCAATTTGCAATTTTACATGACTAGTATACAGAAATACTATTAATTGTTGTATGATCACCTTGTGTCCTATGACCTTGCTGACAAGCTCACAAACTTTTAGAAGTTTTTAAAAATAGATTCTTTTGGATTTTCTTCATAGATGAGTATAGTCATGTCTTCTGCAAATACAAATCGTTTTATTGCTTCCTTTATGGTATATATGTTTTTAAATTTCTTCTTCTCATTTTATTTACAAGCACTGGCTAGGATGCCAGTACATTGAAGAAAGAGTGATGGGAATGTACAGCCTGGCTTTGTTCCCAATGTTAAAGAGAAAACATCCAGGTTTTCACAATAAGCATGATATTACCTGTAGGATCTTTTTTTAAAGATTTCCCTTATTATGTAAAAGTTCCCTATTATTTCTAGTTTGCTGAGGGATTCTATCATGAATGATGTTGAATTTTATTAATTTTTTTCTGGATTAACCAATAGTCTTCATTCTTTAAACTATTAAGGTGGTGGATTGTTCTAATTTTTAGAAAGGAATAATGTATCAGCCTTTCATATCCAGAATTAAGCTATACTTGGTTGTAATGTATTATTCTTTTCCTATTTTTTGAACTCAATTTGAATGCTTAATAGAAGCTGCTGATGTTGAAAAAATGTACAAATAAATTAATCTATTATCCTAACATAATGAAGAAATGTTTACTATATATTCTCATTATATTGAAATACATACTATCTTTAGAACCAATCAATAGGGAGAACACTCTATAAATCCCAGTTGATAAATGCATTAATCAGCATATTTTATGTGACATCTCAGATTTAGTTTCTTTGAAGCATAAATGTCTTCTGAAGAATTAGAATTTAAAACTGAAGTGATAGAATTTTATGATACAAGCTTTAGACTTTATTGCACTGATACTTAAACAGCTGAGAAAGTATCTTTTGTAGAACCAATTAAAAATGCCAACTGTATCCAGCACTTCACTGCCCTTGATCAACTGGCAACTCCTTTTGCTTTATTGCCACTCACTATAATCCCCCAACAATTCAGATCCTATAATTTTACAAAATATTTAGTAGTTTAGACAGAATTAAACCATTTTTTAACCAGTATTTGAGAAACTGAAAATTTAGCCAGGATATCATACTGTGGCCAATCTTCCATTTTAAAGCTCTGTTGGAAACCCCATAAACATGTCTTGAATAATTCTGCCATGATGGAAAGCAAGAAAAATGGGACAGGAAGTTGTGTGAGGAAAGAAACTTTACAACCAATACTTTGAAGCTACAACAATTCGACAATAAAAGGGAATGAAGAGTTGGGCTCTGGGGTAATTGAAACTTTTTCTTCCATCTTTCCTTCACTTAAAAAAAACCATAAGTCGATATATTGTACCAGATGTGCTGAGATAACCCTCCCAATAGAGAACATCTAAAAATGCTATGGAAAATATTAACAATTACTTCCTTTCTTTAAATCACAGTTGAGCTGGTGGTAAATGAATTAGTAAAGAGATGGAATCAGTTGACAGATATGTTTTCACAGAGAAACCACCGTTCTGAAAAGGCTTACAAAGTAAATATGCTCAACACTTAATGAACAAATAATTCCACTCTTCTCTTATACAAGTTCTTTCCAAGTATGGAAAAAAGAGAAATCACTCCTTAAATTTTCTGTGTGGTTACTAAATCATAAAGAAACAAGACAGCATGTGTGTGTATGTCTGTGTGTGTGTGTCTAAAAAACCAATGTCATTCTTGAACAAAGATGCAAAAAAATCCTGTACAAAATATTAGCAAATCTTACCCAAAAGAAAGAACCAAAGCTTCCTGGAGAAATGGATAATTCTACATCTTGTGAAGGAAATAAGTAAGGTTAATCTGGGAAATATTGTGTCAGAAAGGAAGAAGGCTTTTAAACATGAGTGGAATCATGTCAAAAGGGTACAGGATAAAGACTGAACAGGTTTCCACTGGTATAGGATGAGACAATTTGAGAATAGAAACAATAACTATATAGAACTAAAATACAATAAAAATATAAAATCCAGAGGACAATAATGACATTAAAATCCCCAAAACAATAAAATTACTTCACTGGTAATCAGTAGTGGTTGCCAGGACAAAACCTAATAGTCTGAAAGTTGATAGAGGGAAAGAATAAAACATTTTCCCCTACTTTTCTGTATGGACTCTATTTTACCGTACCTAAAAAATCAATGAGAGAGTTCTGTGAAAAAGAATTCATTTAATAAATGCAAAATTAATGAGATAATTAGATCATTATTTTTGTAACACCAAATGAAATAATACCTGCGGGTAGGAATCATGGATGCTAAAATCATTAGATAAATGATGATAAGAAAATTCATAAAGGAGGAATTAATTGACTCCACCTGAGTCCACTGATCAATCTTAACATCACTAAGCATGGAACAGTCAGCTAGTTTGTACCTCACAGTGTGATGCAATAGGAAGGACACAGCATCACCATGAAGTATTTTTGCCTTAAAAAATACATCTAAATTCAATAATGTTTCTAAATTTGAATTTTAGTTAACAGGAGAAGTGGAGGCTAGAAGAGTAAGTGAAATGACGCCATAAAGAATGTGTCAAACAGCCAGGCCCAAAGTATAGAACATTCTAGAACAAATGACCTAAATTTCTCAACAAATAAATGTCTTGAAAAAAGGACCATGTGTTTGTGTGTATTTATGGGGGAGAATGTTATAGAATAAAGGAGACTTACACATAATCATGATGTGCAATTTGCAATGCATGGATCTTGTTTAGATAATGATTTGGAGGGGAACAAAATAATGTAAAAAGATACCTTTGAGACTCTCCTGGCAATATGAATATAAAATAGGTATTAGATTATACTAAGGAATTCCCATTAATTCTGTTGGATGCAATACTGAAACGGTTGTTACATATTTTAACAATACCTTTATCAGTTAATGATGCATACCGAACTATTTATGGGTGAAATGACATGATGTCTGAGATTTTCTTTTAAATAATCCACCCTAAAAAAATGGGGTTGAAAGAGGGATGGATAAAGCAAGAAGAGCAAATTGTTAATAATTTTTGAGGCTCAGTGATGATAGCATTAAGATGCATATTACTACTCTCTCTCTTTTAGTGCATATTTGGAAATTCTGATAACAAATCCAGAAAGTATAAAGAGATAATATGTTATAATCAAGTTGAAGTGATTAAAACATTTTAAGGTCTGTTTTACATTAGAAAATCTACCAATGTAACTTAATGCTTGAATAGATGAAAAGATTTAGGGATCCCATTAGATTCAGGAAATATCATTTAATAAATTCAACAGCTCTCCATACTAACACACTTCAACCAAGGATAGAAGGAAAGGTGTTTAATGTAACGGAGGGAAGCTAAACAGTGCACATAATTATTATCTTTACTACTGAAATATTAAAATTATTGCATTTAAACTCAGCAAGGAAACAAGGATATCTGTTTTCAGTATTCTATTGCAATGCACATCCCAGCCAGAATAATTTGAAAAGAGTGAAAAGAGCACAATACAGAAACTGGAAAGAAAGAAAGAAAGAAAATCTCATTATATGTATATGTTATCCACGTCTATTTAGAAAACTCCAAAATTGGCTACCACAGGTACTGAGAGTACTGGAATAAAACATGTTCAGACTAGAAATATTGCAGAGAATTGGTAATAAAAAACTTTATCCCTAGACCATAAACATTTTCCTGTTTCATTAAACATTAATCAATGACTGCATACCATGCAAATAGGAGTGTTTGATTAGACTTGCAATTTTTAAATTACATCTGTAGGTCTTAGTCAAGTCTCTAATTTTGCTGGCTCTCAGCTTTCTCAACTATAAAATTATGGATTACCTGATCGTTAGGATCTCTTAATAGTCCTACTGTCATGTGAACTTCATTAATTAAAAGAGCAATTAAGATGTATGTTTTATGCATAGCCTAGCAAACCAATAGAATCCTGTAAAAGTGTTTATTTCTATTTAAACATCATATGTGATCCTTTATTATGTGAAAGGATTTCTTGAAAGATTTCAGTCCAGTTTGCGTAATTAGTTATAAGCTACATGTGATAGGATATGTGTTTTGCAAATCCTTGTTTCCTTTTATGCCTGATTGCTTGACAACATTTGATGCCCAATGAATACCTATTGTAATAAAAATGTAAAAGCTTTGTGGCTGGTAATGGGGATAATTCTGATATGAGAAAGCTGAAAGGTGGAAACATGAGGCACACATCTAAGAAAGAATATAACGCAGTTATGTTTTGATAATTGTTTCCCACATTTTTTTCTTTGGTGTTTTCCTTCTCTGTTAGACTGATAAGTTCTAGCATGGCAGGGACTATGTTTGCCTTGCCCACAAAAATATCACCAGGACCTAATTCAGTGACAGACACATAGTGGATGCTGAATATACTTCTTAAATGACAGGATGTATGGTTATCTGTTCCAGCTTCAACTTCAAGGAAATTACCCATGTTTCCCAAATTTATTTTTCAGCCATATCCTGCAATAAACATACTCACATTTTATTGATTAAACCATCAAAAGATATTCTCTAGGAACTCAGTAAAAAATTCTAAGTTACGTGGATACATATGTTTTTTATATATATATATACATATGTATATGTACATATGTACATATACATGTAAAACATAAAAATATGTTCCAGTCTTTTCTATTTGGACTGAAATGTCCTTGACAATAGTTGTCTTCTCAGGCTACAGCCCTATATAGTTCCCTTTTTTCATGGTCTAATTGCTGGTGATAAGCATCAACATTCCCTAAGACCTTTGACACTTTGATCCTTCTTCTCAGACCCTTTCTATTCTCTTTCTATTCTCAGCTAATAAGAGAGCAATTATTTATTACTGTCACCTTTGGACTTGCTGTTTACACCTCAAAACATGGAGATAATGCTTCTTGATCTCTTCCTTGATTGTCATTCAGGTTATTAAAGGATCATTGGCTTTTGGTTTTTTTAAATCCAGTGGATACATTTAAGCCTTTTTCTTGCTTGATCTCTCGGTTGTGCATAATTTCACTGTTGCCATTCCATTCTTCTTAAAATCAATCCTTTCCCCTACTAATTTCTAAATCATGACTCTCCTCTGGTTTTCCACCTACTTCTCTCACTGCTTCTTCTCATTCTGTGACATGGGTTTCTTATCGTTTATCCATCTGAAACTACCCTTACCTCTCATCTCCTCTCAATCCTGGATTCAGTCGGTTCCTATATGTTGATATCTTCTAAATAAATGTGCCTTGTTCCCTCGTGTTTTTGTGTCTGCACACATTCTCTCCTTCTCCCTGGATCAATTCCCACTGCTTGTTCATTGGAAAAAATTTTACATGTCCTTCAATTAGCCCCAATCCTTATTTCTGGGATTCCTTGGTGGCTTAGACTGTAAAGAATCTGCCTGCAATGCAGGAGACCCAGGTTAGATCCCTGGGTCAGGAAGATCCTTTGAAGAAGGGAGTGTGTAGCACCTTTCAACACCCCCCACCCCCACTCTCCCAGGCATATCTGAGTTCTTTGCTCTTTGTTCGCTTTGAATATAGCTTAATGAAAGCAATTATCTCATTGTTTAAATGTTTGTATCTGACCTCTACGGATGGCAAAGTCCCAAAAGATGGTTTTCAATTTCCATTTTTATAGTCCTAGTACCTACGACAATGCTTGATGCCTAGTAGGAGCTCAATTGTTTGTTGGGGGGATAAATAAATCTCTTGTTGTTGTTTTAAACCTGCTTTTTATGTTCATTCTCAAAGTCAATTCTTATAGTCTCACCGAGAAACAGATATGATTATTATGACCCCTATTTTACAAACGAGGAAAAAACAGCACTTTCCCACATTGTGTGTGTGTGTGTGTGTGTGTGTGCACATGTTTTCAGTTGCTCAGTCATGTCCAACTCTTTGTGACCTCATGGACTGTAGCCTGCCAGCTTCCTCTCTCCATGGGATTTTCTAGGCGAGAATACTGGAGTGGGTTGCCAGTTCCTACTCCAGCGGATCTTCCCAACTAGGATGGAACCCAAGTCTTCCTCATCTCCTGCACTGGTAGAAAATGGCAGATGAAGGGCATGAACCCAAATCTTCACTCTATCTCCAGGGTCCTAGTTACTCTATTGGGGCAAAATACAATTGGGCAGCTTGAGTAGAACACAACAGATACTGATATCAACAGCTTTTCCTTCTCTGAATCAGTTAAAGGCTTCTGATTAACAGAAACAGATAAGTAGTTTTTCATTAAAGAAGAAGTTTTTTACAGAAATGAGTCCTGTCATTTCCTTCTACTTTCATAGTAATTTCTTCGAACAGTGTATTCTTCACCAAAGGCTACATGATTCTTCTCGTTGGTCATGTTTTCAGAAATGGAAATAGGATTGTTCTTTAGACCAAAACCTTCATGAGTTGGCAAAGAAAAGATGTGTTGGGGAATATCTAAAACATGAGCAGATTGTTTTCAATCTACATGTCTTACCAATTTGATAATGGATATAAAATTTGTTCAAGACGTAACATTCCCAACAATAGCTAAACAACTTAGATTTAAAGATATTTATGATAAATTACTTGGGTAACTTCTCTGTAACCTTCTCTGTTTATAATCCTTTAGAGAAAGCAGAAACATTTTTCAAAATTAGTTGCTTTTCAATAAGAAATAGAGCCAAACCAAGCTATTCAGGGCCATTGTCAGGCAAGGAGGAATACCCATGAGATTACATTAATTGACACAAGTGTTATTTTGCCTCATTCATGCTCTCTTTTTAGTCTCTTTTATCTAAACATAATACATTGTTCTGTAAAATTTTAGCTAGCAATAATTTACAGGCTTCTCAGGTGGCTAGGTGGAAAAGAATCTGCCTATCAATATAGGAGACACAGGTTTGATCCCTGAGTTGGGAAGTTTCCCTGGAGAAGGAAATGGTAACCCACTCCAGTATTCTCACCTGGGAAATCCCATGGACAGAGGAGCCTGGCAAGCCACAGTCCACGGGGCCACAAAAGTGTTAAACATGACTTGCAACTAAACAACAACAAGAAATGATTTACAAATTAACTGGAATCACTAGGCTAGTTTTGAATATAATTGAGTCACATGTAACTCTTTTTCCTGTCCTATTTTTCCAAGTTTTCCCCTTCCTTCTCTCCAAAGGGAACTCTTGGAGGACCACGAGGGTGGCATGACCTTTCTCCTTCATCTGAGAAGGATCTTCCACTCTCATCTCACCTTTAGATTGGCCTGACTGGAATCTGCAATCTCCAGCACACAGGATGGTCCAGGGCCTAATGTGTAAAGTTAATTCTGGAATTTAAACTGTAGATTTTCATAGTAGTTTGAAAAGGTGCCCTTGTCATCTGCTGCCTGACCATCCTGTGTCATCATTATCATCTTCCATTTCCATCCTCTCAAGAGATTCAGAGTTTAGAGACATCTTAGTTGGCTGCCTTCAATAGTACGTGAACTGTAAATTTCCAGATGTTCAAGCAGGATTTAGAAAAGGCAGAACCAGAGATCAAGTTGCCAACATCCACTGGATCATCGAAAAAGCAAGAGAGTTCAGAAAAACATCTACTTCTGCTTTATTGACTATGCCAAAGCCTTTGAATGTGTGGATCACAATAAACTGTGGAAAATTCTGAAAGAGATGGGAATACCAGTCCTTACCTGCTTCCTGAGAAATTTGTATGCAGGTCAAGAAGCAACAGTTAAAACTGGACATGGAACAACAGACTGGTTCCAAATTGGGAAAGGAGTACGTCAAGGCTGTACATTGTCACCCTGCTTATTTAACTTATATGCAGAGTACATCATGAGAAATGCTGGGCTGGAGGAAGCACAAGCTGGAATCAAGCTTGCCGGGAGAAATATCAATAACCTCAGATATGCAGATGACACCACCCTTATGGCAGAGAGTGAAGAGGAACTAAAAAGCCTCTTGATGAAAGTGAAAGAGGAGAGTGAAAAAGTTGGCTTAAAGCTCAACTTTCAGAAAACTAAGATCATGGCATCTGGTCCCATCACTTCATGGCAGATAGATGGGGAAACAATGGAAACAGTGAGAAACTTTATTTTTGGGGCTCCAAAATCACTGCAGGTGGTGACTGCAGCCATGAAATTAAAAGATGCTTGCTCCTTGGAAGAAAAGCTATGACCAACCTAGACAGCATATTAAAAAGCAGAGACATTACTTTGTCAACCAAGTTCCATCCAGTCAAAGCTATGATTTTTCCAGTAGTCATGTATGGATGTGAGAGTTGGACTATACAGAAAGCTGAGTGCCGAAGAATTGATGCTTTTGAACTGTGGTGTTGGAGAAGACTCTTGAGAGTCCCTTGGACTGCAAGGAGATCCACCCAGTCCATCCTAAAGGAAATCAGTCCTGAATATTCATTGGAAGGACTGATGCTGAAGCTGAACCTCCAATACTTTGGTCACCTGATGTGAAGAGCTAACTCATTTGAAAAGACCCTGATGCTGGGAAAGATTGAAAGCAGGAGGAGAAGGTGATGACAGAGGATGAGATGGTTGGATGGCATCACTGACTCCATGGACGTGAATTTGAGTAAGCTCCAGGAGTTGGTGATGGACAGAGAGGCCTGGTGTGCTGCATGTATTCCATGGGGTCGCAAAGAGTCAGATGCAACTGAGTGACTGAACTGAACTAGTTGTCTGCCTACCTAAGAAAGGGGAGAGAACATAGATGTGTTGAGGGTGAGGAGCAGATGCTTAAAGGTGGTGAACAAAAAGGGGTCTGCTGCAGCTGACAGGGTTAGAAAGTCAAAAGATTCTTTGCCTTCAGAAGAAAAATGTTTGCAGCAACCCTACATCAAACAAGTCTATTAGAACCATTTTCCCAACACATTTGCTCGCTTTATGTCTCTGAGTCACATTTTAGTAATTCTAGAAATAGTACAAACTTTTTCATGATTGTATTTGCTATGGTGATCTGTGATCAGTTATCTTTGATATCACTTGTATGATTCACTGAAGGTTCAGATTATGGTTAATATTTTTCAGCAATATGTATTTTTTAATTAAGGTAGATTTTTCTCAGATATAATGCTTTTGAACACTTAATAGACTATAGTATAGTGCAAGCATAAATTTACATGCACTACAAAACCAAAAGATATACGTAACTCACCTTGACTGCCCTACTCACTTTATCATGGTGGTCTGGAACCGAATCTGCAATATCTCAGAGGTTGGTTTCTAGTTGAAGCTGATACCATAAGGAAGAGATGCAGCTACGGAAGTTGAACCCCATGTCTTGAAGCAGAGGGAGGCAAATACTAAAGGTACTTAGGGGCTGGAGTGGAAGCTGGCCTCTGGAAAGAAAGGAAGAGGGAATTGCTGGCCAGACTTGATGGCAGGCTAAATCCACGGCCCAAAGGGAGGGAGGCTGAGAGATCAATCAAAGAAGATGGAAAGCAGGGTACACGGAGCAACGGGAAACAATATGGAAAAGGAGGAAATGTAATCAAGAGGTGAGTAATGGTTTTCCATTCCAGGGAGTCAGGAATGCTGAAAACACCTAGTTTGTTCAGCTTCTGTAATGGGAGACTTTGCAGCTCTCAGTGGTGGCACCTAGGATTCTAACGGAAATCCCACTGATGAGCTTAAATGGAAATTTACTGTTTTCTTCCACCAGGCACAGTGCCAGGGTTCTGACAGGAGAGGTGACGAGAGAGGAGAAAAACTGATTAAGATACTCAGACTATTTGTTGAAAGACGCTTAGGTGGGTTGAGAGAAACATAGCTGAAAAGGAAAGCCTGGATGAATCCATCATCTGGCCATTCTGAAAGAGATCAAGATTAACAGGGCACCTCCTCAGAGGCTGACATGAGCCTGGTGAACAAAACCCCGATATGATTTAGATCTGCGTTCCTGAGGGTTCAAAGCAGCTAGAAACCCATTAAATCTGCATTCTTTGAGCTAAAGGGGGAATGAGGCTTTTTAGATTCAAATATTCATAAAATCCTTTACAACTATTAACTGCCACGATTATGCTTCATTGTTTGGTGGTACAAAAGGAAAAAGGCTTTGAAGTATCCGAGAGTTAATCATGCTAATGAAAAAGTGAAGGGTGAGGCAAAAAGATAAAATGTTTCTATAAAATGATAATGACTTTAAAAATGCCTGAATTCATCTCAGATACTTGAAATAAAGGTTAGTTGATTTAGATTTAGAGAAGCTATATCATGGTAGCGTAGAATGGTGTTCTTGAAAAATGTTCTATGAGAAAAGACAGAATAAATAACCTTACCCTTATAAAAATTATATAGCATTATTTTATTATAAGCCATAAAATGATGGAACTGGAGGCCATAACCTCATGATTATTTTTTTCTATTGATCTTTTCTGGTGGAACTACATTTGAGAAATTCCTTGGAAGTTTATTTTTACATGAAAGGCTCATTCATATGTTACAACAATTCCTCCCTCCCTCCCTAAAAACAAAGAAGCACTTAAAGCTAATAAGTGTAAAGAGACATAATAAAATATGAATTTAAATTCTTTTTGAGTGAAATAATAAATATTCTTAAACTTCAGGTAGAGGAAGTTATTGGGTTGACCAAAAAATTCATTTGGGTTTTTCATAAGCTGTTAGAGGCAAAATTGTGCCATTTGGCTAGAAAACAGAAGCTTGAGGTAGAGGGGACAATAGATTAAGGAGACATGAACTGTACCTACTACAGATCTCCACAGCAAAAAAAATCAGTGTCAATGGAATGTCACGAGCTCATTAATTAATTTAGTCATCACTCTGGCAATAAACCCATTTTTAGTGATGGCTTTCGGTGTATTAGGCTCTGTGCTAAGTGCCGCTGAGACCCAGAGACAAGAGGCCAAGTCTCTTCTTTCGAGGAGTTAGCTCAAAATAAGGAGTTTGAAAGTTACCACTCCATCCTAACGAGTGAAGAGCTGAACAAATCAACAACTCTTCTCAGATCTCCAAGAGAACAGTCACAAAACAAACATCTCTCCCCCAAATTGGAGAGACAGACAGACAGGCAGATACAGTATCACACTTACTGGGACAGACATACACAAGAAGAGGCATCCATGGGAAGTAGTGTCAGGGTAGGAGAACCTACACTGTAATTGATGAGTAGATAGAGGCTCTGTGTGAACAACTTGGAGAATAAAAAGTGTTAAGAAGACCTAGGGCATTCCTTATGCATCAGTGAGTTTTACCTCTAGGAGCTTAATCAGGTTCTCACAGTAGATAGCAGAGAAAAGTAGCTCATGCTTTGGCAGGAGGAGAGGAAAAGGAACCATTTTGAGATACACCAGAACATTCTGTTCTTCTCATATAACCAGGTCTGCCCTTGGGAGAAACTGTTTAACCAGAGCCTAATCTGCCAGGGTTTTAACAGAACTTAACCAGAAAGAAGGGAAACACCTGGCCCCAGCCTACTGTAGCCATCTTGTCCCATGAGGTAAGGGAGGTCTGAAAAGTGCATGTGAAGTTAACAATTCAGAGGCACATGTTCACTAAAAGGCTCAGACCTCATCAGAGACTGCTGAATGCTTCCTCTCCCCTACATCTTACTACTACTTTACTAAAGGACTATGTAGAGGAGTCCCTTTTACCCAGTACATCAGATCTGCCTTCTAACAAAAAATTACAAGGCATACTAAAAGGCAAAAAACACAGTCTGAAGAGACAGAGCAAGTATCAGAACCAGATCAGATGGCAGGGATACTGGAATTGTCAGATGATGAATTTAAAGCAACAGTGATGGATATGCTAAGACCTAAAACTGATAAAGTAGATAGCATACAAGAAAAGATGGGCAGTGTAAGTAGAGGGAAGAAGATTCTAAGAAAGAAAGAAAAAAGAAATGCTAGAGATCAAAGACACTAGAACAGAAATAAAAAATATCTTGAATGGGCTTATTCTAGACTGTACATGGCTCAGAAAAGAATCTTTGAACTTGAGGATATCCCAGTATAAACTACCAAAGCTGAAAAGCAAAAGGAAATAAGAATGAGGAAAACAGAATAAAATATCTATTAACTGTGGAACAACTATAAAAGATGTAACACGTGCATAATGGGAATACCAGAAAAGGAGGAGGAGAAGGAAGAGGCAACATGTGAAGCAATAGTAACTGAGATCGTCCCCAAATCAGACACAAAACCACAGAGCCAGAAAGAAGCTCAAAAAATGTCAGGCAAGATAAATGTTAAAAAAAATAAATAAGAACAACACAAAACAAGCATAAAAATGATACCTCTGTGGACACACCATATTTACATTGCAGAAAAACAAAGGTAAAGGAAAAATAATGAAGAAAGCCAGAAGGAATAATATCTACAAAGGAGCAAAAATCAGGATTATATTAGATTTCTCCTCATTCAGTGAAAGCAAGGGGAGAGTTAATTATTTAGTATTTATTTACTTTTTATTGAAGTATAGTTGATTTACGATGTTGTGTCAGTTTCTGGTATATAGCAAAATGATTCACTTATATATATATATAATTAATAATGTGTATATTATCAATAATACATATTAACAATACATATAACTGAATCTATATATACATATATTCTTTTTCAGATTAGTCTCACATATAGGTTATTATAAAATATTGAGTATAGTTCCCTTAGTTACACAGTGTGTCCTTGTTGGTTATCTATTTTGTATATAGTAGTGTATACATGTTACTCCCAAATTCCTAATGTATCGCTTCTCTCCCTTCCACCTATCCCCTTTGGTAGCCGCAAGTTTTTTCTTCTATGTCTATGAATGTTTCTGTTTTGTAAATAAGATTATTTGCATTATTTTTTAAGATTCCATATATGTGATATCATATGATATTTGTCTTTCTCTGTCTGACTTCACTTAGTATAATAATCTCTAGGTCCATCCATGTTGTTGCAAATGTCATTACTGCATTCTTTTTTATGACTTAATAGTAGCCCACTGTATATGTATATATATACCACATCTTCTTTGTCCATAGATCTGTCAATGGAGTGAAATATTTAGTGTTGAGAGGAAAAAAACCCACTCATTAGCATATCAGACACTGCAAAAGCTATCCTTCAAAAGTGAAGGAGAAATAAAGATTTTCTTAGACAAACAAAAATGGAGATGATTTGTGAAGTTCTTCAGGGAGAAGGAAAAGGATATAGGTTACAAACTCAATGTGGTATTGGTAAAAAAATAAAAAAAAATAGTTCAATGGAAAGAAGAGAGAACTCAGAAACAGACACATAAATACAAGTCAGCTGCTCTTTGAAAAAGTAGCAAAGGCAGTAAAATGAAGAGAAGACCGTCTCTTCAACAAATGCTGCTGGAACAACTGGACATCCACAAACAAACAAAAAAATAAATCTAAGTATAGACCTTATACTCTTCACAAAAATTAACTCAAAATGAATTACAGACCTGAATGCAAAATATAAAACTATTAAACCAGAGGAAGATAACATGGGAGAATATATAGATAACCTTCGGTTTAGGAATGGCTTTTGAGATACAGCACCAAAGTCATGATCCATGAAAGAAAGAACTGATAGGCCGAACTTCATTAAAATTTAAAAGCTCTGCCATGAAAGACATTTTCAAGAGAATGAAAAGACAAGCTACAGAATGGAAAAAAAATATTTGTGAAAGCCATATCTCACAAAGGATTGTTACAAAAAATATACAAAGAATTCTTTAAACACAACAATAAGAAAATGAATAATCAATTTAAAATGACCCAAATACGTTACCAGACACTTCACCAAACAAGTTATGCAGATAGAAAACAAGCATGTGAAAAGATGTTTCATATGACATTAGGGAACTGTAAATTGAAACAATAATTTACCACTATACATACACCTAGCAAAATGGTCCCAACCCAAAACACTGAAAACATTATATGCTGATGAGAATATGGAGTAACATAAGCTGTTATTTATTGCTGGTGGGCAAGCAAAATGGTACAGCCGCTTCAGCAGTCAGTTTAGTAGCTTCTTACAAAATTAAACATATTCTCATGCAATCCAGCAGTCGAGCACTCCTTTTTAATTACTTAATGAAGCTAAACTTATTTTGACAAAAAAAAAAACCTGCACATGGATTTTTATAGCGGATTTATCCATACTGTCACAACTTGGAAGCAACCAAGATGTCCTTCAGTAGGTGAGTGAATAAACTGTGATATACTCAAACAATGGAATATTATTCAGTACCAAAAAGAAATGAGCTGGAAAAGACATGATGAAATGTCTTTTATTACATATTACAAAGTATATTACTTTGTATTTTACAAAGTGAAAGAAATTGATCTTAAAAGGCTACCTAGTGTATGAATACAACTATATAACATTCTGGAAAAGGCGAAACAATAAGACAGTAAAACAATCAGGGAGTGAGAGCATTTAGTAAGCAGAGAACAGAGGATTTTCATGGCAATAAAACTATTCTCTATGATAGTATAATGGTGAATATATTTCATTAGACATTTGTTCAAACCCAGAGACTACAACACTAAGATTGAACCTAAATATAAACTATGTATTCTGGATGATACAGGTGTATAAATGTAGGTTTATCAGTTGTGACAAATGTACCACTCTGGTGAGGGTTGTTGATAATGAAGGCTGCTAAGTATGTGTTGGGGCAGAGGGAACACGGGAGATTTTTATATATTCTCCTTAATTTGGCTGTGGACCTAAAAATGCTCTAAAAAATAAAGTCTATTATAAAAATCTTTTAAAAGATGATTGGAATCAACTGTGATGAATGAGTGGCTATTAGGCTGAATATTAGGGAAATTAAAATGGAGAAAGTCTTGTTCAGGCTTCAGAAGCAGGAGAGCAGACCTCTGACCTGCCTGGACGCTGCCCGGATTCTGTGCCTGCCCGCAAGCACAGCAAGTCAGGTAACACTTTAGATAAGAAAGGTCTTGGAATTCTTGAGCCCTTGGAGGTTTGGCCACCCCCCACCCCCAACCCTTGGGGTCTAACAAAATCCTATGACTCACAAAGAGAAGCAAATAGCAGTGTACAAGTTAAAAAAAAAAAAAAAAAGCTGCATTTTTTTTTTTTTTTTTCACAGCCTAATAATGCTATCAGTTTGCAGCCTGGGATTATAAGCACAAACGACTGAAACTGCAATTTGAAGTCTCACTCATGGAGTGGACACACTACCCAGGACCTTCTCCCAACTGGGACTCCAGATTGTGTTAATGTGAGACTTCCCAGGATGCCATTTAAGTCTGGATGCTGGTTCGCCCAATTTGGTGATGTATATGTTATTACTCTTCTCTATTGTCTCTCTTCTCTTTTAGTGACTGCATATTGAAATTAAGTTAAATAATCCTCTATTTGTGAGGATTTATTCATGAGGGCTTCCCTCATAGCTCAGTTGGTAAAGAATCTGCCTGCAACTCAGGAGACCCTGGTTTCATTCCTAGATGGGGAAGATCGGCTGGAGAAGGGATAGGCTACCCATTCCAGTATTCTTGGGTTTCCCTGGTAGCTCAGGTGGTAAAGAATCCGCCTGCAATGCTGGAAACCTGGGTTCTATCCCTGGGTTGGGAAGATCCCCTGGATAAGGAAAAGGCTACTCACTCCAGTATTCTGGCCTGGAGAATTCCATGGACTGTATAGTCCATGAAGTTGCAAAGAGTCAGACATGACTGAGTGACTTTCACTTTCAATCCTCTATTAAATACTGAAATTGTTTATTTGTGTGTAACCAGTGGTTTCCTTTGTTAATAAACCCTTCAAACCTGAAAGTGAAATTTCTGGAAAAATTGAACATCATTAGCTTTGGAATCCATTAGATCAACTCAGGCTAAAGTCATATCTCTGCTCCTTACTATTTATGACCCGAGTCATCTTGGGCAAGTCAATAACTTAAAACCCCTGCTTCCTCATCTGTAAAATGGTAAATTAATGAAGCCAACTTTATAACATTTTGTGAGGATTAAATAAAAGAACACATATCAAGCACAGAAACTAGCAGCCAATAAGTGTCTACTTCTTGTTAGTATTAGCCACAACAATTCTACTTGTGATTATAGTCCAATGGAAGATTTGGAATCTCTAATTCAGGCTGCTGGGTAGAGTGTGAGGTCAGTGCAGGCTTTCTGGAACAGATATTACTTGAGCTGAATAATGAAGGACAGAAAGGTATTTCAGGAGAGAATAACCAAAAGATGCGAAGACCTAGGGATAAGAAAGAGCGTGGCACAGTTAGTGGACTTTAAGATATATATGTGTGTTGGCACTGGGGAGAGCAGTGGCCTTTGCTATTAAAAAAAAAAAAAGAATAGCTGGAGAAATGTGGGAAGCAAGGGCTGAAAACTATTTTAGGGATACCAAGAAATCTGAACTTTATCTTGAGATCCTCAACAGAAAAAGGACAATAAGAGATTGATGATTTAGGTAGTAATTTTTAAAAATTGAAACCAGAAATGAGGGAGGTAAAATGAGTTGGCTGATGCCTTAACTCATCATGAGATGTTGAGGGCCACATCAATGACAGTGGCAGTGACCTAAGAGAAGTCGGTGGATTTGAGAGATGTTTCAGATTCATAATTGATACATTTTATGGACCAATTAGTCTTCCCTGGTGGCTCAGTAGATAAAGACTCTGCCTGCAATGCAGGAGATCTGTGTTCAATCCCTGGGTTGGGAAGATTCCCTGGAGAAGGAAATGGCAACCCACTGCAGTATTCTTGCCTGGAGAATTCTATGGACAGAGGAGCCCGGTGGGCTACAGTCCATGGGGTCACAAAGAGTCGGATACAACTGAGTGAGTAACACTTTCACTTTCATGGACCAATTAAATGAGAAGGGCAATATACAAGTCATGTTTAAAGGGGTTCTTTATTGTCATGGGCAGCTGGTATGGCCAAAAAGTGGTGGTATTTACTGTGAAAATAAATAACAGAACAAAAGTAGATCTGGAATAAGTCTGGTTTTAGACAAATGGGTCTTCTGGATAGTTTCATGGGAAGCTCAGAGGAGGACGATCTGGCGGGGAGGCAAAGATCTGGGAAATAATTCACAGGAATGAGCAAACTGAGAAGAAAATAAACTTTCACATGTCACCAGATAGCTCACGATAATACCACTTTCATTCAGAGATAACTAACTCTGCAAAATGACAAATCCTACATTATAAATGTGTATTTCATATTTAAATATTTATTTGTCCCAGAAATGCCATCATGGATCCTACTTCTCCCCAACCCCCTTTGTGTGAAAATGGCACTTTGCATTAAAAGGAAACCCCCAGAATCACAGCTGAGATCTTCCTCTCCCGGAATGCATTCTCCCAAAGTGGTGTATTTGTAAGCATTTTAAAGACACTTTTATCACTATTCTGTTGAAAAGGATTCACTGTGATGTAAAGACTGTGAGAAACCTAGTAATCAAGAGGTGGAATTCCTTTAAATGTAATCCCCCCCATCATTAAGCAAGTATGGGGAATCTCATAACCAAGCTGGCCTAGTTCCTTGACTCACTTTCCTAATTTCTAATGTTAGAACCTGGAAGTGTCTCAGAGCAGTCCTATTCACAGCATGTAATACTGTACCCAAGGGTTTCCCCGGCGGCTCAGACAGTAAAAAGTCCACCTGCAGTGCAGGAGACTGACCCAGGTTTGATCCCTGGGTCAGGAAGATCCCCAAGAGGAGGGAATGGCCACCCACTTCAGTATTCTTTCCTGGAGATTCCAATGAACAGAGGAGCCTGGTGGGCTACAGTATATGGGGTCGCATAAAGTTGGACACGACTAAGCGACTAACACTTTCACTTTCAATACTGTCCCCCACTAACCCTGTGATCAGAGGCAACTATTCCAGGTATTCGTACAAACCAAAAGCAACTATTCCTAGAGGGAAAAAAGTAGGCAGTGAGAGATTAAGCTGAAAGGCTACAGTAAAAGAAGTAGAACTGGGTTCCATGGGAATTAAGAGAAACTATGAGTAAGAGGAAGGCCTAGAATAGAAATAGTACTGTGTGGACAGAAGAAGTCCAAGTCCTCTGGAAAGAAGAGAAAAATGAAACTCGGAGGTAAAAAGATAAACAAGTTTAAGCTTTAGACTCCTCAAATGCATGAGTCCTTTCTAAGACCCTGGGAAGGGCCCTACCAATGTGTTTATATGAGCACAACCTGTACAATAAGATTGCAAAAATAAAATTTCAACCACAACTTGTTAAGCCTGCTGTCTCTCGTCACTTCAATTTTGGCTTTGTTATACTCACTCTGGTCAAGTCCCACTAGAGTGATTAAGAGCATTTCTGAAATTCAGCTAAGGGGAAGTTGAAATTGGGGTAGATTCGGTTTGTACTTAGGGAGGTGTATTTATATTGTTTACAGTTTGCTCATTGAAAGTTGTTCTGGTATATGAATGGCTTCCAGGAATACTCTGACTGTGTTGACTTGCCCAGTATCAATGACACAAAAGTATAGGGCCAGAAGTCCTATTGAAATTCACCCTGATATATGGAGCACTTAACACCAGAAGTATGCGGATAATAAGTAGAAACAAGTTTTGAAATGTATGGAACTAGACTCTGGTCTGTGGAAAATTCTTCCATTCATTAGACATATAAAAATTTTAAGCTGAGGATTTGGTTTCCATTGACACCATGTCAAAATGGAAATTCACTCCTGTAAGAAACATATTCTATATATAATTATAAACATCATACATTTTTATGAGAGTACAAAATAGAATTTATTTGAATTCCTGTGTCTGGAAGGCACAAACTTACCATAGTTCCACAAACAGCAAGTATTCCATAAGAGCATGTTATGAAAGAAACTGGATAAAGGTTTTCTAAATTGGACAACAATCCTAAAAACTAGAATGGTATGACCAATGTTGAGAAGTGAAGTTACAAGAAGCTTCTAAAAACATCAATAAAATTGTTTTGATTAACCAACCATACTGGAGGAAAGACTGAATTATATTGCTAAGCTTGCTACAAAAATTATTACTAATTTGTTGAAATACAATAGGATAATCTAAGAATGCACAGACACATATTTAAGAAAAAGTTTTATAGAAGTATGTCAATAATTAAAAATGTTATTTCTTTGTCACAGAAAACATATCATAACTCAAAGGCTTTGAAAACAAAGGAATTGTTACGGTTAGATTTAAGTACAAGAACACAGTGGAAAATATCACCTTTAGCACCAACAGCTAAAAACATATTCCAAATAAAGCATTGTTATTGATCACCAATATATTGCATTTGTGCTCAGTCGAGTCTGACTCTTTGAGACTCCGTGAACTATAGCCCACCAGGCTCCTCACTCCTCTGTCTATGGAATTTTCCAGGCAAGAATACTGGAGTGGGTTGCCACTTTCTCCTCCAGGGGATTTTCCCAACTTAGGGATCAAACTTGCATCTCTTGTCTCCTTCATTGGCAGGTGGATTCTTGACCACTGAACCACCTGAGAAGTCCCATTAAATAGTGCTATCATGCATCTAATTAGGCTTTTTGGTTGCTGTTACTGAGAGCAGAGACCCTTCCCCAAGTTACTTCCTATAATAAAGGAGTTTAAGAACTTACGTAGACTGGAACAAAAACAAGTAATCTGTCAGGAACCAATACAATCCCTAGAAACTTTGGTCTCTCAGTCACAGAGCAAGCCAGCTCCATGATTATGGTTTACTTACACTGAATTTTCATGCTTTTCTATGATTTTTCACAATAAAATATATTACTTAGTAAAGCTATGGCACAGTGTATTCTAAAATGAGAACTTACACATATTAGGTCAGTTGCTAAAGTGTAGAATGAAACTATAGAAATGTATAGTCTCTTTTAATCTTTAAGTTCATGAATTGTCTCAGGGCAAAGAAAAGACTGCTATGGTTTCTTCAGTTCTTTCCCTACAAATGTTTCTGACACTTATAATTCCAACCGCCAACTTATAGGCTCCCCAGCAGCCTGGAATGTACTAGATCCATCTCTGCAACTCCTGGAGGGAATAGTTACCAAGCATGTAAGTGGTAGTGTGTACTGAATGTGTGCTGAATTGACTTTTCCTACCATGACACCCCTCTGACATATTATCTTAAGATCCTGGCCCTGGTGATGACTATCATGTCATCATTTGACATTTACTATCTACTCTATCACTTGAGTCTCATTCTTTAGCATCCAACATGATGCCTGACATATAATAGACACTCACTGAATATTTGTTGAAAGAATGAACCAATGAAGGAATGAACACTTTATTGATTAAGGAGGTTTGATTTCTTTATCCTCTTGGCATGTCATATTAGATTATTCCCTCACTTAAAACCCTTTAGTGGATTCCCTTTAAAACAAGTCTATCCAATCTGCCTCCTGCTTATGTCTGTAATCACTGCTAATAGAGTCAAAGTGAATAATAGTGATCCAGATCAGCACCTTAACTGTAACACAAGGAAGAACAGATTTTATGAGAAAGATACGGCTTCAAGGTAAAATGTCTAGGAAATGTTGACTAGGTTTCCTAACAACAGGGCTTCTCAGAGCATTTAATATTCAATTATGTATCATGACTTTTTAAGGGGGGAACAGAGTGTGCAGAATTTTCCAAGATATAATTCATTAACTAGACTAATGTTCCAGAGTAAAAAATCCTGATCCAAATCGAAATAGAGAAAAACCTGCATTTATCTAGTATCTGATAAATATAAAAGTTTCCATCATTCTTAGTGTAAAGAGAAACATCTTAAATTATTGTAACACAATACAATCTCATGCTTCTATTTTATAATCATGACATTATTTTCTCTGACACCATGGGAGGATACACAGGTCAGTAATAGTCATTCAACTGCACATATGTTGCATTAGGCATCAGGGTATTTCTTGAGGGTCAACTATTCAATGTGAATGAGAAGTTTGATCCTACTTAATTTGAGAAATTTAGTGAGATGACGGTCTGTTGTGTATCTGATGGAAAGAGAGTGTTGAAAACCAATACCACAAAGCCAGCTGTTAGACTGAATATATTTTCAGTGTCATTTTACATCTGACAATTGCATTTTGATGCACATTGCCTTAACATAAGACAAAACTTCATTGCTCCAGGGGTCTTTAAAATGTACACACCTCATTTGGACATTAGCCTCTAAAATCTTCCATCTTGGTGGAGGCTGGGAGAAAACATCAAGTTGAACCCAGAGAGATTTATCCAGTGATAAATGACCTTAAGACATCTGGAAATCCAGTTTGGAACAGAACAATAAGGTATAGATGCTTATCCTACTATTTCAGAATTTAAGAAAATATAGGCGAACCTATAAACACCAACTTCAAAACAACTGAAATTAATTCCTTTCTAAAACAAACTTTTTCTTACACATATCAATGTCTCTGAAATTGAGATATGTCTTATAACCCAATAACGATTTACAATCACTTTTGTGAATTCAAACTGCAAAGCTATGTTTGTATTAGATTTTGGCTCAAATAATCAGGGGAGGCTTTGTTTTTTTCTTCTTCTACTCAGGGCTAATGTTGAGAAATGCGTTTTCTGGCTATCCTTTTCTTCATGGTGGTTTTGTTTGTTTGTTTTTTCATTTTCTGATATAGTAAGTGTGTAGCCCTCATGTGCGACACGTTTTTTTATATTAATAGATTCTCCTAGACTATAGACTGTATTAGATTCCTTGTCTTGAACTTTTTTCTTTTGGGGGGTGCACATAAAACAATGGTGCTTTTTCATCGAGGTATTATGGATTCAAGAAATATAATACTTACAAAGCTCAGAGAATTTGCCCCTTTCTCCTCCAGGAAAGAGTAATACAAAAAGGCAGGATTTCCTTTTGGGATGATAATATCATATTGAAAAGGAAGCAAGGCACTCTCAACTAAGGCTAACTTCATAACTTAAGTTTATAGACCATTGGGAAATCATTCAAGAACACCATTTATGAATGAGTAAGAGAGCCGAGAGAGAGAGGAAAGAAATATTGGATAAGAAATTTAAACAAACCCAAACCCAGTGAGAATGTCCAATATGCAAATGAGTGTAAAAGAGATCCCAGGATCACGTTAAATGGCATGAGGTGGAAAATAAAAATAATTATCAAAGATTCTGTTAAGAGTCAGATCACTATTAAGAGGCAAAGAGGCATAGTGCCTATAGAACCAATATATATATTTCTTAGGACCTGGTCATCTTTATGAATGTGCTGAGTTCTGATGCTTACAGCTAAAAATGACAGTTAACAAAAGAGGATTTGAAAATTTCCAGAAAGTGATTTAACTGAGCCAATCAATACTATCATGGCAAAACAAAGGTACAGTCTCCTTTAGGGGAACAATCTTTAAGTAGATAAAGGCTTGTCTTTTATTTTTACTAAATAACATTAACATAAACCAATAACTGTAGCATAAGAGACTAGCTTTTAAGGAGTAACAACAGACTTCTTCTAAGTCAGAATCTAACTTCAGGTTGGTTTCTTCCAGGGACTCACCCTGACATTCTGGGATTCAGTCAACCTCCTACAACCTCCTGACTACTTCCATGTTGAGCTACATTTTCTCATCCATGGGCACCAACTGTCTTAGCATCACCTGAGACTCTGTAAAGTCAGAAAGAGCTGAGAAGCAAGTCACCAACTTAATGAGAAGGACAGGAGTGCTTCCAAGATGGGACAAAGTACAATCCTGCCTGCCTCACAGGCTGCATGAGAAGATCTACAAAAGACTTTCTCAGAGACAAGACCCAGCTTTAGGAATATTCAACCTCAACTGTCTAACTCGAATGTTGATTAGCATCAAAGGCTTCCTCTTCGAGAAAGGCCAGTATGAAAGGGAGTCACTTGGGGAACATCTGGAGCGCAGAAGACAGCATACAGGGATCGTGCATTTCCTCTTTGATGTACAATCACCGCTGCAGAGAAATGGCACATTAGTAAATTTTAGTTTAGCTTTTAGCATACCACTCACCCAACAGGCATCTGTGTCACAGACCCTAAGAAACTAAAATGTGTCCCACTTACAGCAGGCTGAATAGAGACCGGTTCACTACCCTTCCCACCATTATTCAGTTCCAGATTCACAGGCTCAGAGCTCCTTGCCCACTCACAGTTGAGATGTACAGGTCCAGATGAATCCAACACAGATGTAATTTGGTCTAGGGATGCCCCAGAAACTACAGGATTTCTTCTGCATTGACTCTCCAACCACCCATTTTTTAATATTGCCAAATTTAAATAAAGTACCCTATTAGAAAGTGGGTCAGTTTCCATTATGTAACTTAAAGTAAAAATTTCAAAGTTCTTCCTTTGGAGGAAAAAAACAGGTATATTCCACCAGTCCTGTTGCTAAATGATCTCATTCCTCAATGGATGACATTTCCATTGAATAAAGCATGGGAATTTAATTCTATCCTGAATTGCTATGCCCTTCAGGTCAAGATCTGGCTTAGCAACAACCAATACCCATGGTTTTCTTTTTTTTTTTTTATCTCTACTGGAAAAAAGTAGGATTTAAAGCTACCACTGGTTGAATATATGCCTCACTTTTTAAAACCTAAGTAAATTCTGTCTGGTTTCCTGTGAGTACTGTTTGGAAATGCAGTTTACAAATCTTACTTTTCCATGACATAATACAGGAAGGCTGAAATAATACTCACACACCTGGAAATGGCTTAAGGAGAAAGCCGCGTTGAAAGAGGAGCAAGAGGAAAGTTCATGACAGACCTGCCATGAAAAATGCACTATTTACCAAGTTGGTACATCAAACCTTAGACTAAGTGATAAACAGAACTACTTAAAACTAAGGTTTCCAACAGTCTTTGTGCATTCCTCTCTCTGACAAAGGCTGCCTCTGCAAGAGTTTATGAAACAACCAAAGTCAACAGACACAGGCCCAATCCTTGCAGCTTGCAGATACTTTTCCCACAGCCCTATTTATAACTTAACATAATGGGAAGTTCTCTCTTGGCAAAAGAGCTGATTAAGTGTTCCATTTAACAGTGTAATGCAAAGAACGCTTTCTTTTGCTTCAGACCTGCTGTTCTCATATTGTCTCATGCTGTTGAAAATGGAGATTTAGTAACTATTTTCTGAGTTGGTGTGCCTCTGTGATGAGGGTAATCTGGAGACACAAAATGAATAATTAAATTCATGTTGAATTTCTAATCACTTTCTTTTACCTACCCTCAAGGCCATTATTTTAGCCTGTTGTCTTTGCAGCTTGAGAATATGAAATGGACTTTCTGTGGTAAGTTTAAAGCAGAATAGTTTATCACAAATTTCTCTCTCTCTCGCAGAATGATCCCCTTCATTTATATTTCTATTCTTGTTGATCTGCTCTGACATCTATACTGTCAGGGATATTATATCCATTCAACAAATAACATCTGAAGATAAAAAAAGGAAAAAAAAGAACTTAAAGAGGTATGGGACTAAAAAAGAATGCTGTGAAGAGATTTTGTTATTGGAGTCAGTAGTGGTTCAGGCGTATAGTCTTTAAAAGGTTTTTATTCTTTTTACCAATCAACTTGAGGGATTAAAATAATGTAGTCTCAGCTGATTTTGATTGTTCAGTTGTCCATCCAATTACTTCACCTTCCTCTTCTTTTAGAAAATTATTTGTTCCAGTTGTACTTCTAAAGCTGAAGCAATCATCAGTTAGAACTAATAAATGAATTCAGCATATTTTCAGGTAATAAAATTAACATGTGAAAACTGTCATATTTCTATATATTCTTGATGAATTTTCAGAAAGAGAAATTAAGAAAACAGTTCCATTAACAACTGCATTTAAAAAATAAAATGCTTGGGAATAAATTTAACCAAAGAGATGAAAAATCTGTACTCTGAAAACTCTAAGACATTGATTTAAGAAATTTAAGAAAACACAACTAAATGAAAAGATAAACTGTGTTTGTGGAATAAAAGGATTAACACTGTTAAAATATCCACACTACCCAATCTACAGATTTAATGTGATCTCTATCAAACTACCAACGGCATTTCTCACAAAATTAGAATAAATAATTCTGAAATTTGTATGGTACCATGACAGACTCCAAATAGCCAATGCAATCTTGAGAAAGAAGAACAAAGCTGGATGTACCATGCTCCCTAATATCAAACTACACTATAAAGGTATAGTAATTAAAACAGTATGGTACTGGCACAAAAAAAGACACATAGATCAACAGAACAGAATAGAGATCCTAGAAATAAACCCATACATATATTGCCAATAGGGCTTCCCAGGTGGCACTAGTGGTAAAGAACCTGCCTTCCAATGAATGAGACATAAGAGACATGGGTGTGATTGATGGGTTGGAAAGATCCCCTGAGGAGGGCATGCCAACCCATTCCAGTATGCTTCCCTGAGAATCCCATGAAGAGGAACCTGGCAGGCCACAGTCCACAGGGTCACAAAGAGTCAGACTAACCAAAGCAATTTAGCATGCACACGTAAGTGTTAGTAAGTAAGTGTTAGTTGCACCGTCGTGCCCGACTCTTTGCGACCCCATGGACTGCAGCCTACCAGGCTCTTCTGTTCATGAGATTTTCCAGGCAAGAATACTGGAGTGGGTTGCCACTTCACATACATACTGCCAAATAATCTATGACCAAGATGGTAAAAATATACAATGGGGAAAAGGCAGTCTTTTTAGTAAATGATTTTGAGACTGGATAGTTACATGTAAAGGAATGAAAGTAGAACATTATCTTATATACAAAAGTAAACTCAAAATGGATTAAAGACTTGAATGTAGGACCTGAAACCATAAAACTGCTGGAAGAAAACATAGGCAGTATTATCATAGACATCACTGTTAGTGATATTTTTCTAGGTTCAACACCAGAGACAAGAACAACAAATCAAAAATAAACAAATGAGGCTACATTAAATTAAAAATTTATTGCACAGCAGAGAAAATCATCAATAAAATAAAAAGTCAACCTAAAACTTTTGCAGAAAAGTTGGTTTTTTATTTTTTTAAAACAACTTACTACACTGTTCTATTTCTTTCCAGTACTGCAAATCTGGGTTAATGCCACCTCACAGACTACATGCTACTAACAGAAACATGTTGACGGCATGAAATGTTTTCACACGGATTACATTATTTCAGTCCTTACAACAACACTTTAAGAGTGAAACTGGTATGACTGTATTTATTATTGATAAATGGAGACTCAGATAGTTTAGGGTGACTTCTCCAAAGTAAGCTAGGAAGTAGTTGACTTAGGACTTCAACTCAAAATCATTTGAGTCTTTAGTCAGTGTCTTTTCCCCGCTGAACCATATCCCATTTTCAATTAAAGGTTCTTTTTAAAAACTAAAGAAAATCAGTTTTAAGACAGAAATGTACTCCTAAACATTGATTTTGGATGAGGCTTGAGGTATTAAGCATGTGGATAATGCCTGTGCCAATAAATATGATGGCCAGAGAAGCCCATATTTCAAGTATTAATATCTGACTTATTAATATGGTTGTCTTGCAGAAAATTTCCAAACATTCCCATTCAAGTCATCCAAGGATGACTTTTCTTTCTGGAAATTTGAGTGAAATCCTGTTAGTATTCAAGTTTAGGAAGGAATTAAAATATTTCTAAGAAAACACTTCTGGTTTTATTAAAGCAAAGGAAACCTGGAGTTTTAAACTTCTTTCTTAAGGGCCTTGAAGTCAAAATTTTTAGTAAAACTAGTATGATGAAAGGTTTCAGTGGCCGGTTCCAGCACACACATGATGGAGTATTTCTATATGTCTCGTGAGGGTACCCTGATTAAGGTTTCATGAATATAACACTGATATGTGAAAGAAAGAAATATCTTATTAGAGGTGCCCCCAATTAACCATTTTGTTCATCTAAGTGTAAAGATAATGTTGACACTGAATTATGCAAAAAATAATTTATCCTAGGGAGTTAGAAAACCACACTCAGAATATGTTAGGAAAAAAAAAACTACTCTGCACATCTTGCTTAGTACTAACAACTTCAGTGAGAGATTCTAGAGTAAATGAATACAATATAATCTATAATATTTAGCAAACTATAGTAATACAAATATAATTTACAGTAAAATTTTTGTATATAGTAATTTTGAAGAACTATATTGAAAAGATTTTTTAAAATCTGAAAGGTCAAAGAAAACAGATTTTAAAATATCAGAGTTTTGACTCTCCGACATAAACCACAGCAGGATCCTCTATGACCCACCTCCCAGAATATTGGAAATAAAAGCAAGAATAAACAAATGGGACCTAATTAAAATTAAAAGCTTCTGCACAACAAAGGATACTATAAGCAAAGTGAAAAGACAACCTTTAGAATGGGAGAAAATAATAGCAAATGAAGCAATGAACAAAGAACAAATCTCAAAAATATACAAGCAACTCCTGCAGCTCAATTCCAGAAAAATAAAAGACCCAATCAAAAAGTGGGCCAAAGAATTAAACAGACATTTCTCCAAAGAAGACATACAGATGGCTAACAAACACATGAAAAGATGCTCAACATCACTCATTATCAGAGAAATGCAAATCAAAACCACAATGAGGTACCATTACACGCCAGTCAGGATGACTGCTATCCAAAAGTCTATGAGCAATAAATGCTGGAGAGGGTGTGGAGAAAAGGGAATCCTCGAATGCAAACTAGTGCAGCCACTATGGAGAACAGTGTTGAGATTCCTTAAAAAACTGGAAATAGAACTGCCATATGACCCAGCAATCCCGCTGCTGGGCATACACACCGAGGAAACCAGAGTTGAAAGAGACACATGCACCCCAATGTTCATCGCAGCACTGTTAGCCAGGACATGGAAGCAACCCAGATGCCCATCAGTAGATGAACGGATAAGAAAGCTCTGGTACATATACACAATGGAATATTACTCAGCCATTAAAAAGAATACATTTGAATCAGTTCTAATGAGGTGGATGAAACTGGAGCCTATTATACAGAGTGAAGTAAGCCAGAAAGAAAAACACCAATACAGTATACTAATGCATATATATGGAATTTAGAAAGATGGTAACGATAACCCTGTATGCGAGACAGCGAGAGAGACACAGATGTATTGAACAGTCTTTTGGACTCTGTGGGAGAGGGCGAGGATGGGATGATATGGGAGAATGGCATTGAAACATGTAAATTATCACATGTGAAACGAATCGCCAGTCCAGGTTGGATGCATGAGACAGGGTGCTCGGGGCTGGTGCACTGGGATGACCCAGAGGGATGGGATGAGGAGGGAGTTGGGAGGGGGATTCAGGATGGGGAACCCATGTACACCCATGGCGGATTCAAGTCAATATATGGCAAAACCAATACAATGCTGTAAAGTTAAATAAATAAATAAAATATCAGAGTTTTAATAGGGAAAAGTTTTGAAAAAGTAAATCTAAATGGCAAAAGTGCCCACCATATTTCATATCCAACAAAATAAATGAGATCCTCACCAACAGGGCAGGCTATTACTGTGATTAATTAGAAATGGTGTGGATCCACAGGAGATTCAGCTTTTTCACGCCTGCCAGCAAGAAGGCCTTGTGTAGATGACTCATCTGACAGCCAAAGCAATCATTTTCACTAGATGACCCCAATGTCTAGCCTATAGTTAACAACTATAAACAAATTAACACCCCTAGTTATCTCAGCATACATTATGAAGCCCTGTTTATCTTGGAGAGCTCCCTTGGACAGGCTTCCTTCCATTAGTAAAGGTTAGAGCTCTGTGTGCGTTTCACTGTGAATCTTTCAAGGTCTTTTTTCTATGTTTGTCTGTGTGTTTAGGTGAACTCCAAGTCACTTCCTGAGGAAACATTGGTCCTAAACACAGATATCGTGGTTTTTCGTCCAGAGAGAAGAGGGAAAGGCTTCTCCTTAGATATTCTGGTTGGGAATTTGTCAACACTTCTGAGAGGATGTTGGCCAGACCCTGCGCAGATGATTGTTACAGCCTGTGGCTCTGCCCTGTCACTAACAGGCAGAACAGCCTGCGCTCCAGATGCCGGCCACGGGGTGAAGACTCTCGTGCTGACTTGCCCGGCATTTACCAAAGAAAAGGCTGATTAAGAAAAAGAAAGCTTAGGCTGCCTGAAGGATAGTCCAACAAATTCAGACCTAGAGACGTCATACAGAGTGAAGTAAGTCAGAAAGAGAAAAACAAATATCGTATAATATCACTTTTATAGGGCTTCCCTTGTGGCTCAGCTGGTAAAGAATCCACCTGCAATGCAGGAGACCTGGGTTTGATCCCTGGGTTGGGAAGATGCCCTAGAGAAGGGGACAGCTTCCCACTCCAGTATTCTGGCCTGGAGAATTCCATGGATTATAGTCCATGGGTTTGCAAAGAGTCAGACACGACTGAGCAACTTTCACTTCACTTCACGTCACATGTGGAATCTAGAAAAATGGTACAGATAAACCTAGTTGCAATGCAGAAATAGACAGATGTAGAGGACAAATGTATGGATACTAAAGGGATAGAATGAATTGGGAGATAGGGACTGAGATACACAGACATACACACACACACACACACACACACACACACACACGAGAAGCTGGGCTTCCCAGGTGGCTCAGTGGTAAAGAATCTGTCTGCTAATGCAGGAGACACAAGAGATGTGGGTTTGATCCCAAGGTCAAGAAGATCCTCTGGAGAAGGAAATGGCAATTCACTCCCATTATTCTTGCCTGGAATATCCCAGGCACAGAGGAGCCTTGTGGGCTATAGTCCATGGAGTCGCAAAAGAGTCAGTCATGACTGAGCAACTAAAAAACAACAATGAGAACAATAACTTAACACAGGGAACTTTATGAAGCTACTTGTCTACCCCAAAAATGCCTGTGCACCTCATAGCAGAATTTTTTGTACTAGTTATAGAGATAATTGTGTCCAACATTTCAGGGGTTCTGTCTACCTAGAAAAAGAAATTACTTTCCAGTCTCCGTGCCAGAAATAGTATGTTTCCCTGAGCACTTTTCTTTAATCTTATGGACACTATGAATCCTATAATGATACCCCCTCCAAACTTCTCTGCATTCGCTGCTAAGAAGTCTAGAGCTGCATTTGTTTCCAGCCTCTGATACACATTTAGGACATCAAGACAGATATTTTGCTAAATTCTGGTTTAAATATTCCAATTTTGAACCAACTCAAACTTTACTACCTTATTTATATTTTATTTAATGTCACTGCATGTCTTCCTTTATATATATATAAATTAAAATATAATATAAATATATATGTATTATATTTTAATTTATAAAATTAAATATTTTAATTTATATATAACCTATAATAATATATATATTTATATACACATTACATATAATATTTACATTAAATATATATATGTATATATATTTAAAGCTCTTTTGGAATGATGCAAACTGCACATGACTGTAAGATCAGAGCTACTGCTGTAAACAGGCAATTTGTATCTCTCTGTGGGAGTCTTCAGGTTTCCCAGGTGGCGCTAGTGGTGGTAAAGAACCCGTGGGCCAGTGCAGGAGAAAAAAGAGATGTGGGTTCAATCCTTGGGTTGGGAAGATCCCCTGGAGGAGGACATGGCAATCCACTCCAGTATTCTTGCATAGAGAATCCCATGGACAGAGGAACCTAGCAGGATACAGTCCACAGGGTCACAAAGGGCCAGACACGACTAAAGCAACTTAGCACCCACGCACGTGAAAGTCTTCAGCTACATCTGTCTCGAAATACATGCTCTTAAAAGCTATTTGATATAAGATTATAATTTCAATTATTCCTTTTCCTTATGCTTTTTACTTTTTATTTTAATGATAATATGGTGCTCATCTGTACCTGTACTTGCAAAGTGAAAGTCGCTCAGTCACGTCCAACTCTTTGCGACCCCATGGACTATAGAGTCCATGGAATTTTCTAGGCCAGCATACTGGAGTGGGTAGTCATTCCCTTCTCCAGGGGATCTTCCCAACCCAGGGATCAAACCCAGGTCTCCCTCATTGCAGGTGGATTCTTATCAGCTGAACCACAAGGGAAGCCTGCTCTCTTACTAAATTTAAAATTTAGTGTTCAAAATTTAGTACATGGATAAGAATGTATAATTTGAAATATATTTTTTTCTATAATGGGCTTGTCAAATTTTATTACTAGGCATTGCAATGTGTACCTTCAAGACTTTGGATCCAGGATACTGATAGAGATGTAAGAGTTGTAAAGTTCAAGATTCCTAAGATACAATGTAACTGGCTGAACCAAGTAGGTGTGAAATAATTTCAGTAATTAGAGTGTAGGATAGCTATTTTGATAGGATAGAAAGGAAACTAGATGAACAGCTTCCTTACATTCCTTAGTATGCACTGAACACCTTGGTTAGTTCTAGAAATATTCTTGATGCTCATTTCAAAATTTTAATTTAGTGACTGGATAGAAATTGGATTATGTACATTAACCAATTTACATTTCCTAGAAGATACATAGAAAGCAGTTCTTGGAATGATTTATTGACACAGCCAATATATAGCCCTCAAAAGGACTTTATACTCCAGTAATTAAGCAAAGAATTTAAAATTCTGTTTCATTTTCTCAAAAAAAGAGAGATAAGTAGAAGTACAAGTGATTGGGGTAAAACTAAATCTATGTTATTTGTATTGCTTGGGAAAAATGTAGAAATATTAATTTCTGAACTTATTGAAATCAAATATGTGTTAAAATTTAATGTTATCCAAGAAAAAAAATTGAAATAAAACATTTTACTTCCAAATAGGTACAGTAGAAAAAAAGAGAATAGTGAAAATACAGAAAAGTTCAGAATACCCTATACTTCAAAATAAAATGTCACAATGTGAAGGAGAAATGTTGAACTGGATCATATTATGAGCTAAGCATCTAAGAAATAAAAACAATTTCATATACAGTTAGCAAAAATAGTGAAAGAGCACAGGTAAACATCCATAAAGAGAAATATGAAAGGAAAAGAGAAGTTCCTTATTAAATAAGCAAAATCCAAAGAATCTCTGAAGAAAGACAAATATTCTAATATTTTGTCTGGGGAAATCTGATAGCAAATTTGAGGGGAGGCACACTGTTAGCTTGGAATGGAGAAATAATTCTGAAGCCTAGTGTCTCAGCATCTTTAATGTGATACAGTCCCCAATTATGCCTGGCTCCAATAATTACCTCACCACTAACCAGCATGGTTGAAAAATCATGAATCTTGGAGAGCTGAAAAGCTGAACCATGTCAAATGGAAGGTTCAGCAATTTGTTATTTTGTTGCCATGATTTTGCAATGGTAGAATTGGTGATCGCTTTTCATGAACCAACAGTGTATTTTCAGCTTTGTGTAAAAGAACATTTTTCAGCACTCTTTATCAAACAACAATTTTAGACAGGGAATCCTAAAAGAAAATGATTCCTACAACAATGAGGGAAGCAGAACTAAAATAATAATACTTTGCTGATTCAAAAAAAAAAAAATAATAGTTAAGCACAGATATCATGAATGAATGGTTTTTGGATACTGGTTTTATTATACATTCTTTGACTTCACTGGCATTTATGTGCTGCCATAAAATTATTATTATCATTTTAGTGGGAAATAGAGAGGATGCAGGTGGGGAGAAAGCTACTTGAGAAATAAGAGTGAATAAATGATATTCTCACATCATTTAAAACAAATCCTGCCACCAATTGCCTATAATTCCCTTCCTGCACCATGTGTTGCTAGTTTGGGACTATAAATGTGACAAGCATTAAGTGAAATCTCAGCCAAATACTACTGGAATAGTGAAAACTACAATTCATCATGTACCAAGGATTTAAAAATTAATTTTGTGCTTTAAAAAAAAAAGAGGGCTGAAAATTTAAAGGTAGATAATTATTCTTTTCATTGTTGAAATTAGAACTTACTATTCATTTTAGAGCTAACATTACTAAGCTTTGGGGATTCCTGTTTGGACTTGGTAATGGAAAAGGAAGGGCTAGGAAGACGCTTTATTCTTTATTATTATATATTCTTCAAATTCAAGGTAAGTAAAATATTTATAAAGTCATTTTACCAAGGGTATTATTCAAAGTGAATTCAAGGAGTACATAAGAATGAAGTGAAATATTTTAAGCCTGTCGAAAAGTAAATTCCCCATTACTTGCAAAGGAGACACTTAATGCATTTCACCATGGAATGAGTCATACCATTCCTGCCTTCAACTGATATCTGGCAGCTGTATATCTTGGAGGTTAGTGTGGGAATTTGGAGAGATGATAAAGCCAGAAGCCCAGGGAAGTGTCCAAGAAATGTAGACAAGAGGTCAACTCTGAGGAAGAATTTAGGTGGAAAAGCTGTTGGGTCATACTTTCTCCAATGGGTAAAAGAGAAAAATTGCCCAGAGCCTCCATAAGAGTATCATTTCAAGCCCCTGCCCCTCCAGATTTTGCCAGCAGCCTGTCCCCATTTGGCTGTGTGTTGCTAGGAGGCAGGATTTATGTGTGTATTCCTGGTGATTCTGGCAAAATAGGAGAAGATCAAGGAAAGTTTATCTCTGAGGAGACAAAAAAACTGAGAGATAAAGTCCCAAAGCATAGATTTAGAAGATGTACCTAGAACTTGTTCTTTGCAAAATGTTTATAAGGAATATAGGAAGAGTATGGGAGATGGTAGAACAGATGAGGAAAGAATAACGTGATCCAGGAGATGTGTAAGCAGAATCAAGGGAACTCGATAAGCAGAACAGAGGGAGGTATGTTCAAAAGTAAAGAAATGGTCAACAGTGAAATATGGAGCAGAAATGTCAAGTACAGGGAGAATCGGAAAACACACAAGTCCTCTAAATATGAACAAGTTCTGTTTCTGGAGAACATCTGTAAATGCAATTTGTTTGTAAGTCCAGCAAATTTAGCCTAGGTACCCAACCAGCACAATCGGCTACGTAGTACTGTACTCTACTAGGAATGAAAACATGTTACAGTGGTGAAGGCGGTTCATTCCCAGTTGATATGAGGGCTTTGTAGAGTCAAATCTCTTCATATGAGATTTCCTGGGGATGTGAGAGATTAGGACATCAAAGAAGGAAGGAAGTGACATGTGTAGAGCATCATCTCCCATGATCAGCTACTAAGCATTTGATGATGCAAAGCCTCACTACTCAGGAGTGTGGTCCACAGGGCAGCAGCCTCAGTGCTCCTTGGCAACTCAGTAGAAACACATCATCTGCAGCCTAATCTAGGTACCCAGAGCTACTCAAACAAGACTCTGCATCTAACTAGATCTCAGGCAATTTGCATGCACACTACAGCTAGAGAAGCACTATTTGAAATTTACATTAAAAGACTTCCTGAAGCACAGGAATGTAATATTCTTTATCCTTCCGTACCTGAACTTGACCTCATCACAAACCTTCAAGCTCCCATCTGGTGGGGACAATGACTATTTACATGCGTCACTTCCAGTTGGGGCAGTGTCTTCCTGGGGTCAATATGTCATTCCTTCAAGATCCAGTCTCAGCTAATAGAGCAATCAGAGCAGTGCCCTCATCTCAGAAGTCTCGCATCTATTATTTATTGCTCAGTGACAAATGACCCTGAAATATAGTGACTTAAAAGTAACTACCACTTGTGAAAATTTTCTGATAATTCTCTGGGTCAGCTGGACAGTGTCTAATCTAGACTGGTTTGACTGATCTCTGTGGTCAGCTGACAGCTGCAAGATCTCTCCTGGGCCCCACTTTTGCCAATGAAAATCAGAATTTCAAGGCCTTAGACACATACTCAATGTCTCTGTTCTAGGGGAATTAGGACCTCTCACCAGCTCTCCCCACTGCTCTCTCTACAGCCAAGAACAGCTTGTATAGCAAGCTGCCAGAAATGCAAAAGAAAGTAGAAAGGAACATTTTAAATATTTTAAAATACCTATTATATTTATAACTTAACATGAGATATTTAATGCACATACATACATACAAAAGGGTTTCCCAAGTGGTGCTAGTGTAAAGAACCCACCAATGCAAGAGACATAAAGGACTCAAGTTCAATCCCTGAGAGGGGAAGATCCCCTGGAGAAGGGCATGGCAACCCATTCTAGTATGCTTGCCTAGAGAATCCCATGGACAGAGGAGCCTGGCAGGCTACAGTCAGTGGGGTCCCAAAGAGTTAGAAACGACTGAAGCGACTTGGCACACACACATACACAAAACTCCACCACCTTGTAATAAAGATATTAACAGATTAGAAAAGTTTATCTCAGGGTATTTAAGGAACTTCCCACAGGGACAGAATATATATGGTGGGGCCAGAAATGGAATCCGTACTATTTGTCCATTTCTACTTCATGTAAGGAAATGTCTAAGGACAGAACAACAGCATTATTAATCCATATTTACCCTCAGCTCTGTCGCATCATTTAATGTTCTTTTTCAGTGCAGGCCTGTGGCCATTTTCACACGCTCCCTCCACGTATTGGCCATCCTTTTATTTGGCATCTGACCACCCTTTGGAAATCCATCCTATAAAGAGGTCCAGCCTAGAAGAGTTGTGTTACAATGATCATTGTTCATCACAACTTAGAACTGTGTTAGTAGGGATCTCTCCCCAGCAGGTGTTCAGCAGGGCCGGGAGGTAATTTCAAAGAAACCACAAGAAGCTCACTGTGATGTTGTTCCTAATGCAGTTGCACACATATTCAGGATGTATCCTTGTAGCACAGGTCTCCTTTCTGCTATTAACATATCCCTAAACAGACTCTGGGTTTTATGGCGCCTTTGTTTCTTTGGAGAGACTGATATTTCTTTCCTTTCTGTACTGTAAGATTCCATGTGCCTACAGACATTCTCCAAGACAAACATTCCTCTCACTCTTCCCAATCTAAAGCACTGTTCACTATTAAAAAAGGAAGAGAGTCATCTTACCACAGTTGAAAGGGAAAGTGGCTAAATTTAGACGCGAGTTTTGTCGTCATCTCTCCTGCCAGGACTCTGGCAAAATTTCCAAACAATTCTGCATTAGAAAGTCAGATAGATAACCAACAAGGACCTACTGTTTAGCACAGGTAACTATGCTCAATATTTTGTGATACCCTATAAGGGAAAAGAATCAGAAAAAAGAATATATATATATATATATATATATATATATATATATATATATGTATGTATGTAATATATGCATTACACACATATTTATATATGTGACTAATACAACCTTGAAACTAATGCAATCTTGTAAATCAACCATACTTCAATTAAAAAAAAAAAGAACAATAATAAAAAATTGGGGAAAAGAGTCATATCTGGTAAGACTGAGATTTGTGGCAGGAGCCTTTGCAACTGGCAATATGAACATCACTGGAGCAGGAAAGGAAGCTTCTCCATCAGCTTCTTAAACACTTAACCATCTCTGATCTTGAGCTACTCTTTTCTATTTGCTAGCCTAGAAAACACACACATGATCTCGGAAAGTTATTAGCTTTCAAAACCAGTCCTTTTCCAAGCCATTATGCAAGGAAGAGAAAACTGCCTGCCACCTGCAAACATCTCCAGCAGTAGGCTGAGAATCTACACCATTGTGTAGATAAACCAGGAACCTGGTTTATTGCCTTTGTATGCCAGCAGTCATTGGAAAAGCAGAAATCCTCAGGAAGGAGCCAAGATAGAGTATAGGAAAAATATTTCATTGAGCTGTCTAGAAACGGTATTTTACAGGCTATGGAAGGGGAAAAGGAAACATCTAAAATCACTATACTTCAAATAAAAGGTGCAAACATTGGTGTTTTTTTTCTTTCATCCTTCGCCTGTCTTTAAAATGATTCTCATGGGTTATGGTGAAATACTTCACTGGGAGAATATGAAGAGAGTCAGAGTCTGGTTCTCTCCTCCTCTGCTCTGAATAAGCTCTCGAAGAGTTTAAAAAGGAGGTCAGTTTTCTTTTCCTTCTTCTTTACAGAGTCAATGACACCATGGCCCGTCATCAAGTGTAAATTCCAGATTTCTGCACACATTTCATTAAAGGAAAGTTCTCATTCTCCATGAGGCAGAAGACAATTCTTTTTTCTCCAAGTGAAGTCTTTCGCCCTCTCTTCCCACTGTCAGGGAAACGTGGTATTATACCACATTGAGAGACGGCGTGCTGTGCATGGTCCTGGATTCAAATATGGCTCCATTCCAAACAGGCATGATCCTGGGCAGGAAACTTAACTTTTCCAAGCCTCAGCTTCACAATATGTAAACAGGGACTAGTTATATCTGCCTCCAAAAACTACTCAAAAAACTAAATGTAAAATATCTGAAACAGTACATTCAATCATTGGTAGCTATGATTAATACTATTATTGCACCTTAAGAAAACAGATACAAAAAGTTACTAATTTTTCATAGCAGGAACAAAATAAGTCTTTAAACTTGAGGGGAAAATGAATGGATGGATGGACAAACCAAAATAACATTTTACTGATTAACCTAAACACCTTTTCTATCCTTTTCACATATCAAAACCACTTCTTGCAGAAGGTCTAATTTCCCTTGGGTCAAGGGGTGACATGGAGGCCAAGCTCCAGAAAGAGTTTAACCACGTTAAGATCAGTGTAAGCTTTCATTATTTCAGTCCAATGTATGAATATTACATTTAATTTCAATTATTTTCACCCATTCAGATGCATGCATTCCACCTGCATGACTTCACCCAAGAGAACTGAAAGATCTAGAGAAAATGAGAGAAAAGCAAATAAATACGTAAACATGTCAGCCCACCTTGTGGGAGAAAAGAGCTGAGGAGAAAGGGAGAAAAGACTAGCAGGAACCACCTGCTACCCATGTGGGTTTTCCCTCAAGTCCAATGGGAGGGTCCATGCTATTTCAGAATAAAGGGCTCTCCTTGGTGGAAATGACCCACCCTTCTCACTGCATTTTGTAATGGCTCATGTGCATTCATTTATGGCATGGATTTACCTGAAGAACTGGACTAAGTGAGGAAAATGAGATGGATAGAAATGGAGGTACATTCAGCCTTAATGAGAAAAACATGAAAATTCTTTTTTTAAAAAATGAAGCGCTAATATATAAAATGTGAACTCTCCAGATTGACTGAGTCATTTGGAAGTTTATTCATAAAAACGTTCACTTTCTTCCTCCCCCAAGTTTTTCATTAAACTTCTCTTTGCTTCAGTTTAAAAGTAGCAGCATTTTATGTTCTTCTCCCAGAAGAGAAGACCAGAAGAGTCAAGTCAACAAGTAAAAAATTATTTATAACTCAAAATAACTATTAGGGCTATTGGTATGGTATAGAGGGAATAGAAAATCCAAATTAGCTTTATAGTATCCATTTAGAATACTATACATACTCCTTAATTTTCTCCTTCCCTTACTTCTTGCTTCCACCTGTATATCTATTCATTTTGTTTTTCTCTCATTTATTGTATACTTTCTTTCTGTTTTATAAATTGCATATTCTTTCTGAACCATTCAGGTTCTCATTTATTTCTTATAAATGAAGAAATTTATAGTTCAGGTTTCTTATAAATTCGGGTTTCTTATATTTTTCTGTTTTTTTTATCCTTCTTCCTTCATATTGTTTTTTCTAAGTTCTTATACTAACAAAGTCAAGTAAAAAGAGAAGCTTAAGGAATTAATAAAACAGAGGAAAGGCTGTTACAAAAATAAATAGTGAGAAATCTTAAAACAGATGCAGTGGGTGACAAATAAGAACACAGGAGGAAAAGGAAACAGCAAGGATAGACAGAGCATGAGAAAAAAGAGAAAATAGGAAAAGAGTCAACATTTCTTATTTTAAAAGCCCCTAGGTACTCTCCACACTCAACTCCCCCATTCAATCTATGCTTTATTTCTTTATGCCTATGGAATGAGAAAACAGGAAAGGGGACTTGCATGAAAGCACTTAATCCCCAATGGGATGATGGAGTAAAGGAAATGGCCCAAGAATGCAAATATGGGAAGTGCTGCCCATTTCCTGATTCTCTTATTCACATTTACACCTCTTTGTAGTAGCCAGGCCTTTTATTTTTTGTTCCATGATACTCAGTTTATGCCTTTTCTTACCTTAGTCTCATATCCACTGTTGCTTATGTTCTTATCCTCTCACCTCTTAGAAATCCATTTTTCCCTGTCCCTGTTCTGAACTTTTAAGGATAACTATAGATTCTCTGGCAGCCTCATCAGCTTCCTCACTCATGCCAGTCATAGCTGTCCTGTTGCCCCAGCTCTTCCCTACCAAGCTTCTCACCTCAACAACCATCATCCTTACTCTCAGAAGATGACTTTGCTTCTGTCTTCATAGAAAAAAAAAAAAAGGTAGAGGCGTTGCTCAGGAGCTCCCTCAAGTTCCGACATTCACGTGAGCATCTACTACCTCACTCACTTCTGTGATCAAGTGTTTCATAGCCCAAAGCTAATTCTTTTACCTGCACTCGCAATCCCATCCTTTCTAAGCACCCTACCTCATCAATTATTTTCTGTCCCACTCCTGTGTTGATCCCACTAGCCTTTGTGGTGCTATATATATTTATGTATTAATATATATATGCGCACACACACACACACACACATATATATATGGGATTGGTCAAAGGATGCTGTTAATTAAACAAGGAGGCCATTAGCCTGAGGTGGCTCTAATTCTTTGGTGACCTACACAAACAAATTAGAACCTAAGCCTGTAAATGGCTAAAAGTTAAGAAATTGAAACCCAAGGACAACCCATCACAGCCAACTAGGCTTTAGGCTATAGCCAAATCAAATCACTTCCTTTTCTTGCTTCCGCACTTTCTCTCCTTCCTCTGACTCCTATTGGCAGAGCATTCCTAACCTCTTTGGTTTGACACTGCCCAATTTGAATGGAGTTTTGCCCAAGTGAACTCTCTAAAAATTTTAGCGTACTTTAGTTTACCTTTTAACAATGATATGACCAAAGAGGGAGAGGAAGGAAAGAACTTAATGAATAAGATGAAGGTAATGAAAGTAATTAAGGAGGAGGGTGGGGTGAGGGGAGGAAAAGTCTTAAAGCAAGAGGTAAGGGGAGAGAGAGTCTTGCTCTGAAGAGGGAGAGGAGTGAGAAACAGGACCCTGCCAGGGGATTGGATGTGGATCTACTTCAGCATCCTGGAAGAGATGTCAGTAAGACACATTTTTCTCTTAGGATGTGCTTCTTTTTCTGTGACACAAGCAAACTTTCAGTGTGTGAGACGTGGCTTCAGTTAAGTTACATCTCCCCATCTTTAAAACAAAAGTAAAAACAAGCAAAATTTGAAAACAACCTTCAAGCCGACATCCCTCTCTGGCTGTATTGCCACCAGAATCTTGAAAGATTTCTATAGGCAAGGTGTTGCTCACTCTGCTTGCTCACTCTAACTGTTATCGTGGTTCAGTTGCTAAGTCATATCTAACTCTTTGTGACCCCGTGGACTGCACCACGACAGGCCTCCCTGTCCCTCACCATCTCCCAGAATTCACCCAAGTTCATGTCCATTGAATCAGTGATGCTTTCCAACCATCTCATCCTCTGCCACCCTCTTCTTCTTTTGCCTTCAATCTTTCCCAGCATCAGGGTCTTATTACACCAGCATCAGGTATAATGACTCTCATAATACTTTTCGAAAAAATAGTTCAAAAGAGTTACCATTCATATTGTGTTTACTAGGTGCCAGACCCCTAGCTTCACAGACATTATTTCCTTCATTCTTCAAATAACCACCCCTGCATTTTAATGTGGTTAAAGACTTATTTCCTAGGCCAAAGGCAGAACTAAAATAGGTCCCTTCTCCTTTCATCAGATAGCGCCAAGCAAGCAAATAGGGGTAAAGAAAAGCCATCTTTATTGCCTCCTCCCTCCACTCTTTCGCTCAGAAGAAAAAGAAAGCATTGCTCTTTCTCTCAGAGCAATGATCTCATGCTCCATCACTCAGGGGACTCATTGTAGACCAAGGACTAATGTGCTGGTGGGAGTACCCATAGCAGCCTCAGTGTGCTAAGAAACATCCTGTTCACCTCATCTCATGAGCACAGGGATGGAATTCATAGCTGTGCTGTCCATACACACCTTAGTGTGAAATGGAGTAGAAAGTTTTGGTCTCCAAATGCTCCCTTGTTTCTAGAAGATTCCCTGTTGGCAGTGCCAAGAAGTCTAACGGAATATTATCACAGAGGAAAACAAGGGCCAAGAACCGACTGGTAGATTTCTGATGCCTCGGCTGACTCCCAAAGGCAAAATTAAACCACGAAGCACTCAGGCACTACTTGGGGAAGAAAAGGATTAGAGATTATCTGAAAGGATGATTGTAAACTGAAAGTAGATAGAATATTATCAGGCAAGTGGAAGTTTCTCCAGTAACCATCCAGTATTTACAATCAAGATTAAATAATTTCCTAAAATGAGGCTACTACATTTTCTTTACACGTAAGTATGTATTAGGCTAAATTCCAGACCCCACAGGAAAAATGGAAAACTCTTTAGCCAGGGCTTAGCCTAGAGTAAATTCTTAATAAATGACAGTTTAGATAGTTGATTCAGAAGTCATTGTGTGTCAAAATGATTAATGATCAAATATTTTAGAACTGGGAGGCTCAATTAAAGGTCATTGAATACTATAGTTGGATGTGAAGAGAGTCTAGAAACAATCCAACTAAACTGTATAATTTTAGAAATCACAGCAGCAAGTTCCAGAAGATAAAGAATTCCCTGAGGATCATGCAGATAGCTTTCTCCAGGCCTTTCTGATAGCCTGGCCCACTCTCACTTAGTAATCACAATATGTTGACGGCAAATGTTATTTATAAGATGGTCACCCACCCTCTCCACAACTCCCCCCACCTCCACCCGCCACCTCACCCAAGCACTGTGAGTAAGTGAATGAAATGGTTCCATAGTTTGCTGCTTTGTCTCATTTTTGTTATTTTTTTCTATGGCTATGATTTTATTATGCTTTGTCCCATATTTCAATATGGAATCAGGAAGTGGTTGTGTGCACAGAAAGCATATATTTAAGAGAGCTCCACATGTAACCAAATCCTTCAATACTGTATTATATCTGTAATAGATGGGAGTAAGCCTTCAATTAAGAGCCAAGCCAAAAGTCCTCGATGATAGAGTTTAGTGATTATGTGTTTTTATAGTGTCGGTGGATGCACATTAAATCTAGGAAAATGAGACTTGTGACAGTTGGAATACGGGTGTGTGGTAATGGAAAGAGTCCTGGACTAGGGGTCTGACGACCTCAGTCCAAGTCCACTCCTAAGACCTTGGGCCACCCTGTATTCTTCTCCCTCCCCCTCAGTTTTTTCTCAGCTATAAAATGTAGATGATTCTTGCTCTGCTTTTCCCAAGGTGATCAGGGCAATCAAACCAGATACTTACTTTAAAGGGTTTTGTAAACACTAACAGGTTCAGTGAGAAAGAATCCACCTGCCAATGCAGGAGACATGAACTCCATCCCTGGGTTGGGATGATCTCTGGAGAAGGAAATGGCAATCCACTCCAGTATTCTTGCCTGGGAAATCCCATGGACAGAGAAATCTCGAGGCCTACAATCATGGGGTCGAAAAACAGTTGGGCATGACTTAGTGACTAAACAACCAACAACCAAACTGTAACAGCTAATCAAACATTCAATGCTAGGACTTTCCTGGTGGCCCAAGTGTTGAGAGTCCGCCTTGCAACATAAGGGATGTGAGTTCGATCCCTGGTTGGGGAACTAAGATACTACATGCCATGGGGCAGCTAAACCTGCATGCTGTAATTATTGAGCCAAGTGCTCTCAAGTCCATACCACACAATGAGAGAAGCCCCCTTGTGCCACTGCAAGTAGAGAAAGCCCTTGCATGCCAACAAAGACCGAGTGCAGCCAAAATTAAAAGAAAAAACATTTAATGCTATTCACCATTCTAATTGTCCATGAGTGTCCTTCTCTATGTCTCTTGGTGATGATATTCAGTGATTCTCTTGCTGGTTATTTAGTCCTGAGAGCTGCCATTTCAAAGTTAGCTCCAGATTATTTTTATTATGCATCCCCGCTTGTTTTAAATGCTGACTGGCAGACACATCTTATTTTGCTACTTCTAAGTTCCCAGATTTGTTCTCTAAATCAAACGGGGAATTGCAGTTAGAGGATTCTCTATTTGACTTTTAAGTTGCTTTGCTGTCCGGGCCTATTCTTGCACTGATTAAAAATTTCCGTTGTCTACAACGTACAGATATTTTGCTTGTCTTGGAATTACCTGGAGCATCATTCCCACTGTGGTGCCCACTGGTGAGAAAGAACAGGTCATGCATATTCAGAGATCTAACACCAGAGCTGAGCCCAGGGCCCTTGTGTGGAAAGAACTTAGCTTTATTTACACAACATATATACCTTTTGAGTTCTAAGTTTCATCAGGACTACATCTGGTTCCAGAGAGAGATTCTAAACTAGAATAAGATTTGCCTCTTTACATCCTAATGTCAGCATTTGTGTTTGCAAAAAACACTTTCAAAATTCAGGACATCATACAAACATGCTGATACATTTTATAGTGTCATGTATTTGTGGTTCTAAAAACCTGTTTATTATAATTTCACTCTCCTTTTGTGTTTAAAAATGTATGTTTAAAGAACTACATAAACATATCACAATAATAAAAGTATTATGCTTCAGCAAACATATATTTATAAAGCACATAAAAATAACTAGTAAACCGAAGAGAAGCAACTCAGATAATATCAGATTCCACTAAGAAGAAAAGCCTGTCTCTTGTGCCTAGTGTATTTTTAAGGTTTGGCAAAACATGCAGTTTGCAATGTGATATAAGTTTCTGATGTATCCCACCCTTAGTAAAATATCAGCTACAGGGGAAAGACATTCGGTGTATAGTCATAAAGTATTATTCTAATGATGGAATGCATGATAGCTATGCTGAGTTTTATATCAAAAAACAAACCTAAATTGAGATCCTTTAACCAAGTCAGGGTATACACATACATGGCCCAAAATATAAAGCATTAGAACATGAATAAAATTTCTATGAGCACTGCAAAATCAAGGACCTTATTCTATCTGAGACATGCAATGCTTAAAGCAAGCAATCACTTTCCAAATTTAGATAGGTTTTTATCCAAATGGAGCAAATAAAATAGAATCAGACATAAAGGTCAACCAAGAATTCCTATAGAGGCATTTACCCTTTTAAACAATGGCTTTCAATGTAGCATCTTGTATCAGCCAGAACACATGCCAATGTTTAAAAATGGCTCTATCTAGAATATTTACATCTAAATATTTCCCTGAACTCACATGCTAATTTTATGAGTTGACATAATTATGTGAGATTACAGTCCCTCAAATTTATCCACCTAAAAAAAAACACACAAGATCATTATCTTTTTTCTCCATCTCCATCCAATTGTTAGAAAACTGTGTCTAGCTCAGGTGACTGAGTTTAATGTAAAAGTGCTATGCTCTCTTTTAAATACAGACATTCTATAAATACAGCTTATTCACAAGTGAAATGCAAACACATATACAACCCCAAAAAGGAAACAGTGCTTTCATATGCAGTAATAATAAGTAAAATAAAAGCTATAGCAATTTTTGTTATTTACCTTATCAATATAGATATGAGCTGCTATCATTTCTTGACTCTTTAGCATGTATGAGGTAACATGCTAAGTGCTTTAAATAAATTATATTATTTAATAAATAGCCTCACAAAATAGATATCGTTATTATACCCATTTTACAGATGAGAAATGTAAGGCTTAGTGAGGCTAATTACCTTGCTCAAGAGCTCATGAATAGTAAGTGCTAAGAAGTGTGTTCACCATGGCAGTCTGACTCAAGAGCCCAAGCTATTACCTAGTGAATAGAGTATGATATTTACCCAAAATGTGAACTCTCCTTTAACAAACAGTAAATTTAGCAACTCATTTTTCTATATACTACAGTTAATTGATCAGTGTCTAAATTATCCTATAATATTACACAGTTCTAATTTCTCTCATCATATCATATTTAGACTATTTTTTTTTCTAACTGAAGACCAATAACACCTGAACAGAAGCCTTATTTTGGGCATAAACAAAGTTAACCAAGAATTAAAGGACAAAGAATACATATTAGATTAAATCATTAGTGAAATATTGTTTTGTGCTTTTCCTACAAAATTTTAGGCCAAACAGTAACTCCCTAAGGTCTCAGTAGTAATTTTTTTATCTTACTTGAAGTCCACAGTTTTATTATATCTGCTATATCAATGAACATTACTGAAATGATCATATCATGGCTTATATACTGATCTTTAATAGAATGAAACACATTTATCCTCCAGAATGTCTCCTTCCACCCACAGACCTGGTCTCACCACAGAAGGCAGCTCAGATACATAAAGAGTTCGGATAAACTAGTGGCAGCTGACTGACTCTGTGCTCCAATCCTACCTATGCCATCTAAGAACTGTGAGACCCTGGGCAAATCTCTTAGTTTCTCTGAGACTCAATTTCCTATTGTATGAAATGGTGATAATAAACTCTAAATAAAATATGTAGTAAAAAGGTCACCCTGCCAAACATGTTGTGCCTGGGCTACACATGAAAGTTCCATTGCCTTTTCTCCTGGTCATGCACTGGGAGCATCTCTGTGCCCCAGCAGACAATTGGTTAGCAGTTCATTAAATCACTAAAGTTTTAAAGCGTTATTGTTAGAGAAAGAAACAGAGCCAGATGCTAACCCTTGAGCAGAGTTTCTCAGCTAATAAATGGCAACCTAGACCTGGGGGCTCAGGAGGTTTTTTTTTTTTTTTTTTTTCATGTCCAAGTTCATTATTCCTATTATGTATTTCTATCTTTTTGGAAAACAAGAAAACTCATCTTCTATTATCTGAAAATGAACCTATCCAAAAATATTTGAATTCCAAGAGCTAAATCATTATGATTCATATAAATGGACAAGCTTGAATGAGTTTCACATTCCAGGGGATTCAGTCTCTTTTAAAGAAAATTCTCTGTTTTAGTACATAAACAGTAAATAAATAAAAATTCTATGGTTATATATGTTATAACTCAATTTTATCTCATTTTTTTTGGCTGCTGTCTCTGTCAGTTTGGACGTTGGTAGAAACCTTTAAATAAGCTGATTACATTGGCCAGTGAAGAGAGTTTTTCTGAGTATAATGAACAGAGGGGATTAAAGCGGGAAATGTCAAAAGAGCTGCTTAGTGAGAAAATGTTACCATTTTAATACTCACTGTATCCAAGGAGGGAAAAATGTATTAACCTACACCTGAATCAGACAAAAGTATAAGAGTTAATTATTGACTTTCATATTTTTCCACTCTAATGATAGTTGATTTAGGAGACATCACATTTTAAAAATAGAACTTGCTCTTTTTTTGTTTTTTGGAGGAAAAATTACTAGACCATAGGAAAGTATGTGCTAATTCTGCAATGCCTCCAAGTTTCTGAAGAGTAATAATAAGAAAAATCTGTGTGTCTCAGAAATAAGGAAATGGTACGTGATGATAAAGGAGAATTATGATATGTGGGACTAATGAGGATGGGAAATAGAAATGGGCTGAAAGTAAGGGAATATGATGAAATGGAGCATGGTGATGACTTGAGTTATGTATACACAAAAAGCCGATAGAAGTCTGATTTTTTCTTACCATGAGAAACTTACACAAATACAAACAAACACAAAAAGAAAGGCTACAACTCATACAACTTTGATCTGCCTTGTTTCCTTGGGTGCATTCAAAGAAACTCCACTCTGGCATCCAAAAATAAATTAAAAGTAGTTTACATCATTATTACTATCTCTCAAGAAAATGTCAAAGGGAAATGATACTCAAAATATGCAGCAATACTCTCAGTCCACATTCTCTCACTCTTATCTGGTACATTTCAAGATCTCCAAATTACAATTCACGACCTCCTCTACCTCAGCCTAAATCTTGTTTCTTCTGCCTCTTTCTTCTAATTCCTATCTGCATCGGTTTATTATTGTGAAATTACCATGTATGCAAAGAATGTATACAATGCATATGTATCTCGAATAGAGCTTAAAAAATAAATATCTCTGTGCCACCATTCAAGCTTTTAGGCTTCTCCAAGATTTTCTTCCATGGCACTAAATTTTGTATTAATCAATCCATTGCTCTTTTTGGCATACATCTCTAAATAATGTGTTGCTTTTGAAATTTATATTAGTAGAAATGTACTTGATATAGTTTTCTATGATTTACTTTTTGTCCTCATTGTTTTTGACATATAACCATGTTGATAATCTAACTATTTAATTTTGAGGGCCTCCATTGAATAAATACACCATACTTTACCTATCTAGTGTACTATTGATGGAAATTTTAGGTTGATTCCAGTTTGGAGCTATTAAGAAAATCCCTGCTATTGATGTTTTATACATATTTCCTGGGGGTATACGCCATGCCTTTGTATGTATATGTCATAGAATATGGGCGTGTTATTCTGTTATCTGACAATTTCAATATCTGTAGATTTTGAGGATCTGCTTATATAGTTTATTGTTTTTGCTTATTACACTTTAGTCCAACTCTTTTGCAACCATATGAACTGTAGCTTACCAGGCTCCTCTGTTCATGGGATTTTTCAGGCAAGAATACAGGAGTGGGTTGCCATTTCCTTCTCCAAGAGATCTTCCTGACCCAGGAATCAAACCCACATCTGCTGCATTGCAAGTGGATTCTTCACTGCTGAGCCATGGGGGAAATCCTTTCAGAGAGACATACATGAGTTTAATAAGCTTTGATTGTGAACTCCTATTTCTTGGAGTTTTCTCTCCAGAAATACTTTAAGGTCAGAGACTCAATTTTAGTTGGGCTTGCTTCTATTCTGTGGCATTATCAGTATGGACCCACTTTAACTTGAATTGTCACCTGAGTTTTTATCTGGGGCCCCACACTTGTGTTTGTAAGTATACATCTTAGATTCTCCCCATTCTATTTACAGTCAAACAAAGACACGGCGAATTAAGGTGTCCCTTTACAAGTGGTTTTTCCCATGGAGAGTACCGCTATTTAGATGGGCAAGGCCCTGGATTTATGAAGGAGTTTCTACTCCATCTCCTGCTCTTCTCTGGTCCTTAGGCTTTGTCTCTTGTTCAAGAAAGTATATCACCGTCAGGACCTGACAGATGGCTCTAGCCCATGTTTTCCTTTCTGGATTCACACTTTTTCTTCATTATTAGCCTCTAAGAATTTCTTTTAATTTATAGCTCAGATATACTTTAATAATGTGACTGTAATATTTTAGTCAGTATCTTCATGTGTTCTATTCAGGATGTCTAGACCACCATGTTGCTAGCAACTATACTCCTTTTTCTATTTCTGGTGGTTTTAATTCTGCTACTTCTCCATTTATGATTTCTCTTTATCTTTCTTTTTAAATTTCTTCATAACTTCTTTAATTTTCATTTCTTTTTTCTCCTGAACCAATGCAGCTGGGTATTACTTAGAGCGGGAACATGTTAGAAGGGAGGAATAGGCAGCTCTGATTTCCCCTTCCTCAAACATTAATCAGAGGAACTTTGTTATGCATTACCTTACCTCTAATACAGACTCACCACAAGTACCAGCAATATTTTAAAGATCATCTTTAGTAATTGTAGCTGTGTCAATCTATGTTAAGTGGTTCATAAACATTCCTTACAAAAAGCATGAAGAATTATCTATTCCTATTTTAAGAATGAATAAACCAAACCACAAAACCTAGAGTAATTTAAGGTCACATAGCAAATCAAAACTGAATGTTAAATCTGATTTCTAAGCCCAGGGTCTTTCTATGTTGCCTTCCAATTGAGTTAATTAATTCCTGTATATGTTGGTCAATTTATAACAAGCAAATAAGATATTGGATTGCCTACACAGCTGAGTTTATGACTGTCTCTTTAGGACAGACCTCAAAAGAATCACATTAGTTATTGCCAAAAATTTGTGGCAGGATGCCTGATGGGTGAGTTGGTGGGAGTGGTATGAGACCCTCAGTTAACACCTCATCTAGATGGGAAGGACTCTGATATTCTGGGGAAGATGGCTGGAGTTCCCACTCAACAAACTGCCTTGGGATATTCTTGACGGGATATTCCCATCATCAGTTGCTTTGTCTCCAATATTGCTTTTAGGTATGAGGCTGAAGAGAGAGGAAGTTCTGTTATCAACACAAGCATGCCTGAGTAGCTTGGGTCCTTTTGTTCTTAATAAGAAAGATAATCGGTTTAACACCCCTGCCAGTTTCTTGGGAAAAGAGTTAAGATACAAATAAGCTTATCTGAGTTATTGGCCTTTGGCTACTTGGTTGGATTTCTTTGCTCACATTAGTCAACAATTTGTTGGTTTTCATTAAGTTTTAATTAGTGCTAAAGCAATAACTAGGTGCTATTTTAGGTTTTTTTCAACTACCAACAAACTCTAATTCCAATATTTTGATAAATTTAGCCACTGATGTGGGACTTATTCAGAGAAAGAAATATCAATCTATCCATAGCACAATTCCCAGGCTCGATTTACCTTGCCACCCAGGCTTCACTAGTGAATGACATTGAGTGGATTCTTACAGCCCAGTCTCTGATAATGGGTTATGATTATTTGTGCAGGAGTCAAATTATTTAGTTATACACACAATGATTTTGCCAATAAAATGCCAACCCCTTAAGAATTAGAACACAAAGCAAGGAGCGTTCTGCTATTCAGCATACTTCTCTCTAAATAATTAAAACAAATCCAAGTTGAATATATGGAATGTGAGAGGAATGGACCATGGAAAGAAAAAGTTAATTGCTAGAATTTTCATTTCCTGAGTTGGCCTATGTTCAATCAAATAATTATTGTGCATTACTGCAGTACTAGACATATTTGAGATTTCTAGAGATTCATAATATATTTGTTCCAACTTATTAGGCACCTCATCAAGTCCGAATTTTTTCCTAACTACCTTCTAAACTGATTTTGTATCCTTCCCTATGTTCCAAGGTTAGGAGAATAGAAAATTTTCATGGATCTTAACTCACTTGTGCCAAATGTGGCTGGAAGAGAATCTACGAGCCCCTTGGTGTTAGAACTGTCAACATCCTTTGAATGAAGACTCTAAGAGTGAGAAATTTCAAATGGTAAGCACAGATGATGTCCAGTATCCATTTATCACCAGAGTCATTGTAATTGACAATACTTCTACCCCATCTCTTTCCAGAGGTAATACAACCTTGATCTGAGAGAACAGCTCCCACTAGGAACAAGAAGTGTTTTATTCTTTCCTTAAGCCTCAAAACAGAGGGCTTCTCCTAAGTAGGGACTGGAAGTTGTGCCAAATTGAACATAATTATGTATGATGAATTTGTAATACAGGCTAAAACTTGCTGGAAACTCAGCTGAGACCACCAAAATCATTGAGCAGGGTTTGGTCAGAGGCCAACCCTTTATTTGCTAAGCTACAAAGTCTCTGGAGCTTTTATTTGCTCACAAAAATATCTGAATCCAGTACCAGAACCCTTGTCTACACGAAAACAAAATCAGTTTGATGTTGTTTTTCAGTTATGCTCCTTGAAGTACTCTAGGGGATTAAAAGTTGGAAAAAAGAAATAACTTTGGACTAGAACACAGACAACTCTAGATGCTAAGAAGATGGAATTTTTCTTGTTATTAGTTTCAAGAAACAATGCAGCATTAAGTTCAAATCATTTTAATGGGGGAATCTATAATATTCCCTCCAAAGCCTGCAACCACAAAGGCATTTAGTGAAAAATTATTTCTAATTTCAAAAGGAGTTATATAAATATTAGATGGAATGTTCAATGAAGAAACTCTTGGTAAACAACTGAGACTATATAAAGTGAAAAAAAATTACTAAAAGGAAATATACCAACATTTTAATAGTGGTTATTTGGGAAGTGGAATGATTATAGATGATTTCTCTTTTCTTTTCTCTATTTTCTATAATGCAAGTTTAATATTCTTTATAATAGAAACACAGATTTATTGGAAAAGAGCCCTAGATACTTTACAGATGGTTTCGCTTCTTCTCATGCCATTCACATATTGCTGTAAGTGTAAACCTGTCGACAGAATGACTTGTAGAGGCCCCCCAAATCAGGGAAAGCAATACCATCTTGTATTTTATGTAACTCCTGTACTCCAAAGGGCCTACCACACATTTAAGATGCCTCATTTCGTCATTCAAATCACTTTTTTGTTTTTACCAATTGTTAACCCCTGAGATTTACTCAGATTCAGATTTATTTGGTGGCACAGAAGACAAAATATGGGAAATGTAAAATTACATATCCTTTAATCCATTTTTCTAAGGAAAAAATGAAAAGAAAGATCAGGACACTGTCCAAGACTTGCTAGTAATAGAACATAGGAAAGGAGACCCATCACCTGCCATTTGAACCCACATATTAATTAATGAGTATGAGTGGGTATTGTCTAACTTTTTATGTCAGATCTTTGATTTTTCAAAACATATTCATCAGGTGCAATGTTTCTAAATAGTAGTGCTATTGGCATTTTGAATGAGCTAGTCCTTTGATGTATGGGAAAGTCCCACATGGTGGAGTACTGCGTGTCCCTGCTCCTACACCCTGAATTAGCCAGTGATGCCCTCTCCCAGTCATTGGGATAATTACAATCTTCCCACATCTGCTCTTTGCTCATCATCAATAAAGAGTATCTTACTTGTTTACACTAAAACACAAAATCATTAGTGCAAATACCACAAGTTCCATCTCACAGAAGAGGGAAATGAAGATCAATGAGTTTAAAAATCTTGCTCAGAATATCTCATATTATCTATGAAATAACAGAACCAGAACTGGAACTCAGGTTTCTGACTTCCTACAGACCAATACATAGAAACTGTGATAGGATTCTTGAATTCACCTTATCATTCCTTCAACTTGTTTTTATGTAGCTTCTACATCATATAACTTTACTATTATTTCATACTGTTTTCAATTCAACTCAGTTCTATCTGGATTTAAAACGACTGAGTGAGATGAGCAGACAAGGTAGATGCTTAGGGACCAGGAGGATGGAGCATTTCCTGTGAAAGCTCCAACAGACACATGAGCTATCCATGATTGCCCAAGGCCTGGGAAATCACATTCTGACTTCCCTTCACTGGGAATAACATCAATAATAAAAGTACCACTTATTGAGCATTAACTAAGTGCTAGATACTCTGCTAGATGCTTTCATCTTAACCCCCACTATAATTTGGAGGATTTATATTATGATGATTGCTTTAGAGCTCAGAAAACTGAGGCCCAGAGAGTTAAGTTAAAACTTCAGCCCAGATGTATCTAATATCAAAGCAGGGTGTGTGTGTGTGTGTGTGTGTGTGTGTGTGTGTGTGTGTGTGTATGTGGTGGGGAGTGGATATTAACACTGATGGGTGGAGACTTTTGATATGATGCCAACACTTTATGAGAAACACCCTTAGACAGATTAAAAATAGTATGTGGTGGTGGTGGTTTAGTTGCTAAGTCATGTCCGACTCTTGTGACTCCATGGACCATAGCCCACCAGACTCCTTTGTCCATGGGATTTCCCAGGCAAGAATACTGGAGTGGGTTGCCATCTTCTTCTCCAGGGGATCTTCCCGACCTATGGATCAAACCCAAATCTACTGCAGTGCAGGTAGGTTCTTTACCACTGAGCCACCAGGGAAGCCTCAAAATAGTATGAATTATGCTTAATCCCCTGGAGGAGGGCCTGGCAATCCACTCCTGTATTCTTGGGCTTTCCTGGTGGCTCAGTTGGTAAAGAATCTGCCTGCAATGCAGGAGACCTGGGTTTGATCCCTGAATTGGGAAGATCCCCTAGAGGAGGGCATGGCAACCCACTCCAGTATTCTTGCCAGAGAATCCCATGGACAGACAAGCCTGGTGGGCTACAGTCCATAAGGTAGCAAAGAGTCAGATACCACTGAAGTGACTTAGCACGCATGCACACATGCTTAATCTATATCATACATGACAAAAATGTTTGAACACACAAAGATAGGAAAAGACCTGAAAACCCGATTTTGGTGCATAAGAAAGCAAAGGGTGCAGTCACCTCCCTGATGAAAAGCTGTGAATACTGGCAAGGATTCTGATTCAAGTGCATCCCTGTAAGGAAAATACCATCTTTAGTGACCATGTTTGTGTTAAGCATTGTCCTTACTCTTTGTTCTTTAATGTGGAACTATCTCTAGGGGAAAAATAGCACATTATTAAACCACAGGTCACCAGTGAATGATCTAATCACATAACTGTTCATCAAAGATTACAGTAGGCCAAACATTCTTAGAATAGCATTGGACTCTGGAGGCAGAGGAATGGAAGAGATACAGGATGACGGAACCAGGAAGGGCCAATGGGAAGGGAAGGGGGTTACTTCACATACAAAACTCCTAAACAACTCCATCCAGGACCAGCCTTATTTTGTATTAGAAAAGTCCTGCAGCTCAGGGGGTGCATGGATGTGTTTGTATGTGTGCCATGTAATTGAAGAGTTACTATGAAAATGAAATACTGAATGAGTTGATATTTACCAAAGTTTATTGATTAAGAGCATGACAGTATATCTGACTATGACATGTACTCTAATAAAGGATTCAAATTTTCTGAAATCACAAAAATTTAATAACACCTCCTCTCTGCTGTGACTCTAAATCCCGGTTTTAGATGATGACAACAATGTGCACTATTTAGCACATGATATTGGGAATCAAATTCTTTATGATCCTAATTGAAAACATGTTCACACCAAAATTTATACATGGACATTCGTAGTAGCATTAGCCCTAATAGTCCTGCAAGGGAGTAGTATTCAGGTATAAAAAGGAATGAAGTATATAATATATTACATAACATGGATAACCTTGAAATCACTATGCTAGGTGAAAGAAGCTAAACACTAAAGGCCACATGTTATATGATTCCATTTATATGAAATATCCAGGATAGGCAAACCCACAGAGACAGAAAGTAGATTAGTAGTTGCCAGGGAATGGGGGAGAGGTGGAATTGAGAGGGACTGCTTAATGGTCATAGAGTTTCTTTTGGGGGTGCTGAAAGTGCTTTGGAATTTGTGGTGATGGTTATGCAACATTTTGGATATGCTAAAAACCACTGAATTTTATACGTAACACCATGAGTTTTTCATGAATTTTAGCTCTATTAAAAAACTACCCCCAAATGTCCCTAACTTTCCCATGGAGGGATCAAATAATGGAAAAACCATTGAAGCCATCTATCATTTCTTCCATGTTCTATTCTTCAACACATGGGGAAAAAATAGCTCTGAGGCTAATTAGCATTCTTTAAGCTCTCCTCAAAGAAATCAGTCCTGAATATTCATTGGAAGGATTGATGCTGAAGCTGAAACTTCAATACTTCGGCTACCTGATGTGAAGAACTGACTCATTGGAAAAGACCCTGATGCTGGGAAAGATTGAAGGCAGGAGGCGAAGGGGACGACAGAGGATGAGATGGTTGGATGGCATCATTGACTCGATGGACATGAGTTTGAATAAGCCCCGGGAGTTGGTGATGGTCAGGGAGGCTTGGTGTGCTGCCATCCATGGGGTTGTAAAGAGTCAGACACAATTGAGCAACTGAACTGATTAAGCTCTTCTGCATGCCAAGCACTGCAACGTGACTCATGTATTTCTCATTTAATTCTCACAACAACCCTAAATAGGCTACCGGTAGCCTTACTGTACAGATGAAGAAACTGATGAACTGATGTGACCACAGTCATATGTTATCTAGTAAATGGAACAGGAAAGATTTGACCTGTTTAGGTCTATTTAGCCCAAAGCCTAATACCCTCATTCACTACTGAACCCCTTGGAAAACAGTGTGAAAAGGAGATTTAGACTGAGTGACAATGAAGTAAAATATTTACTTCCTTGGAGTCTAATCCACTGTGTGGGGGGTAGAGGTGTGGGGAGTAGGATATCAGGATCATTCTACTAAAATAATAAACTTAGAGATGAACTTGCAAGATTGCAGTGAATAACAACTCTTCTTCATTTTCATGTTTTCCTTTATTTTCATTTTCTGAGGCTATGGAAAAACAAATGAAATACATATTCTACCTTGTAGCTGGCAATACTTATACAACTGTACTTTTGGCACTGTATTTGACTCTACTTGGGAACAAATACATAACTGAGGGAAAAAATTCAGATGAAGAAAGAGAATTAGACTCATATTCTGAAATGTTATCCTTATGGAAACTTGAAATTGTGGAAAAAAAAAAATCCAGCAACGTCACAGGAACCCTTAAGGTGAATCTCTGGTTACAAAATACGCAAAGAACTCTAGGAAGCATTTGAGATATTCTTGAGTTAGAAAAACCCTGATCTAGAACTTCTTGCCCTCTGGGAATCCATGAGTATGGGCATATCCTTTATCAACTTTCTGCTCAAGTAAACTAGAGTTTGTTAATAATATTTCTACCAAAGGAATTACCAACGGTTGGGCCACAATGTATCTTTAACTAAAGTCTTAATCAAAGTTTTCAGTTTTCTCAGCAGGATTCTTCTGAATTAACTGGGGAAAAAAAACATTGCACAGTGGCCCTACTTATATTTTCGATCAAAAGCACCCAAAGGGGAGGTGTCTCATTAAAGCATGTATACTCAAGGGCCCTTTCTATTAAAATACATTCCCTTATACATTTCAGACCATCAATAACTTCTTGGAAATTTGGAGAGAAAATGCCCTGGTATGACTCTCATGTATGTAGGCTGGGGACATGGGGTCAATGACAAATTTAAGGACCCTCAGCTTGGATAACATTGTTTGATATGTATTCAAAGAGCTTAATGTAAATATTACTAAGAAGTTGTAGGAATCACCAGAGCAAGTTGTGCTGGGAGTGGTGGACTTTTAAAGTCAAAGTAGATTTCAGCACAGAGGTCTTCAATGTGTGTAGTATCTGAAAACTTTTATGCTTTTTGGAACATGAATCAGTGGGCTACAAATCTTTCTTTCTCTGTGAGGCCTATTAGTAGCTTGTAGTAAATTCTTCATTCTCTCAGATCCCCTCTTGCTGCCTTATCTCTCTGAAGATGGAGCTTATTCCTTACCTCCTGAAATGTGTCAACTTTATTGATTCATTTTAACACCTTCTAGGAAGTAGTGCAAAGTGGAGTACAGATGCTCTTTTTTAAAGAGAAATAGGTATTGAGTAGGGGCTTCCCAGGTAGCGCTAGTGGTAAAGAATTTGCCTGCCAATGCAGGAGATCTGAGAGAAGTGGGTTCGATCCCTGGATCGGGAAGATCCTCTGAAGAAGGACATGGAAACCCACTCCAGTATGCTTCCCTGGAGACTCCCATGGACAGAGGAGGCTAGTGGGTTACGGTCCGTAGGGTCACAAAGAGTCGGACATGACTGAAATGACTTAGCGCAGACACTCACACACACACACAAGTATTGAGTAGGTGCATGAAAATTTTAGGGTAGAGATAAAATAATTTTTTAGTTAAGCGTCATTACTTAGCTTAGTCAGGGAAAGTAAAAAAAATTAAGCCTGATCCAAACAACCCTTTTAAGGTCTGGGCTGATCGTGGAAACTCTAAACATTTACTGAATAAGTTCAGGAACAAGTCCCCCTTTAAGAATATTCATCAGTTCAGTTCAGTTGCTCAGTCGTGTCCGACTCTTTGCGACCCCATGAATCGCAGCACGCCAGGCCTCCCTGTCCATCACCAACTCCTGGAGTTTACTCAAACTCATGTCCATCGAGTCGGTGATGCCATCCAGCCATCTCATCCTCTGTCATCCCCTTCTCCTCCTGCCCCCAATCCCTCCCAGCATCAGGATCTTTTCCAATGAGTCAACTCTTCGCATGAGGTGGCCAAAGTATTGGAGTTTCAGCTTCAGCATCAGTCCTTCCAATGAATACCCAGGACTGATCTCCTTTAGGATGGACTGGTTGGATCTCCTTGCAGTCCAAGGGACTCTCAAGAGTCTTCTCCAACACCACAGTTCAAAAGCATCAATTTTTCAGCGCTCAGCTTTCTTCGCAGTCCAACTCTCACATCCATGCATGACCAAATATTCATAGACTTCTCTAAAATAAAATGGAGTTTTTGGATACTGTGTATCTTTCCCTAACTACAAAAATGCATCAAAATAGCTTTAGAAATACTCTCATTTATATTTGAAAAGGGGTTTTTAGATTTTAAGAATCTTTCTTGTTATGAAATAGCAAATGAGATGGATGAAAACACCACCTCCAATTTTTGAGCCAGCTTAGTGTTCTACTGGCACTCCTAAAATACACATATTGAGAAATCCTAAGTCATTTGATTAACCTATTTTTGACTTTCTATAGAAATCAAAATATATCTCTATATACTTTATATTATACCTTTCTGCCATTAAAAATTGCTTCTAGATGTTCAAGGATCTTCAAGTGACTCGTGTTTTGATTAATTTTTTATGGCACCATCTGAGAAAGATGGCAATATTACAAAGAAAGCAGCATCTCAAAGAAGTGAAACAGCAGGACCCAGGAACCTCATCAGTGAGGGTCTCCCAGACCCGGCCTCTAAACCAGTGATTTCCAAACTCAGTCTTTCTGGAGCTCCATGGAATGCAGCAGGGACAGCTCGGCAATATCAAGGTATTTTGTCTCTTTCTACAGTTTAAATGGGCTTCCCCAGTGGTTCAGATGGTAAAGAATCTGCCTGCAATACAGGAGACCTGGGTTCGATCCCTGGGTTGCGAAGATCCCCTGGAGAAGGGAATGGCTATCTAATCCAGTATTCTTGCCTGGAGAATCCCACAGACAGAAAAAGCTGGCGGGCTATAGTCCATGGGGTCACAAGGAGTCAGACACGACTGAGCGACTAACACTTTCACTTTCATAATCTAAATATTTATTTATAACCCATAATCACATTAGACACACATTACTTCCTACTTTCTACATCTGCATTGCTTCCTTTTTTGCACTAATATCACGTTTTATCTTCCATTTTCCTCTTTAAAAATAAAGAGAGGAATAATGAAATCTTGAATCTATAATATACAAACGATCTCATTGTGTCAGGGAAATGAGTTCTCATTTAAAATAAAAAGACTATTCATCATAGCAACAAAATGTCTGACCTATTTCTCCATATGAAGACATACACGTATTTATGGACTTTGTGGTTAGTAGTTACTAAAGAACCTAACAATGAAATGAACATAACATAACCAGAGGCATGGACAAAGATGTATGTATACTAGGTATTTATTTGTACTAGCAAAACCTCTATATCTAAAAGTATACCAATAGATGATTAGTTAATTAAACTATGGTATATCCATACAAGGGAATACTATATAACTACTTTAAAAGGTGGTGTAAATATTTATTTATAACAGGAACATACATGCATGATATATTTATTGTGGAAGGAAAACTGTGTGGAATATAATCCTATTTTAGCGAGAAAAGAAAATTAGTATTTATAGTTATATACAGGTATAGAAGAAGTCTGGAAGAATATACCTTAAACTATTAGCAGTAATTTATATTTTTATGAGATTACATTTTGATTCTTTTTCAATATTTCTTTCTATTTGATAGCATCTTCTGAGTTTTCTTGCAAAAGGCATATATTACTTTTTATAACCAGGAGAAATAATAAGGCTGTTCTGATTTTGGAGGAAAAGGCAATTGAATTTTATACACACACACACACACACAGATGGCAACAACAGGTTTATGCCTTATAACCTGTGAAAACAGAAACCATGACTATGACTTTCCATTGCCCCCTGGTGGAGCAATGTAAGAATTTTACATGTATCCTTACCTGCTAATTTTAACCCACGAAATGTTTGAATCCAAAGTTAGATCAATGCCAGCTTTATGACCAAGGGAATGCTTGCCTATTTCATCCTAACCTAATTTGGTGGATTAAGACAAGAAACATCTACTTATCCTCAATAAACAATTACCTAAGTCCCTGAATTTACCTAAAACTTACATAAAGCTATCAATCCTGTTCACTTGGAGGTGAGTTCCTCATAGCAAGCTATTTTAGGCCTTGATGTCTGCTCCAGGTTTGGTCACTGAAGAAGAACACAAGTTCAGGATTAAGGCTGATTTACTTTAATTTCACCAGGGCTTCCCTAGTGGCTCAGACAGTAAAGAATCTGCCTACAGTGTGGGAGACCTGGGTTCGATCCCTGGGTTGGGAAGATCCCCTGGAGGAGGACATGGCAACCCACTCCGGTATTCAGGCCTGGAGAATCGCCATGGACAGAGGAGTCTGGTGGGCTACAGTCCATGGGGTTGCACAGAGTTGGACACAACTGACAACTGAGCACAATTACAGTTACTTTTGAGTTTAGAAAAAGTACATACTGGGAGCCACATTTGGTACACACGAAGTTATGTGAGTATTAACCACTGTACTACAACTACTCTTTTTACATCTGAGATAAAGAAGCCTGCAAAGGTATCCATGAGAAAAGAGTACAAATTAGTTCCTTGGTGCCTCCCCGTTCCCTTATACAGGCATATCTGATGCTCTGTGGTCAAGGACAGCCGCAGCGAGTGAGATGCCACCACATTGGAGGAACCCGGAGTGGAGGACTTACTCTTCTGGGAGTGCCTGCTGAACACATCATGCTGACACTCAAGGGTCTACTCTATTATCACATAAGGAATTTTCATCTGGCCACATTTTCTTTCTCATTTCATTAAGGGCCTATGGCGGGCTTGGTCATAGCCTACCAAATATATATATTTGCTTTTGTATACAAAGAATGTCTCTTTTAGACAGGCATAAGAAAGATGTTCAACAGAGGCTGTATCCTGCTGGGGAAGTTAGGTGAGGAGGGAATGGGGTGGAAGCTGACTTCATTTTTCCTACATACCTTTTTGTTACTTTTATTTTGTGTACCCTGTGTCTGTATCACTAATCAAAAATGAAATAAAAGCTTTTGATGGTTTCTTATACAGAATACATTGAAACTGCTTGATACAGTATACATTTTTAGATGGGGCTGGCAAATAGAATGATACATTACCAAAGCACAAAGGTAGAGGGACATGAACACTTAGGAAGTTATCCTAAGTACTGGAATATAGAAAAGAAAAAATTTTAAATAATCCCTAACCTGAAAGCTTCCAGACTCCTCTGTCCATGGGGATTCTCCAGGCAAAAATACTGGAGTGGGTAGCCTTTCCCTTCTCCAGGGGATCTTCCTGACCAAGGGATTGAACCCTGGTCTCCCACATTGCAGGCGGATTCTTAACCATCTGAGCCACAAGACAACAATAATGTTTTATACACTTCAAAATGTTATAAGAGTAGATCTCATGTTAAGTGTTTTTTGCCATCATAATAAACAAAAAGGTTGTTAAATCCCACCAAATACACAGGTCCTAGGACAACAAATTCCATCTATTATTTCTCACAGCTTTTAAAGAAGCTACAAATACAGTGATTATAATTGAACAACTAGGTCATCCTTGACATTTGAAACCATTGTCCACAGCCCCTAACTGCCAAGTGAAATGTAAAAGAATATTTAAATAAAATGTTTTCTCTTAAAAATTTCCTTAATTTTCTTATCACAAAGTTACCCTATACTACATTGGTTGCTTTAAAGAATGTGGTGTCAGGAAGACTAGTACACATATTTTTAACGGACTATTAATACAGCAAATATTCTTCTTCAGAATATTTAACTGAATCTTAGTTCAGTAAGTAAGTATGATCCTATATATCCAAGTCTATAACTGGAGGGAGCTGAGGAGAAGGAAGGTCAAGTTTAAGCTTTCTGGGGGGTCTAACCTCTGTTTCAGCCAGACTTCTTTCCACTTTTGGCCGAAACTTACTAAGTATTTGTAATTATATTTAAAAAATATAACGTGCTATAACATGCCAACACTGCCTTGCCCCTGCTTGAGAACTGGTATTACTAAGTGTACCTTCTCTCATATTTCCCAATACTTTTAGAATCAAAAACTAATGAAATGAAAGAGTTCTTATTTATGTGTTCCACCTCTGGTCAAAGATATGACTAATCATGCCTTGCAAGTGAATCATTAAAACTCTATGAAAACCATCCACAATGCAGCTTAAGTACCTTTTGTAAATTGTTTTTTAAAAAAGAAGAGGTTTGGACCACACACAGACTTTTTTTTTGGTCTTTCATCTTGAAAGTTTTTTTTTTTAATCCTCCCAAGGAACCTGACCTGCTTTAAATCTTCCTCTGCCAGATGATGTAGTGTCTTGCATCACCTTATTAATCTCGATGCAAGGTATTTGCTTCAATCTGTGTTTAGGCAGGCTGCTTATTATTTAATGTCTTCAATTTAGTTATTTCAAGGCAATGTGGGTACAAATGGACTAAGAAATCCAGTCCCATGTTAGATACAACTTGTGTCTCTATTGCGAAAAGGTACATACAAGAAAATTAATTCCAAATATACACACAGTCATATGGTGCTCTTCCAATGCTCCTCAGACACAATTCTATGAAGTTCTTACCACCTTTTCTCCTTATAGAAAATTTTAAGACTATCACAGACTGCATTTTGCCTTGAGACCCGTGAAGTTTTCCTGCCAATTCCATAAAAGAGTGAGATGAAAAACTCCTTACCAATCCACTCACATCTCTAATAATGTGAGGTCTCTGGCCAAAAGAAAACCTGTATCCTCTTTAGGTAAAGGAAAAGTGGAAATTTCAGAAATTACCATCTTATTTTGATGACTTCCAGTGTGAGATAATTAACGCCAAAACAAACTCTCCAGGGCTTTCTTTATTCCTCCAAATCCATATGTGGAATCCAGAACACACCCAACTTTCCATTCTGGCAACTGTCTTGTATTTCTAGATTTAAACTCCTAGGTTTTCGAAGAAATACATGTTCTCCCTGCTCCTCTCCTCTCTCAATAGGCAACAAAGTCACCTTAAGCTTTATTTCAGACATTGGGTGTGGGTTGTGGGGGAGGCAGAAGGGAAGAAATGGCTTCACATTTTCTTCAAGGGATTTCTTCCTACTTTCTGATGTTTTTCATTGGGGCTGAATTCCTCCAAGTGTAGAATTTCTTTTCTTTTTCTTTCTTTCCTTCCTTCCGCCTTTCTTTTTCTGTCTCTTTCCCTCCCTCCCTGCCTTTTTTCCCCTTGCCTTTCACAGTAGCAGGCCTCTCTTCAGGCACCTAACAGAATAAAGCAGTTGTTCCAAGGTGGGCAGCCCAGCTTCCACTGTGCCACACGCAGAAGCACAAATGGCATTCCGTGGTTCTTACATACCTGGGGACCAGGTGGGGATGTATCAAAAGAAGCGGACAGAAGAGACTGTGTGATGGACCATTGGCCAACTAGTTAAAACTCTTTTCAAATCTGTTCCTTCTCTTCCAACTCTTTGGGGGTCTTTTCCACTTGGGCTATGTCCAAGGTTACTACAGGCTGTTACAGCATCCGTGGTGGGCTTCTTTTTCTTTTTTTGTCTTCAGGAGTCTAGGCTGAAAGGAAGTTAGAAAGCTTCCTTCAGACTACATTTGGGCCCAGTGTCTTTCTGAAAGCTATGTGGACCCAAGGAGGTGGTGGGCAACCATTCTCCCCTTTAAGCTCAGCCCCATGAGTGGTTCATGGTCAACAGTTCTCTGCAGGGTCTGTGCCCCAGGGCAGGCTGACACAGGAATAGCTGAATTTTACCATGATTATGTTCTCCTCTGGCTCCTATAGGGTCATCCGTCCATTGAATTCTCCAGGCAAGAATACTGGAGTAGGTTGCCATTTCCTCCTCCAGGGGATCTTTCCAACCCAGGGATTGAACCCAGGTCTCCTGCATTGCAGGCAGATTCTTTATCAGCTGAGCTACCAGGGAAGCCCAATTGTATTCTAACGTGGAGGAAATGAGTAAATGTGTTCCTAGATTTGATTTTTCTGAAGCTGGTAGAGGACACTAGGAAAGGATATCAAGTCATCACTCTCCACTTCCCTCTGAGGCAGAGGTCTTCTTTGGGGACCTCTTATGCACCAGGGAGTTGCATTTATGCCTGACTAAATCCAGACAAAAATACCTCAGGATCATTCTTCTCATTAAAAACCAACAACAACAACAGGTAATCAGTTCTCAACCAAGGTAAGGACAAAAGTGCAGCCTTCTAGAAAGACACAAAAGCAGGATCAGAATACAGAGCTTCAGACACCTGAATTTATGAGGTCCTTTTAGCTAGAGGCAACCCACTCTAGTACTCTTGCCTGGGAAATCCCATGGACAGAGGAGCCTGGTGGGCTACAGTCCATGGGGTTGCAAAGAGTTGGACATGACTGAGTGATTAACGCTTTCACTTTCATAACTACCTGTAGCCTCTGGGCACTCATTTAAATACATTCATATACTGTGATAAACAGGATGTAGCTGTCCAAGTTTAAAGTTCTTCGTGATGTGCTCTTTTTTTTTTTAATTAATTAATTAATTTATTTTACTTTACAACATTGTATTGGTTTTGCCATACATTGACTTGAATCTGCCATGGGTGTACATGTGTTCCCCATCCTGACCCCCCCTCCTACCTCCCTCCCCATCCCATCCCTCTGGGTCATCCCAGTGCACCAGCCCCGAGCATGTATCATGCATCGATTTTCAAGTTGCCTAGGGAGATAACAGTGGGGCATGAATCATGTGTGTCTTATTTACTCAGGAGTACAATTAACAAATACAGTCAGAATGCTGGTTAAGAAGGCCGATTCCAGGGACAGGCTTCCTACATTCAAACCTTGCCTCTGCCTCTGGAAAATGTAGGACTGTAGCAAATTATTTAAGTTCTCTGTGCTTCACTTTCCTCAACTTTGAAAAACAGGTACAATAGTAGTACTTACCGAACAAGGTCATTACAAGGATTAAATGAGATAAAAGAGGTAAGGATTTAGTAGAATGACTGGAAAACAATATTTGCTTAATAAGATGACTATCCTTTTACAGAACTGTTTTACTATATAGAGGTATAATATTGTGATTTTATATAACTATAAAATAATTATTTTAGAGTAATTACTTTAAAATGGGACTTCCCAGGTGGCTCAACCGGTAAACAATCTGTCTGCAATGCAGAAGATGAGACATGGGTTCTATCCCTGGAGTGGGACGATCCCCTGGAGAAGGAACAGCAACCCACTCCAGTTTTTGTGCCTGGGAAATCCCACGGACAGAGCAGCCTGGAAGGCTACAGTCCATGGGGTCACAAAGAGCTGGACATGACTAAGCAACTAAACAACAACAGTTACTTTAAAACAGCCTGATAGCTTAATATGAAGTGACTTGGATGAAGAAAAGAACCTGGGTTCTTGCATTGGCTCTGCAGCTTTTGGGTCATGATACCAGGAGAGAGAGATCCTCTTTGATCTCAGGTTTATCAAGTGTAAAAGGAAATAAGCTGTTGATACTTGATACTATTTCTAGATCTTTTTAAGGATTCGCAACTTAGTGTGTCCATGACATAGAGAATTTATTTCCTATGTAGCAAGCATTATACTTTATAAGAATCTGCTTACTTAAATGTAACAAAAACATTCCCATTTTACAGATGGTGTCAGTGAGGTTTACTTACAGGGATTAGGCAATCTGCCTGCCATCCTAATTCCCAACTGGCGGTGCAGAAGTTGTATTCGGGTCTGACTGACTCCATGCGCTGGCACTAATCACTGGGCTCTGCTCCCAGTGTGTTCAGCTGGGGACCCATTAATGAAGTAACAATGGTCTCTGTTTTAACCACCCAAGTGAGTAAAAGTCCATTATAAACAGAAAATACTAAATCAGTTCCCTATTAGCCACAATGGCCATTTTCACTCCTAAAAAGATTAATAAGTGTGAGAAGCTCAATTTAAATCTACAAATGGCCAGAGATTAAACTAACACAGGTCTGTTTTGGAAGGAAGCTTTTAAAAGGCCAGAACTCAACTTTTCGAGTTAACGGGACTCAAGTTTTCAATGCTTTCCTTTCTCCTTCCCTTTAACTAAATTCAACTTTGTATTTTTCATCTTGTTTTTGGAATCTTTCCAAGTCACCTCTGTTAAGAAACACAAGGCCCTTGGCACCGAACTTTTGGGACTGTGCCCACATCTGCCTCTGGATGTCTGCTTGCCTAACTTTGATGCTGCATTCAACACCTAACTTAAAGCAGGGCTTGAGACAAAAAGCTACTCAGAGTACGATGGATCCAGCTCACCAATCAGTGGCCTCAGTGATAAATATCATGAGCAAAAGAGGCCTGAAAACCCCCAAAGAGTTCAATATTTCAAAGCAGGGACAACTGATTTTCATTTAGTGGCAGAAAAAGAGCAGTGCTACATTACAGAGAAAGAAAGGAATAAATGACAGTGACAGTCATGCTGATTCATTGTTTTTTTTTTTTTTTAAAGTAATTCTGAAGCATTCTAACTATGTTGGTGTCCCATAGATCCTTCCCAGAGCTCAAGAGGTTTGGTTCCTATTCATATATGTTCTTTTATTTATAAAAAGGTTTTCATTTTGACATGATAACTCCAATTTCAAATGTGAAATTCTTTGCTTTAGTTCTTTAGATTTAAATATGTCATTCATCATCCTGGTGGTCCCAGTAAACTGCCCTGGAATCTCATCCCAGTTTTCAATAGTTACGCATCCATCCATATGGTAACAATATTACCACAACCAAATTCCTGCTACCAGAGACATCAAATAGTTTAACTTCACCCCACACCCAGGATATTTCCTTGTCTCTAAGTAGGAAATTTCAATCTCTAAATCATCAGGATAGAATAAATATGATATAAACTAAAGTAATATGTTCTATTGAATGTACCCTATTGTACCTTTTGAAGAGAGCGGGTCACCACTTATATATAGGGCAGAAAAAAGCAGAAGAGACTGGGGTGTATTTCTGTTTCAAACAAGATGAACCTCTACAAAACTTGGAAGAACTGAGTCAAACAACCACCATGGCTGAAAAGCAGGCTTCTGCAGCAAGGGCTCTGTGTGTTTGCCTCTGAACAATAGCTTTCTTATTCTAGGATCCTGAAAGGAGAAGTCTGAGATGAGGAGTCGCTTCTATGGGAAAATGAATGGAGGTAGAAGAATGTGCCAGGGCCACTGGGTCCTGACAGATCACCTCCAGTCTCAAGCTCTGTCAGTGTTGGCTTGAGTCCCTCAGTACATCAGCAGTAGCTAGGTGTGATGGTTGCCAAAGACTCAGGTAGGAATCAGGTAGCCTTGATTCTTTCCCTGTCCTCTTGTTAATTAGCTAGAAGATTTCAAGAAAATCTAAAGCTTTCTGTACTTCAGTTTCCTCATTCGAAAAGGAGAGAATCCAACTCACCAACAAGGTTGCTTTTATTTCTAAACTTTCTGCTGGGTGCATTTAATCAAGTGGGACTTCTACATACCTAGCTGAATCAGAGTGAATTACAGTAGCTACCATTTCTTACATGATATCTGTGCTAGGTACTGTGTTAGAGCTTTCCCTATGTGGTCTCTAACCTCCCAGAGCCTTCTCAGGTTGACATGATTCCTATTTTACAGATGAGAAAACTCTAACTTGCTTACAGTCACTAAACTAGTTAAGTGACAGGCCTGGCATGGAACACAAACAGTCCTTACTCCCAAAGCTCAAGTGGTTTTGCTGCCACACAATGACCAGTGTCCAACCTGCTCAGAGGGAGCCATTGCAGGAATACCCCAGGTCCCCACCAGGCTATCCATACGCCATGTCCAGGAACATGAAGAATCACAGATAGGGACAGACTCATCTAAAAAGCAGCGTAACAATAAGATTGCCTTTTAAATGCAAGACTTAAGATTTGTAAAGTCCTTCGATCAGTATATGGCATATGGTAACATAAAAACTTTCCAGGTGGTGTCAATGGTAAAAGAATCTGCCTGTCAATGCAGGAGATGCAAGAGACCTGGTTTGATCCCTGGGTGGGGATGGGGAAAATCCCCTGGAGAAGGAAATGGCAACCCACTCCAGTATTCTTGCCTGGAGAATCCCACGGACAGAGGAACCTGGTGGGCCATGGGGTCAGAGTCAAACATGACTGAGCACACACACAACATAACAACTATAGATGTGTTTGTTATACAAGTTCAAATAAATAAGAACCTTCAAGAAGTAGAAGACTAATGAATGTGTAGTCTTAAAGAACCAGAGGGGAGCTACAGATTGGAAGGGGTTGGAAGCTGGGAATGGGGCAGGAGAATGCAGCGACAATAGGAGCGAAGTGAGAGGGCCAGCTGACTGCCATCAAATAATCTGCAGTCCCTAACCTGTGGTTTTGTTTTGTGTTTGCTTGTTTGTTTTTTCTGGACATATCATACTTGAATGGGTCTCCTTACTCCTCTCTATCATTGATTTGGAGTTACCTGCCCCTTGGGTTTCCAGATGCTGAAGGGCCAATTCCTTAGCTCGGAGTTCTGTGTAGTGGCCATGGTACCCTTGAAGCGGAACCCAATGGTAGCTACCACAGAAGCAGGTCCTCCACTTCTGAGATGCAGGCTCATGAACTTGTGTGTCTTCCTGATTTTGGCAGTGGTCGATGTGCTGTCTGACCTGTGAATACTCTTGTCAGGGGACTGGGTTCATAGAGGGAACTAAATCAGAATGAAGTTGTTCATGAGGAAAGTGCTGCACTATTTCTGGGTGAAAAGACTCAGCTCCAGGAATGAAACAGGAAGGTCTGAGTCACCTGGCTACTTTCATCATATCTGTCAGAAGCCAGGACCATACCTTTGAGCTTAGTGGAGACATGTCTACCAGGCCTCAGAAGAGGCCCTCCAGAGGAGAACTCCACTTAAATGGCTTCATCAGAATGACTAGAGAGATTCCAAACTCCCCTGCTGAGCTTCCTCCCAAGCCCCCTGGCCTCTGAATTCAGATCAAGGCTCAGACGTCAAGTATGTGGTGTGGTCAGACGTGGCGCCTGTCACTATTCATGTCATTTCCACCCCTACCTCAGTGCAGTTGATTTACCCAGCCTTGTGGATCTGCTTACACCTTTTCTAGGATTGTAACTTATTACTTCTGTATCAGTGTTAATGGCCAAAGGCAACTCTGGGGTTAAACGCCCCTTTCCCCATCATCCCAAGTACTCAGGATGGGTCCCTTCTGCATGGAATTCCAAAGTTTCTTCTATCATTCTTATCAACAAAACCTATTTGTGAATCTCACATATGTATCAGCCACTTCAGTTTCCAAATTTAAAAGACAGTATAGATATGGTCCCAAAGATGTTGATAGAAATAATTAAAGTGTTACAAATAGCTAAAGTCAGAAAAAGTTAGATGACCTCTTTGAGGATATAAATAGTTATTATGAGAAGGAAATGGGGAATAAATGAAAATTAAATCAATTGCAGTTTAAGATATTTCAGTTAAAAGAATTTCAGCATGGGTGGGAATCCTACATTTTAGTTCTTAATACATTTTCTACTCTCATGATAAGAAGAGTAGGTTGTACATTGCACAGACATTCTTTAAGACTACCAGTGTTTCCTTGAAACACATGAAGTAATTTTTTGGGGGGTAATGGATGGTTTAGCACTCTGTACTAAACATGAAGAAATGAAGTTTGATTCCATTAAGATACATTCTACTGGACCTCAAGAGAGACTTCCATATAAGGAATTATGAAATTTGTTTCCCAAGACAGTAAATATGCCTATTACACTCTTTAGAGGTAATGCTATTTTATTAATGGTAACAGATTGAGTTTGGAGTTCCTGCATTAAAGTCAAGGACTCAATAAATAGATTTCTTATTCCCAAACATGAATGCCCAGGAATCCTTGGCTAGATCAAATGTATCACAGGTTTTTTTTTTTTTTTTTAATTTTCTAAGATAAATTCTAAGAAGCTTAAGGATCTTAGGTTGTGTTACCTATTCACTACCATACAAAGCTTTGAAATAAGGTTTCACCTCCTCATTCTTCATCCCAACTGTTTACCTGTGGCATAGACATGTAAGAAGTTAAAAATCTAAGGGAGGATTTAGAATTAGAGAACTATTTTAGTTCCATTGCACCAAATACCAATGACATAAATATATTCTTTGGGAGCAATCAATCAGGATTATATATTCTCTTGGTTTACCAAAGAAGGTTGATTTCAAGCCAAACTAGCTTATGCTGCATGACTGTTTGTAACAGATACTCTCTTTATTGATCTCTGCTGGGGTTCAGATGAAGGAGTGGGAAATTCACTTATAGATATTAACATGCAAAGGAGAGAAGGTGACAGAAAGCAAGGAAGTAAGGTTTAAGATTAGTTTTGAAAAATGAAAGGGGGTAGAAATAGTCTTTAAAAATATAAGAGGAGGGGAAACTTTCCTAAAAGAGAATTAAAACCCCTAAGACCTATAAAACTTAACTGATATACATATTAAAGAAGAAACTTTTTTTAAAAAGAAAAAACATTCAGTCTAGTGACAATTATATTCACCTCCGCTAAATAAAAGTGTAGCTTGTTACCTGTACACCACTGGTGACCTTATTATAGGAAGGATCACTAGGCGAGGGCTTGCTCCTAGGGAAAAGTTAAGATATCAGAAGCTTGGGATGGAATCTTCCTTGAGTCCAGTTCCTTTTCTTTTTTATCTATTTATTTATTTTAATTGGACAGGGCAGTAAGAGATATGGTCCTTAGTAGATATTAGATGCAGAACCTGGAGTAGAAAATCCTGAGTTCTACCTTTCTCTGTCCTGCACTCTTTTGTATCTCAAGGCTTGATAGAACTTTAAGTATTTTAAATTAATGCAAATCTCAGGGAAAAAAAATCAATACACACATTTTCAACGGCCTCGATTGCCCCAAACAGGTACAATCCCTTGGGACAGAGAATGGTTAGGCAGGAGTGGCTATGTTTGCCACCTCCTTACCACACAAAATATCTTACTAAACCATAATCAGGCTTAAAGGCTAAAAGGTAAAGTCTAAAAGATTAAACTGTATACATGTAATTTAATAAGTAAAAAGGGATGGTATTTTCTAATATTATATCTAAAATAGAGAGGTGCAGCTAAAGTAAGATGAGCTACAAAAACTAATGGGTCCTCCTCATGGTCCCTTTTATGATACCAAGCTACTCTAATTCTTCTTGACCATTTCTATAGCCCAAATGGCTTCTTCCATTTGAGGTGATACATTTGAATACTGTCTGAAACTTACAAAACCAACATAAGTAATGAAATAAAGAATTAAAGGAAATCATCTATGAACTGCCTAAGCAGTTATAAAAATGGTTCAAAGGAAGATTGAAGAAAAAAAATATCCCAATTTTCCCAGGTTGTAATTAACTTGTAACTTCACTGGGCCTGTGCCTTCTTTACATTGAAGACCAGATCCCCTCTGTCCATGGGATTTTTTCAGGCAAGAATACTGCAGTGGGTTGCCATTTCCTCCCCCAGGGGATCTTTCCAACCCAGGGATCAAACTCGTGTTTCCTGTAGCTCCTGCACTGGCAGGCAAATTCTTTACCACTGAGCCACCTGGGAAGTCCAAAGTATCTAAAATGGGGTTAAAAAAAAGACATGTATAGGAATGGAGGGAATGGGAATAGGATTGGACTGGTGAGCAAGGGGGGAAGTATGATAGAATAAAATTTTACCTAAATAAGAACTGAAATGGTCAAGTTTGTACTTCAGACAGATTATATTGCTGATCGGGAGAAGACTGCTTAGGTCTGTTGGAACAGACGTAAGCACTGCCGACCAGCTAGGAGACTAGTAGTTAGTCATTTGAAAGGTGGTGGGAGTCTGGTCTGGGGTAATGACAGCAGAGACAGGGGATATGAAGGAAAAATAGACAGATGTGAGAGATAAGGAAGTTAATTTGATAGAACTTGATGAATATTTGGTGGTGTGGTTTAGTCGCTAAGTTGTGTCCGATTCTTGTGACCCCATGGACTGTAGCCCACTAGGCTCCTCTGTCCATGGGATTTCCCAGGCAAGAACACTGGAGTGGGTTGCAATTTCCTTCTCCAGGGGATCTTCCTGACCCAGGGATTGAACTGGCATCTCTATTGGCAGGCTGATTCTTTACCAACTGAGCCAAAGAGAAGCCCTGATGAATACTTGGGTTATAGGAAACACAGGCAAGGGGAAGAGAGTTTATTTAGATAATATTTAAGGCCTTGATAAAATGGACCCAAACGTGCACAGTGAGAAGAGAAAGTAGCTGATGACAGAATCTGAGAAACTCTGATTTATAAGCAAAGAAAAAGGTATCTGTCAATAAGAGGAAAAAAAAGCAAACAGAAAACCAGAATAAAACCAAAAAAATTAGTGATGTTGGAAAAATCTGACCTAACTTTAAAAGCAAAAAATATAAAGCTTCCAGTAACAATATAGAAAAATCTCAAGTGTCTTTAGAGTTTGAGGAAGGCAAATCAAGTCCAATATCCGCTTCTATTTGCAAGTATGGTCAAATAATTTCACCTAGGTATAAAAATAGAAATCAGGCTACATTAAAAATTCTACCACATAAAAAACCAGTTCATTCTATAGCATAGGGAACTATATTCAACATTGTGTAATAAAGTATGGTGGAATAGAATCGAAAAAAGACTATAAATAGATACTTATATACATATGTATAGTTACAGATATAAAATTGAATCTTGAATCTATTCGTTATACACTTAAAACTAGCACAATATTGTGCATATCAACTATATGTCAATAAAATAAATAAAAAATAAACAACTGCATCATGTGCAGAATTTGATACAAACCACATGCTTTTAATACTTAGCCATGCAGATAATTTCTTGAATATTATACTCTTTTACTCTGGCAACTCTAGAGCAATTTTATCACTTAAGAAAAATGAAATATATAAACATCTTTATTGAATAATTTCAAATGTCCAGAACATTAAAAAATAATTCAGTTTAGATCTTTTTATCAATGTACAAAGCTGGTAGTTCTTGGGTAGAGAAACTGGTGTCTGCAGTAAAAAAAAAAAAAAAAAAAAAAAAAAAAAATGTGAAATTATGACTTCCTAAAAGCAAAATGTTTAAAGATCATTACGAATCCTTACAAGTTGCTTAAAGTTTCCTGCAGTCTGTCTTATAAACAAAAATACCTCTCCAAAAGTAACCCTAAGTTTTTTTCTAGGTCCAGCTACCTGGAACACAAACTCTTTAGGCATTTCACTAGAATTTATTTGAACTCTATGGCATACATTTTAGGTATAAAGTTTAGGTAAATTGTAATAAAATTCCAGGTAATTATGTTATACATGGTATAATAAAACCTGGACTTGTTTATGCAAATGAGAATATGCCTTAAAGACTTGCTTCAGAGTCCCTCCCATTATACTAGGTTATCAGTATTCCCTATAGACTATCATTTATAGTTAATTAAGTCATTCTTACAGATTCTAAAATCAAGGCTTCCCAGGTATCTTAGTGGTAAAGAATCCACCTGCCAATGCAGAAAATGCAGGAGAGGCGGGTTTGATCCCTGGGTCAGGAAGATCCCATTGGGGAGGCAATGGCAACCCACTCTTAATATTCTTGCCTGGAAAATTCCATAGACAGAGGAGCCTGGTGGGCTACAGTCCATGGGGTAGCAAGGAGTCAGACATGACTTAACAACTGAGCGTGATCACAGATGCTAAAATCAGGGGCTAGAATTTTCTTTTCTCTTTGTGAAAAAATTTCAACAATTTTCCAAATTCAATTCAGGAAACCCTCAAATCTTCAACTGTCTTACTACTTTATGAAACTCTGAAGGTATTAAAGAAAAAAAAAGAAAACTTTTAAAGTATGGTAGTAAATCCAAATACTTTGAAAGTCTAATGATATTAATATATTTTAATACCAATTCACATAGGTATGGTATAAATGGTTCAGATTTTCATTTTTGAAGCTTTTTGGAATCCATGGTTCTAAAATAGGAAAGCTATGAGGTTATTTAATGGTGACAGTGAATAGTAAGATTGTCTTAAACTGGCCTTCCTTACAATGTATGAAATACTGGAGGTCCAGAATCTATTCTTTTTATTACAGGGTAATCTGTGTTCAGAAAATTTGGTTACATTTTTAACCAAACCCACAAAAGACCTCTGTATAGATTACAACATGCGGCAACTCCATTATGAAGACTGGAATATTGCCTTCCCAGTTTGGAACTAATTAATGGTCAGTAGGTTGTTAGTTGTTAGTAAATATAGAACCAGGAAAAAAATGAGTTTAGTATCTGCTTAGAATATTTTCACTGTGTTTCACTGTCTCAAGCCAACAACTTCAGGAATATTTTTTTAATACAAAAGACATATGTGTAGATCTGAGGCCCCTTTGCATTTGAATTTGAGCCCCATGGATAAGAAGAATATTTCGTTTTCCCACAAGTCTGTTATGGCAATCAGCCCTCTGAGGGTCATTATATTGAGATGCTGACATATTTCACAATGTGTTATTCAATATTCAGGTTAAGAGATCTAAATTATCAAGAGCTTTTTATTATACATTAAAAATTCTTTGAAAACTATAGATGGTTGTATTCATGAGGATTTGTCTTGGCTAATGGAACAATAGAAAATGTTCTGAATAAAGAACTGGAGAATAGAACACTTAGCAGTGGTAGTTTTAAATAAGAATAAATGAGAATAAATTGAAAATAAATAAGAGAGAAATCTTTTAAGTCTATTGGATTTGTTTTTTTCAAGCCTCAGTCTTGTGACCTAAATTGATAACAGACTCTAATTTGTTAAAGATTATTCTGTCCACCATATGAATTTGGAAGAAATGTGTAAATTAGCTAGATGAATTGGCTTATTTAGAAAATGATTTGTAAGTATGTTAAATGTTAAAAAAAAAACAAAGAAAATATTGTCTGAATAAAACCACTATTAGGACTATGAACTTCAACTTTACAAACTAGCCAATGATGTAATTTCAGAATTAAAGTGGAAATAGCACCACTTTAGGCAGGAGAGAACTTTCTGCATAATCTTTTATGAATCATAAAGTACTATACAAGGACTAAATCTAGGCATGTTTGTGTATGTATGTGTGTGTGTGTGTGTGTGTGTGTACACATGCACAAGCATTTATGAAGAAGGTGATAGCTCACAAGCATCTCTCCTGAGAAGTCTCCGGGCAAAAGACTGCATGAAACCTAAGTCAGAGCTTTACAATACAAATGTGTATCATGCTTAGAAAATGAATGACATGGCACTTCTGGGACCTGAAATTGACTGTTTAGGCACACTTCTTTCCCTTTCTGTATATTTTATTTCATGAAATGCTTACTAACTCTCTAAGAAATGGGTATTAATATCACTGTCTCTTGTTTTTGTTTTTTTTTTTAAACAATGATTTGACAGCCTACGTCTATTTGCCCAAGTCTTCAAGGGACAGCAGGTAATAGAGCTGAAATTGAACCAAGGATAGCTTCACTTCAAAGCCAACGAAATCTCTACTCTACAAATGTCTTCCCTGAGTTGGTTATGAAGCCAGTTGATTCTCAGAGTTAAGGCCTCCAATGTAGGATCTGCCCAGTAACTATGTACATCTTGCTGCCTTGGGCAGGACTGGGGCTTCCCTGGTAGCTCAGATGGTAAAGAACATACCTGCAAAGCAGGAGACCTGGGCTTGATCCCTGGGTTGGAAAGATCCTCTGGAGAAGGGAATGCCTATCCATTCCAGTACTCTTGCCTGGAGAATCCCATGGACAGAGGAGTCTGGCAGGCTACAGTCCATGGGATCATGAAGAGTTGGACACAACTGAGTGTCTAACACTAACATACTTGGCCAGGACTAACTGTACTAGTCGGAGTCCCAAGGGTATGAGTTAAGAATATCACCTATCATAATAAAAGAAATACTGTCTCTACACAGTCCCAATGAAATCACCAAAATAAGAACTTTTTTTGAATACCAGGCAAAATTCTGTCTGAATTGCTATCTTTTTTTTTTCCTCTCTCTTATACTGAAAGCTACATAGAGTGAGAATTTTCTTGGCCAAAAATTATACTCATTTACAGTAACTGGATCACAGCCTTGTTGTGGCAAAGGGCTTTGGGCAACTCAGTCAGCCATAACCATGCTATGCAGGGCTACCCAGGACAGAGGAGTAACAGTGAAGAGTTCTGACAAAATGTGGTCCACTGGAGGCAGAAATGGCAAACCACACTGGTATTCTTGCCAGGAGAATCCCCTGAACAGTATGAAAAGGCAAAAAGATATGACATCAGAAGATTACCACCCCCCAGGTCAGAAGGTGTCCTATATGCTACTGGGGAAAAGCAAAGGGCAATTACTAACAGCTCCAGAAAGAATGAAGTGACAGGGCCAAAGTGGATGTTCAGCTGTGGGTGTTTCTGGTAGTGAAGGTAAAGTCTGATGCTGTAAAGAACAATATTGCATAGGAACCTGGAATGTTAGGTCCATGAATCAAGGTAAATCGGAAGTAGTCAAACAGGAGATGGCAAGAGTGAACACTGACATCTTAGGAATTAGTGAACTAAAATGGACAAGAATAGGCAAATTTAATTGAGATGAAAATTATATACATACTACTATGGGCAAGAATCCCTTAAAAGAAATGGAATAGCCTTCACAGTCTACCAAAGAGTCCAAAATGCAGTACTTGGGTGCAACCTCAAAAAGGACAGAATGATCTCAGTTCATTTCCAAGGCAAACCACTCAACATCATAGTAATCCAAGTCTATGCCCCAACCATTGATGCTGAAGTAGCTAAAGTTGACTGGTTCTATGAAGACCTACAACACTTTCTAGAACTAATGACAAAAAAAAAAAGCTATTTTTTTCATCATAGGGGATTGGAATCCAAAAGTAGGTAGTCAAGAGAGACCTGGAATAACAGGCATGTTTGACCTTGGAGTACAAAATGAAGCAGGGCAAAAACTGACAGAGTTTTGTCAAGAGAACACAGAAGTCATAGCAAACACTCTTTTCCAATAACCCAAGAGACAAGTCTACACGTGGTCAATACCAAATGGTCAATACCAAAATCAGATTGATTATGTTCTTTGCAGCCAAACATGAAGAAGCTCTATACAGTCAGCAAAAACAAGACATGGAGCTGACTGGCTCAGATCATGAGTTCCTTATTGCAAAACTGAAGTTTAAATTGAAGAAAGTAGGGAAAACCACTAGGGCATTCAGATATGACCTAAATCAATTCCCCTATGATTATACAGTGGAGGTGACAAATAGATTTAAGGGACTGGATCTGGTAGACAGAGTACCTAAAGAAATATGGATGGAGGTTCATAACAATATACAGGAGGCGGTGACAAAAACCATTCCAAAGAAAAAGAAATGTAAGAAGGCAAAGTGGTTGTCTGAAGATGCTTTACAAATAGCTGAGAAAATAAGAGAAGTGAAAGGCAAGGGAGAAAGGGCAAGATGTACCCAACTGAATGCAGAGTTCCAGAGAATAGCAAGGAGAGATAAGAAGGCCTTTTTTTTCAATGAACAGTGCAAAGAAATAGAGGAAAACAATAGAATGGGAAAGACTAGAGATCTCTTCAAGAAAATGAGATATCAAGGAAACATTTCATGCAAGGATGGGCACAATAAAAGACAGAAATGGTAAAGCTCTAATAGAAGCAGAAAAGATTAAGGAGAGATGGCAAGAATATACAGAAGAACTATACAAAAAAGGTCTTCTGACCTGAATAACTACAATGGTATGGTCACTAACCCAGAGCCAGACACTTTGGAGTATGCAGTCAAGTAGGCCTTAGGAAACATTACTAAAAACAAAACTAGGGGAGGTGACTGAATTTCACTTGGGCTATTTAAAATCCTAAAGGATGATGCTGTTAAAGTGTTGTACTCAATATGTTAGCAAATTTGGAAAACTCAACAATGGCCACAGGACTAGAAAAAAATCAGTTTTCATTCCAATCCCAAAGAAGAGCAATGCCAAAGAATTTTCAAACTACTGTACAATTGCACTCATTTCATATGCTAATAAGATTATGCTCAAAATCCTTCAAGCTACACTTCAGCAGTATGTGAAATGAGAAATTCCAGATGTACAAGCTGGGTTTCAAAGAGGCAGAGGAACCAGAGATCAAATTGCCAACATCCGTTGGATCATGGAGATAGCAAGGGTATTCCAGAAAAACATCTACTTCTGCTTCATTGACTACACTAAAACCTTTGAATTTGTGGATCACAAGAAGACTGTGGAAAATTCTTAAAGAGATGGGAGTACCAGAAACCACCTTACATGTCTCCAGAGAAACCTATGTGCAGGTCAAGAAGCAGCAGTTAGAACCAGACATGGAACAATAAACTGGTTCAAAATTGGGAAAGGAGTACAAGGCTATATATTGTCACCCTACTTATTTAACATATATGTACAGTACATCATGTGAAATGCGGGGCTGGCTAAATCATAAGCTGGTATCAAGATTGAGATTGCTGGGAGAAATATCAACCACCTCAGACATGCAGATGATACCACTTTAATGGCAAAAAATAAAGAGGAACTAAAGAGCCAATTGATGAAGGTGAAAGAGGAGAGTAAAAAAGCTGGCTTGAAACTCAACATTCAAAAAAACTAAGATCATGGCACCTGGTTGTATCACTTCATGGGCAATAGAAGGCGAAAAAGTGGAAGCAGTGACAGATCTTGTTTTGGAGGGGCTCCAAAATCACTACAGACAGTGACTGCAGTCATAAAATTAGAAGACGCTTGCTCCTGGGAAGGAAAGCTGTGGCAAACTTAGCATATTAAAAAGTAGAGATATCACTTTGCCAACAAAGGTCTGAATAGTCAAAGCTATGGGTTTTCCAGTAGTCAAATATGGATGTCAGAGTTGGACCGTAAAGAAGGCTGAGCGCCAAAGAATTGATACATTTGAATTGTGGTGCTGGAGAGGACTCTTCAAGAGTCCCTTGGACTGCAAGCAGATCAAATCAGTCAATTCTAAAGGAAACTGACCTGGAATAGTCATTGGAAGGACTGATGCTGAAGCTGAAACTCCAATACTTTGGCCACCTGATGTGAAAAACCAACTCATTGGAAAAGACCATGATGGAGGGAAAGACTAAAGGCAAAAGTAGAATGGGGCAGTAGAGTATTAAATGGTTCGAGAGCATCACCAACTCAATGGACATGAATCTGAGCAACTCCAGGAGATAGTGGAGGACAGAGGAGCGTGGTGTACTTCAGTCCAGGGCATTGCAGAGGGTAGGATGTGACTTAGCCACTAAACAACAACAATAACAAGTGAGTTAGAATATTTGGTCCCTGTTCCCTTATCTTTTCTCTCCACTATCATTTTTACATGGTTACTACATTTGTCTCATTTGGAAAGCTGTCTGAAATCATTTTTGCAAGAAAGGCATGGAATAAATAGATGGCAACATAAAAAAAAAATCACACCTGAAGCCATTAAAAATCCTTCATAACCAGATCCCTTCTTTGCCAGATAATGTGATATACATGTCCAGGCATTTTGTCCACTCACAAATAATTACATTCTGAGATTGGAAAGAGAAAGGAAGATATGAGAAAAAATAATGTATCATTAAGCTTCTGCTGGGTTGGGTGCTTCATGTACATAATTCCATTGTAGTCCTCACACCTTCACAGATGATGAAAGAGACTCTGGTAATCACTAAACCCAGGACCCTCATCAGTGCCAGAGTTGGGATTTTAAATTCAGGTATGTCTGATTCTTAAGCTTATATTCTTTTTACTCTGTCCAGCAGCCTCCTGATAGAGTCATGCTGAACTCAGGTACTCCAACGGGCCAGAGCATACTGCCTTTCAACTTTGCCTATAGAAATAAATGTATAGGTTCTAATTTAGAGGGGTGGGGTGAGGGATGGGGTGGGGTATATATACTTAAGGCTGATTCACACTGTTGTATAGCAGAAACCAACACAACATTCTAAAGCAACTATCCTCTAATTAAAAAAATTTTAAAACTTAAAGTAAACTTCACTCACAAGTATGTAGTCGTCAGCAAACTATGCTCATGCTATATGTTCATATTGCAACAACTTTTTTTAAAAGAAAAGCTGGCCTGCTGCTTATCAATAAAAGATAGCAAGAGAGTAAAACTTATAATATGTGATAGCATGGGGTATGCGGTTTTTCCTGCTGCTTGTTTATGGAAAACTTCAAAACTAGCATCTCTATTTATATGTAATATTTTCATTTTTAAATACAAAACCACGAACATTTTATAAGGCTCCCAGCCTTTTCCCCAGATATTGTGTAAAATGTATGTTTACACCTATGTAGGATACATGAGCTGGATGAGATCCAGCCATGAGCATAAAGTGAGGAGTGTGCCTTTTGTAGTTAAATAATATATTGACTTTGGGCTTGTGCTAGAGGGATTGTTCCTTGCCTCCAGCTCCTGAATTTACTACAGCTGCCAAACACTTCCAAAACCTCTCAGTCTCAATCCCAGGCCTGGAGAAATTCCACAGCACTGGGAGATCAAATTTCACATCAATATTTTGGTGGGCTCCTTGCCAATGCCTTATCAAGAAAAAATATAATTATAGGCGAGACTGCAGCAAGCTGATTCTATAATATTCTCCCCTCCTGTCTCAGCTGCTAAAATATAATGCAATAAAAGTGATATAAGATACTACATCTGCCCTTTCTATAATTCCGTTTTCATTTTAGTTCCATGACTGGATGGAGGAAGACTCTAAGCCATGCCAGAGCTACTGACGTTTAGCTCCTAAAACTCTTAACATTTGATTTAAGAAAGTTACAGCTTAAACTAGAACTCACGGTAGAAAGAAAAGATGGCAGTAGGGAAGGAAATCTGGGGTCTTGTAGTAAATGGGATATTCCTGGTTTTCTTCCTAGGACTGTTTTAATGAATAGTTCAACCTCTACATCAGCAATACAATTAGCATAAGGACCCCAATAAGTCATTCATATCGCTTATGTGTCTATTGTTCATTCAGATTGGGTTACACCAAGCTTTTATCCATGGCCGACCCAGGAGAAAGGCATGATTTGATCCGTGGTATCTTAGAAACCATAGCTAACAGGATGGGGTTGAACGACACCAAGAGTCATTTTTTTGTTTTTCTGTTTTTCCAGCTTTATTGAGATATAATTGACATGTAACACTGTGCAAGTTAAAGGTGTATAGCATGATGATTTGTATAGGATACGTCCATACTGCAAAAAAGATAACCACAATAAGTTTAGCTAACTATCTGTGATCAGTCATTATTTTAAAACACAGACTTTTCATGACTCTTCATCAGTTATACACCCAAGTCCAGATGCTTTCGTATTTGCATTAAAGACATGTCTTACCATCTTGCCCCACCCCAACATCCTTCCTTAGCCTTATCCCTCTTTCTTCTCCATGATTATTTTCCTCTATCTGTCACATTCTTTTCTGAAGTCTCTTCAATTGACTCCTGTATTCTCAAACATTTGTCACCTTGTCTTACCTTTTACTTTTATCTCTTATGCACCTCTCCTTCCTCCGCCTGTAAAAACTGCTTAGAAAGTATGCCCTGGCTGTGCCATCCCCAATCTAGACTGAACTAATGATTTCTTCCTCAGATTCATAATCACCTCCTATTCCCCTCACTCCTGTTCCTCGTTTACATGAGTGCCTTTGGACAGGATCATGCCTACCCATCTCCAATACTGAGCATCCAGGAAGTCACCAGCATGCAAATGGTGCTCAGTAAATATTGGTTAATCAGTGATTTCATGAATTGGCTTCCAGGAAGGCTACGCATCTTTTAAAATACAGCCACTAACAATTTGCTTGCTTAGGGCTACACCTACGGGTTGCATTTCTTTACAGCTGGGATTTATCTTGTCCATTTTGTTTGTTGTTCAGTCACTAAGTCCTGTTTGACTTTCTGCGACCCCATGAACTGCAGCATGCCAGGCTTCCCTGTCCTTCATTGTCTCCTGGAGCTTGTCAAACTCATGTCCATTGAGTCCGTGATGCCATCCAGCCATCTCATCACTTTGTCTGTAGGGAGTCACTAGATACTGGATTCTGAAGAAAGAATTCATATTCCAGCTTCACCACTTTCTACTGTGTGAATTTGAGATGATACTTTGCTGAGATCAGACGTGCATTTGCTCTCTAGAGCAGTGAAAACTAACAAACTGGTTAACTGGCTAACCTGACATCCAAGCAAGCCCTTCTTAAAACAAGATTTAATTTTTCCTATATATTCAGTTTCCTTCTCAAATCTTGCAGGGTTATCTTAATCAATGATGCTTTTTCACACTTTTATTGACTTATAATGTCTCTTTCACAGATATCTTCTGTTATTGGAGTCTAGTACAGTTACTCAATTCAAGTTTTCTTGCATGTATTTCTTACCCTTCCAACTAGATCCTAATTTACTTTAAAGTAGGAAAATCATCTTAAACATCTTGGAACTCGCACAATCGAAAACCATGCTGAAAATACTTACTGAATAAATTAATGAGAAGCCAAGTTCATAAGATTGGTAAGCAAGTTATTTTTCTTCCTAACATGTATTTTCCTAATAGGATTACTTTGAACACAAAATATACCTCTATTTCTTTACATATTAATCTCTGGGTCAAGATCTTTTGTAGTGATTTTTAACACTAGCCCAAAGGCATTCATATCAATAGACTACAATCCATTTGCCTAACAAAAGGAACATTAATATGTTGAAACAAGATTTGGAAACCTGAGGTGTAATTGTTGCCTCTCTGCCTCACACTGTGACTTTAGAAACCCAATTGCCACTCTGTTCTTTAGCAGGTGCATTTGAAATGGGAAGGCAATTTCTGATGTACTGCCATTTCCCATAGGTAAGGGAGAATCAACACATACATGGGTTGACTGACTTTCAGTTCTGCAGAGGAAAGAGCCCAAATACTCTTGTTTAAAATTAGAGGGTCAGTTATTAAATGCCCAAAATAAAAAGAGAACATATGCCCACAGGGTCTGACTCTAAATGGGTTCATGAACGGGTCTCTTCAGTTCACTCTTTGGAGCAGGTCATTTAAGTCAAGAAAAACACAATCACACTATGACATCATGCCAAACACCCATAAGTCTAATTCCATCTATGTTTCAGTTAATTTGGTAAAATGCAATACTAGAAGAGCATAGGGTTTTGCCCAGTCACTTATTACAAAAGCAGGAATGTCACTGCTATTTAGCAAGAAGCTGCATATAATTAAAAATGACCTACTGTGAAACTCAATAAAAGTGGAAGATCAGTAATTTGAGGTTTTTATCAGCTTTTGCTAAGTTTTCTCTATTCCAAACCAAGAAACCACTCTACGTTTGCTACAAAGATCTGGAATATATTTATTGGCTCTTTTTTTATTCCTTTGTATTGGCAAAAATAAGGCTTTTGAAAAAAAAATTAACTGGCCTCAATGTTTTGCTCATGGTTGACTTTGCATTTAAATCCAATTGTAAGCAACAGGTCATATTTCACTTAAATAATGGCAGGCAGCCCTATGTTAGAGACATTGTCACATAAAAGTTCCACAGAAGGAAAAAAGCATTCTGGGAAATAATGAACTACCACAAAGAGGTCAAGTATATGGAAACCAGAGCTCTGATCTTCAAATGTTTCAATAGACTTCATTCATTTACCATGGTGGAGGGGGTGAGTGGGGCCCTGCAGGACCAATGTGTGAATACCAGTTTCTCAGGAGAAATGTGCTAATACTTAAATACCGCTGAATCAATTTTTGGTTAATATAGAAGATGACCAATTTAATTAAATATCCAATGTATAAGATGAATTTTATTAAAGTAAGGAAAATCCAAAACACACTATGACCAATTTCTGTAATTATCTAGCAACCAACCTCAAATTATTGCTCCTTTTATCTTGAGGTTGAAAAATTACATGAAGGAAAAAGGCCACACATATTTAGTGTGTAACTGGATGAATTTTGATAAAAGAATTCATCCATATAATCACCACAATTGATACAAATTTCTATCACCCTAGAAAATTTCCCTGTGTCTCCTTCTAGTTAAGCCTTCCACTCAGAGGTAACCAGTACTGATTTCTATCATTGTACATATGATTTGCGTATGGTTGTATATCATAGAACTAGTAGATATCTGACTTCCTTCACTTGATATAATACAAGATTCATCCATACTGTTGTGATATTAGTTCTTCTTCTTTGAACTGATAAGTAGTATTGGCTTGCATGAAAACATCATAACTCGGTTCTCCATTCTACTGCTGATGGACAATTGGGATGATTCCAAAATGAGGCAAACTTGAATAAAGCTGGGGTGAACATTCCTGTGTATGCCTTTTTTGTGGAAATCATGTTTTCATTCCTCTTGGATGAATACACAGAAGTAGGATTACTGGGACACAGGGCATGTATATGGTTTGACTTTGTAAGAAACCGTCAAACTTTCTGCAAAATGGTTGTACCTGTTCACACAGTCATCATCAAAAGATGCTGCTGTGGTTACCTCACATTCTTGCCAATGCTTGGTGTCATCAAAGTCTTAAATTTTATCCATTCTATGAATATGTAGTAAATTTTATATGGTTGTAATTTAATTTCCTTCAAGGATAATGATATTGAGAACTTCATGTGTTGATTGGCCACTTGCAGTTCTCCGTCTGTGAAGTGTCTGTTCAAGTCTTTTTGCCCATTACAAAAACTGAGTTGCCCTTTATTATCTATTTGTGGGAGTTCCCCATATATTCTGGATACAACAGTTTTGTCATATATGGATTGGAAACATTTCCTTCTAGTATGTGGCTTGCTTTTACAGTTTCTTAATAGTACCCTTTGATGAGGATGAATTCTAAATTTTGATACAATCTGTAATTTCTTTTTACATTTAGTACTGTTTGTGTTCACTTTCAGAGAAGGCAATGGCACCCCACTCCAGTGCTCTTGCCTGGAAAATCCCATGGACAGAGGAGCCTGGTAGGCTGCGGTCCATGCGGTCGCTAAGAGTCCGACAAGACTGAGTGACTTCACTTTCACTTTTCACTTTCATGAACTGGAGAAGGAAATGGCAACCCACTCCAGTGTTCTTGCCTGGAGAATCCCAGGTACGGGGATGCCTGGTGGGCTGCCGTCTATGGGGTCGCACAGAGTTGGATATGACTGAAGCGACTTAGCAGCAGTGTTCACTTTGGGCTTCCCTGTGGCTCAGGCGTGAAAGAATGCAGCTGCAATGCAGGAGACACAGAAGATGCAGGTTCGATCCCTGGGTCAGGAAGATCCCCTGGAGGAGGGCATGGCTTCCTACTCCAGCATTCTTGCCTGGAGAATCCCATGAACGGAGGAGCCTGGTGGGCTACAGTTCATAGGGTTGCAAAGAGTCGGACATGACTGAAGTGACTGAGCATGCACTCATGTGTTCGTTCTAAAAAAATCCTCACCTATTTCAGGCTATAAAGACACTCGAGGTTTTCTTCTATGCTGTGACTAGAAGCTTTCAATTTTTACCTCTTAAGGTTAGATCTATTGTCCATTTTGAATTATATTTTGTGTGCACAGTGAGGCAGTAATCGATGTTCTTTGTTTCCCCTTACATTTACCTAGGAGCTCCAGCATACCCGGTAAGAGTACTTGCCTTTCCCATTGCACTACCTTGGCAAACCTGTCAAAGGTCCATTTCTGTGTGGGTCTATTTCTGGTCTCAATTCTGTTTCATTTATCTAGATGTCGACCCTGGTACAAACACCACACTGTTTTTATTATTGTGCCTTTATTTTAAGTCTTGAAATCAGGTAGTGTGCTTCCTATTTAATCTTCTTCTTCTTTCTCAAAATTCTTTTGGCTCTTCTGGGCCTTTTGCATTTTGATGTAAATTTAAGAATCACCTTGACAGTATCTACAAAGAAGCCTGCTACAATTTGAAATGGCATTGACACTGAATCTATAAGTCAAATTGGGGAGAACCGGCATCTTTAGCAATATTGAATCTTCCAATTCAGGCACATGGCATATCTTTTCATTTATTTAAGCCTTATTTGATTTATCTGAGCTGTGCATGTGGTTTTGCACATATTTTGTTAAATGCGTTCCTTATGTATTTCATGTTTAATGCTATCATAAAAGTGTTTTTTTAAGTTCAATTTCCAATTGTTTGTTATTGGTATCTAGAAATATAATTGATGTTTGTGTATTGAATTTGTATCCTGTGACTGCTAAATTTCACTTAATTATAATGAATGTTTAGTATATTCTTTAGGATAAACAACTATGCTGTCTGTGAATAGAGTTTTACTTCTTTCTTTTCTTTTACTTAAAACTTACCTGTGGCTTTATATTTAAAGTGTGTCTCTTGCAGAGAGCATAAAATTTAGTGTAACTTTTTTTTTTTTTTAAAGAGACGTTATACTGGAGTAGGTAGACATTCCCTTCACCATGGATCGTCCCACCCAGGCATTGAACCCAGATCTCCTGCACTGCAGGCAGTTTCTTTACCATTTGAGCCACCAGATTTACTACAGAAATTATAGGTTCTAGCAAAATTGAGCCAAACTTACAGAGATCTCTCACATACTCCCTCCCCAACATATGCATAGGGTACCTCATTACCAACATTCCCCCCTCAGCATGGTACATGTGTTACAATTCACAAATCTACATTAGCATTATTTTTTATTCATTCTGTCAATCTGAATTTTGTCAACTAACATTTAATGTAATTATAGATACAGTTTATTTATATCCACTTTTTTGTTATTTATTTTCTATTTGTTTCACCTCTTTTTTATATTCCTTCTTATCTTCTTATTGGATACCTTTTTTTAGTATTCCATTTAAATTTCTCAAAAGGCTTTTTAATCAGTTCTACATACACTCCCTTAAATCATCAGTTTACTTAGAATTAATGGTGTATTATTTTACATGAAATACTATAAGTATTTTGCAAATACTACATGTAATTATAGTAACCTCCCCCATATTCTGTAATAATCATTTTTATACATTTTCTGCTGACTTATTTTTTCCACTGACTTATAAACTAATGACATTTTTGAATTTTGTATTAAAATCAATTATCTTTTAAAGAAATTAAGAAAACAGTCTTTGTATTTATCATTTATTTACCATTTCTAGTGTTCTTCCATTTCTTCTTCTAAATCTGGAATTTCATCTGGTATCATTTCCCTTCATCTTAAAGAACCTCTTTTAGCATTTCTTATTGTATAGGTCTGCTGGCATCAAATTGTACCCGTTTTCATTATCTGAAAATATGGTTATTTCACTTTCATATATAAAAGATATTTTTGTTGGATACAGAATTATACATGGACTTACTCTCCTTTAAAGGAAACCTGAGAAGCTTCAAGTCCTATAAAGGACTTTAAAGATATTTACACATTTTCTTCAGTATCAGTTTTTTTAATGCTACAATAAAAATTATTACCAACAGTAGCTTAAAACCAAACAAATATACTTCACAGTTCTTTAGGTCAGAAGTTCAAGTACAGCATGGATTAGCTGTTCCTCTGCTTAGCGACTCACAAGACCAGCAGCAGGGCATTGACACCGCTTCACTTCCTCAGCAGGCTTTGGGGGCAGTATATTTCCTTGTTCATTCAGGTCACTGACACAATTTAGTTCCTTGCAGTTGTAGGGCCAAGGTCCGTTTTATCCTTGCTGACTGTCAGTTGAGGGCCATTCTCAGCTTCTGGAAGCCTCTGTATTCCTTGGCATAGAGCCCTCTTATTCCCCCCTTCAAAGCCAGCTTACAGCGGGGGTTTAAGTCCTCCAAGTATCAAATCTCCTTTGCCTCTTCTTTCTTTCTCTGACTCCAGCTGGAAAACTCTGATTTCAAAGGTTCATGTGATGAGATTGAGGATGAGATGGTTGGATGGCATCACCAACTCAATGGACATGAGTTTGAGCAAGCTCCAGGAGATGGTAAAGGATAGGGAAGCCTGGTATGCTGCAGTCCGTGGGGTTGCAAAGAGTTGGACACAGCTTAGCAACTGAACAACAAAATAGCTAGCCATAGGAGACTCAACTACTGCCAGAATTGGAAATTCCTCCTTCCCTTGCCTTAGTTTAAAAGTTAGAGAAATACTAAATTGCTGCAGTTCATGAAATAAATGATAATAACAGGGCAATTAACATGATTTCATTTTTAAGGAAATCCACTCAACAGATCAGTAGACTAACTATTTGGACTACTGTACAAATAGAATATAAAATTAAAGAAAAATATCCAAGTTTTTAAGGATACAATAAGCTTAAAGCTCAACTTTATCATTATTAACTGTGTGAGCAAAGACAAATAACTTATATTCCTTGATCCTCTTCCTTTATTTGTAAAGTGTTAATAATGAAGTTATGAAAATATACATTCAATAGTTTATACTCAGTAAAATAACTTAGCATAGAACTTGGAATATAATATCCTTTAAATAAGAGTTGGCTGAATCTGAATCACTCCTAAAATTATGGCCTAAAAACAAAAATATTTTTTAAAAAACTTTTCAACTACAGGGACTATGGCCTCTAGACTCTCTAGAGAATCAGAACCTCTGGGTCACTTTTTCAAGTCACATATGCCCCTGGAAGCATTGACACAATGCTGCAGGGAGAGACACAACCTTCTCCCCTGCTCAGGAACCAGTGGTTTAGATCAATTTTAGGAATGTGTAGCAGACTCAAAGTGTTTTTCTTCAAGCAGCTATTCTTCTAAACCAATGTTTCTCAAACTTCTGTGTATACTAAGATCATCTGAAGGGCTTGTTGAACCACAGATGGCTGGGAATAATTCTGAGTTTCTCATTCAGTAAGTATGGGGTGGGGATGGGGGAGGCAAGAATGTACATGTCTGACATGTTCCCAGGAGATGCTGATGCTGCTGATCCATGTAAAGACCACAGTTTGAGAACTATTGGTCTAGAAACTTGAGGATGAGAGAACTGGTGTGTCTCCATAAAGAACACTTTGGGACCATCATCTAAAAGCACTGCTGGGTCTGGATGAACTGTGACCTGCCTGAGAGGCAATGATGTTGAAGAACATGAAGTGAACTCACCAGTGCAAATGAACATCAGTATTGACACTGACCTTGACAGATGACTGACTACATGTACTGTATTGTGAGATGTGCTTTATATTGATCATCTGATCTAAATCTCACAAAACCCCCATGAGGTATCCATTCTACACAGAAGCAAACAGAGGCTCAAAAAGACTAAATCAGGGGTCCAGGCAGCATAGTAAGAGGCAAGTGAGCATCTTCTGTATTCACAGCCACCCCTCATTGTTCACATGACCATCTGAGCTCCCACTGATTGTGCATTATGGTGAGTTGTATAATAATTTCATCATATATCACAATGTAATAATAGAAAAATGGTGCACAATAAATGTAACACGCTTGAATCATCCCTAAACCATCCCATCCCCCACAGCCTGGTCCTTAGGAAAACCGTCTTCCATGAAACCAATTCCTGGTGCCAGAAAGGTTGGGGACTACTGGACTAAATAACATGTCCAGAGCTTGTGAGTGGCAAAGCTGGGTATGCCCTCTACTCTGTTTCAGGAAGCATCACAAAAAACCAAAAGAGTTCTATTCATTCCTTCCAAAGCCCAAAGTCAACTGCATCCTGTTTTCCAGGCATGGGATAGAGAGAAAATTCAGACCTGGTGTCTGTCTTCAAGAAATTCACCTTCTCATAGGAGCAACTGATTAAGTCCACAATGACTGCAAACATTGTGAGCACTGTTTTAATGAAATGCTGATTTTAAGGAGGTGGAGGAGCACTTCACCCTGCCTAGGGGTGGACATGTAAGGGACCCTTCCTTCCTGAGGTGGGATCAGGCCGGTTGCTGAAGTAATTAGTCTGGGAAAGCAGGGGGCTGAGGGCCTTCTAAGAGGCTTTCAGCCAAACCTTGGCTGCACAGGAGAAATACCCAGAGAGGCTTTTAAGAAATACAGATGTCTGCGCTTACACTGACCAGCTGAATCAGAATCTCTGGGAGTATGACCTAGAGATCAGTATTTTTAAAAACCTCTCCAAGTGATCCTACTATGCATTTAGGGTAAAGAGAACTATTGCCCTAAATGATTGTTAAAATAGGTTATTAGATATAACAATCACATAATTCACCTGGGCGATGGTCACAATATGGTCTAAATTCCCCTGATGAATGAAATCATCTGGGCCTTTTGGAGAAAGAAAAATCAACATCTGAGGACCTCTCCCCTGCAGATTCTGTTCCAGTAGGTCAGGTAAATTTGGGATACGAGATAAATGGTTCTCAGGGTGTTATCCAGGGTTGCATTAGCATAGCCTGAGAACTCCTTAAAAAATGCAAATTCTCAGGCCCTACCCAGACCCGCTGAATCAGGAATTCTGGAGTGTAAGTCAGCAAGCTGTGTTTTTAAAAGTCTCATTTGATTCTGATATACACTCCAAATTTCAGAACCACCCCCAAATTGAAAACCAATTAGTAAGCTGTGTCAGATCAACATCATGCGATGATGTTTGCTGCTACAGACCTATTTTAAATCCAAGGCCTTTGGTCAGAGGCAGGGTCGGTGTCCATTATTACCGTTCTAAAGAACTGGCTCAGTGGTCAAGTATCTGCCTGCAGTGCAGGAGACACAGGGGACTTCGGCTCGATCCCTGGGTTGGGAAGATCCCCTGGAGAAGGAAATGACAATCCACTCCAGTATTCTTGTCCGGAGAATCCCATGCACAGCAAGCTTGGTGGGCTACAGTCCATGCGGTTGCAGAGATTCGGGTACAACTTAAGCTACATAGCACACAAAAGAACTGAATTGTAACACTTCAGTGAGTGGTGGCCAGAATCAGCACATTACTCATATAAATATCATTAAAAACACTCTTTCCATTATAGGCTAAGCTATTAGTGTGACTGCCATTAGGAAAAAAGGGAGAGAGATCAATCATCTTTGCAGAAAGTTGCATGGCAGCACGTTCAAGGAACTTTAAGACAGTGGGAGAGGTTGTGGATAGGGTTGTGGGGTAGACAAGAATCAACAGATTTGATTCCTGTTTTCAAACTGAGGGTGAAAAATGGGTTCCCAGAATACCCATTTTCAGGCTTTGCACAGAAGCCTTGTGTTGTTCCAGGAATTTTTAAAGTACCCAGTGGGAACATCTTGGCATAGCATTTGCTGTGATCCATCTGGCTACCTCAGGTGAAGCCATGTGCTCACTCCAAGTCACTGGCAGGCAACAGGAATTCAGGTTCAAGTCCAAGGCCAGTGCACTTTGCAGCCATTTCCTGTGACTCCTTCTCTCACTTCAATTTTTCTTCCCTTTAAATCTTCTTATATGCCATGGTGTGGCATTTCAATTCCCACCCAATGGAGCCTATGAAACCACCTCAAGGACTTTTGCTCCAGCAAATGCCAAGATGAACACTGTTGCACTTTTAGGCACGCTGTCTGGTTTTAATTTCATTCACAGAAAGTCATCATCCAGCCTGCTCTCCAGAGGCCAACTGGTCAACACCCTGAGGAGCCATGTTACAGGTTAAAGTTCAGATTCCTGAGTTTGTCTTTCAAGACCCTTCTGATGGGAACTAACCCGTATCATCAGTCTCATCTTCATGATTTCCCCTCATTACACTAAATGACTGGCCATTACCGGAACACTGCAAGTTCTCTCATTCTATTAGGATATGAGTTTCATGGGAACTAGTACTTAGTTTTAGTTGCTGTTTTGGATCACTGCATTGATTAAATATGTAATTCTCTGTGCCCTTCCCCATTCTATTCTGTCCCTGGAATGTAAGCCTGCTCACATCCCCCATGGAAAATGCCTTCTTGGCCATTAGGTCAAATTTCTAGCCCACCCCACCACCACTACCAGCGTAAGCGGAGGGTGCTCTTTATTCAAGCTAGGTTATAAGTGTTCCTGAATTTTTCTTATAAAAGTAATTTACAGTGATGGACCTAGAGTGGAGGGATGGGGTTGTACTGGGAGGGAGCTGAAAGTGGGGGAGTCCCTGTGTACATATAGATGATTCATTTCACTGTACAGCAGCAACTAACACAACATTGTAAAGCAGTTATACTCCAATTTTAAAAATGTTTTTTTAATTAAGTAAGTTGCAGTAAAACTTCACTAATTAAGACTCATGAGAAAGCGATTGTTCGATTAATGCAAATAGGAATTATAGAATAGTCCTAAAATCCATACAAGTTAGAGAGATAAGGCATTTTTGAAATCATAATATTGATTAGAAAAAAAGATTTACAATTAGCCTACTAAAGATTCCTCAAAAACAACAACAACAAAAAAAACCACACACACAAAAGCCTAGGCCCTTTTGTTACAAAGCTTGCCTACATTAATAGCCCCGAATGTGTTTCAGTTCAGTTGCTCAGTTGTGTCCGACTATTTGCGACCCCATGAACTGCAGCACGCCAGGCCTCCCTGTCCATCACCAACTCCCAGAGTCCACCCAAACCCATGTCCATTGAGTTGGTGATGCCATCCAACTGTCTCATCCTCTGTCGTCCCCTTTTCCTCCTGCCCTCACTCTTTCCCAGCATCAGGTTCTTTTCAAATGAGTCAGCTCTTCACATCAGGTGGCCAAAGTATTGGAGTTTCAGCTTCAGCATCAGTCCCTCCAATGAACACCCAGGACTGACCTCATTTAGGGATGGACTTTGGTTGGATCTCCTTGCAGTCCAAGGGACTCTCAAGAGACTTCTCCAACACCACAGTTCAAAAGCATCGATTCTTTGGCACTCAGCTTTCTTCACAGTACAACTCTCACATCCATACATGACCACTGGAAAAACCATAGCCTTGACTAGATGGACCTTTGTTGGCAAAGTAATGTCTCTCACATTTTCTAAATGTGTTTGGAAGCAGTTTATCTTCTCAATGTAGGCACACAACCTTCTTATACTTTTTTATAATTGTGGTTTTCTGAGGAAATACTTTGTTTCACTGATAGTATTAATGAAAGATAAATTTGAGCTTGTATGCTTTGTGAAGGGTTGGTGGTGGTGGTTTAGTCACTAAGTTATAACTGATGCCATAGACTATAGCCCACCAGGCTCCTCTGTCCATGGGATTTCCCAGGCAAGAATACTGGAGTGGGTTGCCTTTTCTTTCTCCAGGGGATCTTCTCAACCCAGGGATGGAACCCGGGTCTCCTGCGTTGCAGGTGGATTCTTTACCTACTGAGCCACCAGGGAAGGATTATTGATTCCAAATACCAATTGAGGTTTTGCTATCTTGATATCACACAATAGCAAACACTAGACATATGACAGAGGAAATGAAATAGACATTTCTGGAAACAGTGACAGATTTTATTTTCTTGGGCTCCAAAATCACTGCAGATGGTGACTGCAGCCATGAAACTAAAAGACACTTGCTCCTTGGAAGAAAAGTTATGACCAACTTAGACAGCATATTAAAAAGCAGACACATTACTTTGCCAACAAAGGTCCATCTAGTCAAGGTTATGGTTTTTCCAGTAGTCATGTATGGATGTGAGAGTTGGACTACAAAGAAAGCTGAGTATCAAAGAATTGATGCTTTTGAATTGTGGTCTTGGAGAGAAGACTCTCGAGAGTCCCTTGGACTGCAAGGAGATCCAACAAGTCTATCCTAAAGGAGATCAGTCCCGGGTGTTCATTGGAAAGACTGATGTTGAAGCTGAAACTCCAAAACTTTGGTAACTTGATGCTAAGAACTTACTCATATGAAAAGACCCTAATGATGGGAAAGAGTGAAGGCAGGAGGAGAAGGGGATGATAGAGGATGAGGCTGTTGGATGGCATCACTGACTCAATGGACATGGGTTTGAATAGACTCCAGGAGTTGGTGATGGACAGGGAGGCCTGGCGCGCTGCAGTCCATGAGGTTGCGGAGAGTTGGCTATAACTAAGTGACTGAACTGAACTGAATGTTCATGGGCTCATAATGCTTTCTTTTTTTTTAGAAAGTAGTTTTTACAAAATTCTGCTTCTTGAAACCCCTCAGGACCTGCTAGGGGTAGGAATGGGAATGAGAGAAGCTGGCCAATTTCTGACCCCTTCCTTCAACCTTCACATCCAAGAAGCCCAGGTTCATGTTGCTTTACAGACAAATTGGGTTCTGTGTGAGACAAATTTGAACCAATTATTCTATAACAGAAAAAAGAAGTTTGAAAGTCACTGTTTTACAACAGTGACAGACATGTAGAGGACACACAGACAGGAAAGTAAAAATATTAAACTGACACTTAAATAGACCCTGAAAGATTTACATCTCCCACAGGCCAAGGTTAAATGCATTTTATTGGTGTGGAGCAATGTAGCTGTCTAAATTGGTAGAGAGCTGTGGGAAGAGAGCTGTCATCTCCCCACGGATCTAGCAGAGAAGGCCCCACAGAGGAAAGAAGACCAAAGGCTGGAGGATGAAAGGAAGTGAGCTTAGTGGGGGGTGGGGGGGGCAGAAGAGGACTGCAGGATAGTCTAAGTCCAGGTGAAAACTGCAAATGGACTCCATCACGATGAAAAAGTGAATTCTTGCTGTTAAATCCATTCATGGTCATAAAAATGTCATCGTTTCCTCATTAGACAGGATTTTGCTTTCCTCTCTTTGGTTTCAAATGTCAGTTATTTCACAGTCCTATTAATGCCTTCCCCCCCTCCCCACCCCCAGGAAAACATTTTATTTATTTATTGAAGTATAGTTTTAGGTGTACAATACACTTGTATTGTATTGGTTCCCCTTATAAAGGTTTAAAGTTATTGTAAAATACTGGCTATATTCCCCACATTTTACAATATATCCTCTTAGTTTATTTTATGCCTAATCATTTGTACCTCTTACTCCCCTGTTGCTATACTACTCCTCTTCCCTTCTGTCTCTTCCCTGGTAACCACTAGTTTGTTCTCTGTATTTGTGAGTCTGCTTCTTTTTTTTACTATATTCACTAATTCTTACAGTGCTCTTTGTATGTGATGTATGTGATATCATACAGTATTTTTCTTTCTCCATCTGACTTATCTCACTTAGTATAATGCCTTCCAAGTCCATCCATGTTGCTGCAAATGGCAAAATTTCATTCTTTTTATGGATAAATAGTATTCCATAGTCTATGTGTGTGTGTGTACGTATATATATACCACATATATATACCATATATATATACCACACCACATCTTCTTTATCTATTCATCTGTTGATGGACACTTAGGTTGCTTCCTCATCTTGGCTATTGTAAATAATGCTGCTATGAATATTAGGGTGCATGTATCTTTTCAAATTAGTGTTTTTGTTTTATTCAGATACATACCCAAGAGCGAAATTGCTGGGTCATATGGTAGTTCTAAATATTTTCAGCTTTTTGAGAACCCCTCACTCTGTTTTCCACAGTGGCTTCACCAGTTTATATTCCCACCAACAGTGTAGGAGGGTTCCCTTTTCTCACATCCTCGCTGACACCTGTCACCTGTGTTCTTTTTGATGGAAGCCATTCTGAGAGGTGTGAGGTGATATACCTCGTTGTGGTTTTCATATGCATTTCTCTGATGATTAACAACATTGAGAATATTTTCATGTGCCTGATGGCCATCTGCATTTTCTCCTTGGAAAAAAATGTCTATCAGTTCTTCTGTCCTTTTTAAATCGGGGTTTTTTTTTTGATGTTGAGTTGTATGAGCTATTTATATATGTTGGGGGTTTGATCTCTGATCAGGGAACTAGATCCCACATGCCACAACTAAAGATCAACTAAAGATCCTGCATACTGCAATGAAGAACTGGCACAGCCAAATAAATAAATAAATTAAAAAAAATTTATGTTGATAATTTTAAAAAGTGCTGATTGACTCCCTAGATAATGCTAGACCCTTCCCATACTCTATCTTTTTTAATTGTTTGAATAAATTTGATGAAAAGAAAAAAAGTATGAGTTTCTATGACTCCTTCCTTATATATTAAATCACCCTTGTGAATTGAATATTCTCTCATGGGAATGAAGTTCGGATCATTTCATGCCCAAGATATTTCATTAACTCAGATCCTTTTTCTGAGTTACACACATTCATTCCAAAAGTGGGAACCAAGATACAAATATCTTTGGCTATCTGTTAACAATAAAAATTAAATAGCCTTTTGCAAAGACTACTCTCTTATTATAAGTATTACAAGTATAGGATTTAAAAGGTGCCTAAAACTCTAAGCCTTCATTAATTATTAGTTAGAAATTTGATACTTAGGCATAAAAGAAAATATAAGTAAGTAGTTATTAGACTGTTATATATGCAATTAACTCTCAGAAGCCTCAAGCAAGGAAAACATTTAAATAATAATAAAATCAACCAGTAAATATTGATAGAGTACCAGCTATTTATCTATTTAGATAAACTGTTTACATACATATATTCTTTCTGTTTAGTACAAGAACACTAGGAGTCTAAACCCTCAATATTTTACAGTTTTATTATAGTCAAGACCTAAACACATGGAAAAAAGGGAGAAATAAATAGAAAAAGCAAGAGAATTCCAGAAAAATATCTACTTCTGCTTCATTGACTACGCTAAAGTCTTTGACTATGTGGATCACAACAAACTGTGGAAAATTCTTAAAGAGATGGCAATATAGACCACCTTACGTTTCCAGAGAAACCTGTATGCAGGTCAAGAAGCAACAGTTAGAACTAGACATGGAATAACAAGACTGGTTCAAATTTTGGAAAGGAGTATGTCAAAGCTGTTTATTGTCACCCTGCTTTTTTAACTAATATGCAGAGTACATTATACAAAATGCTGGGCTGGCTGAAGCTCAAGCTGGAATCAAGATTGCTGGGAGAAAAATTAACAACCTCAGATATGCAGATGACACCACCCTAATGGCAGAAAGCAAAGAGGAGCTAAAGAACCTCTTGATGAAGGTGAAAGAGGAAAGTGAAAAAGATGACTTAAAACTCAACATTCAAAAAAACTAAAATCATTGCATCAGGTCCTATCACTTCATGGCAAATACATGGGAAAAAATGGAAACAGTGAGAGACTTTATTTTTGTGGGCTCCAAAATCACTGCAGATGGTGACTGCAGCCATGAAATTAAAAGATGCTTGCTCCTTGAAAGAAAAGCTATGACAAACATAGTGTTTTAAAAAGCAGAGACATTACTTTGCCAACCAAGATCCATATTGTCAAAGCTATGGTTTTTCCAGTAGTCATGTGTGGATGTGAGAGCTGGACCATAAAGAAGGCTGAGCACTAAAAAAGTGATGCTCTTGAACTGTGGTGTTGGAGAAGAGTCTTGAGATTCCCTTGGGCTAGGAGGAGATCAAACTAGTCAATCCTAAAGGAAATCAACCTTGACTACTCTTTGGAAGGACTGATGCTGAAGCTGAAACTCCAATACTTTGGGCTACCTGATGTGAAGAGTTGACACATTAGAAAAGACCCTGATGCTGGAAAGACTGAATGCAGGAGGAGAAGGGGACAACAGAGGGTAAAATGGTTGGATGGTATCACCAACTCAATGGACATGAGTTTGCACAAACTCTGGGAATTGGTGAAGGACAGGGAAGCCTGGTGTGCTGCAGTCCATGGGGTCGCAAAGAGTCAGACATGACTGAGTGACTGAACAACAAAGTAGTATGGCTCTCAAAATTTTTTGTCCCAACACGATAAAATATATATATATATATATATATATAATACTTTTATCAGTAATAACAGCAATGCCCCAAGGCAACAGGGCCTTGATGAGGTAGAGAGTATTATCTTGGAAAACTGTTACTATCAGTAACTCATTTGTGTGGTGTTATAATAGTCCTCACCAGCAGGCTGAGCTTTCTCTTGATGTTGGGGTTCAGTTCCTAAGTCGTGTTGGACTCTTTGAGACCCCATGGACGGCAGCACGCCAGGCTTCTCTGTTCTCCATTATCTCCTGGAGTTTGCTCAAATTCACATGCCTGTGCCCAAACTCTGTCCTCTCCTCCGGCCTGGAGAGTTTCTGGAGTGGCTCAGGTACAGCAGAAACTCAGAAAAGGTAGAGGTCACTGAATATCAGAGCTTTGGACGAGCTTCAGTGAAATGGAACTTCCACTGAATTTTAAAAGACGGTACAGCCTTGGGACTTTCTTGGTGGTTCAGTGGTTAAGAATCCACCTTCCAGGGTAGGGGACATGGTTTCGATCCCCGGTTGGGAAACTAAGACCACACATGCTGTGGGGCAACTAAGCCTGCATGCGGAGACTACCAAGCCCACGTGTTCTAGAGCCCATGTGCCCCAACAAAGATCCTGCATGCTACAACTAAGATGAGATGCAGCCAAATAAATAAACACAAATTTTTTTAAAGAAGATGGTATAGCCTTAACTCTTTGCAAATGAGTACAATCTTCCATTCTTTTCCTGTGGAATATAACTTAAGGCCTCTACGATCATATCATGTGTCTGAAGTTTAGAGGGCGTGCCATTAGCACAGAATGAGAAACTTTTTTTCACATATTTGGAATATGTGAAACAGTTAAATTTAAATAATTTTTATATTTATCAAAATAATGTATGCACACCATCAAAAAAGACAAAAAGTGCTCAAAGATTTGTAACCAAATCTGGAGACTCTAACACAGTTTCCTTTGTCCTCCAATTTCCCTAAATAACATAATCACTTTTTGTGTGATTTTTTCTGCTTTTTGTCCTATTTTTCTAAATATGTTTTGTAATATCTCGATTCACCAAATTAAAATAACATATATTTGCTTCTGATAATATTCCATGAGGATTTTAGTTCTTTTATATTTCTTTCTAATTATTCTAGTCAACTGCATTTTATCAATTCTAAGTTGCATTATTTTCATACATTTTAATATCTCTGAAATTGATAGGCACTTTGTCATGAATTTGGGTCGTATACTCTGCTTTCTTTCTTATGGGTATCTAAAATAATGGTGCATGTTATAATTGAAGGTAACTTGGACTGATAAAACAATTTTGTATTATATCCATATTCCTACCTCATTATGATGACTACAAAATTAGTACATACTGTGGAGCTAAGTAATAACTTGATTATATTTTTCTTCTACAAGTTTTCACTTACAATGACACAGCTGTCCAATTTTTTGTTATTAAAATTCTTTTTAACCTATTGCTGATTTACCCCAAATATCTGTAAAAGGTCTATCAATATAATTTTATACATGGCCCCATAGTATTAAGGAATCTTTAGTTTAATAATTTTGTAAACTTCCCTCTGAAACCCAGCATGCTTCTGCTCTCTTTTGGGCTGGGCACTTCAGGCTCGCTATTCAGCTGTCACCCCAGGATTTAGTTCTCTGTCTTCACCTTAAAAGTTTCCTTTGCCTTTCTCCTTTATTAGGTCATCTGGTCACTGGATCTCATCCCTGGTTTTGTGGTTACCACCCACTAAGAACTTCCTTAGAAATCATTTTCATCTAGAATTTTGAAAGCATTGTCCTACTATCTTCTAGTTTTCAATTTTACTGATGAGAAGACATGTTCTCTGGAAATTTTTAGGTTTACCCCAATTTCCTTGGGATTTTGAAATTTCATCAATGTCAAAGTATGCTTTGGTGCAGATTTTTTTTTTTTTTTCTTTTTCATTTTACAGGTTCCAGACTCGTGTTTCTTTCTGGCTCTTATTCCCCAGATCTATGTTTGCCATTTCCAGTGAGTTACCTGTGACCCTTGAAAATTTTCACACCCACTCTCTGCTTCATCACTCAGGTTTTTCATCTTCAGCTTTTAGCCAATTCGGATGCAAGCTAAGAATTCCATGTTTGAAAATAGCAAGTGTGTATCCTGGTCCCATGATTGTTTTCCTCAGAGAGAACATGGCAGGACTCAGAAATAAGTCAGTTTCTTGAGCTGTGTCTCTGAGGTTCCTCTTATGTATGGCATTCAGAACACCTAATTCTAAGCAGTATGAGAGACTATTAATAGCTTTATCTACTCTGCAACATTAACTGCCATTTCAACAGATGATAGCAGTAGTTGTTCTATGGCATTTCTTTAAAACCTAACTTGAGACATATCAGACTATTTCTACCAGGTCATTTTCTCAACCAATGGAGAAGATATAGATGGACACCAAGGAGGAAAAAGTTCAGATGTACACAGCAAAACCTACATGAAGAGGCAGAACAATGTGGCAGCTCAGAGGCCGGGCACTGTCATCAAACTTCCTAGGTTTGAACGACCTCCTAGCTGCAAGATATTGAGAAACTTACCTAACTCCCCTCAGCCTCAGTTTCCTCACCTACCAAACGATGATAAAAATAATGTTTATACCATGCAGTTACTATGAGGACTAAATGAAGTAAGGATACATGCTGCCTGGCAGAAATGTCAGCTACTATTATTCTTGGCTGGCGCTAGTTCTGTGACTGAGCAAAGTGCTTACGCCAAGTCTTGTTTTTTTTTTTTTTCATTTGAAAAATGAGAATACTTGAGTGCTTGCTTCACAGGGTGATTTTGAAGAACAAATGGTTAAATGATCATACAGTTCAGCTCAGCACCAGTACACTAAGTACTTAATAAAAGTTAGTTACCCACACACCCCCAACCCCCCACCCAACCCACCTACACATAAACACACACACACCTGGAGATGATATCTCTGAGTCAAAATTCAGTGCCTTGTGGCCCATGGTTACTGCTACTGGATTCAGAGTAACTTCCCCCACCTTTTATTGTGGATATGACCTTTTTTTGTCACCTGATTTTGTTTTCTGGCAGCTCTTTCAATTATAAAACAGGAATCTGTTTTCTACGACTCATGGGATGTATTTCTTTGTTTTTACACCATTTTTTGGCCTTTTGGGGATTTGGTCTCTACTTTCTTTTATATAAGTACCTGCTCTTCTCCATGCCTTTAATTCTAGCCTCCCTGGAGTTTCCTTTTTCTCCTAATCACTGCCCTCATCCCACTTGTTTAAGCCGCTTTCTTTCCTCTCCTGGGACTATATCCTAGCACAGAGAACCTACGTCTGGTTGTGGCCGACTCCAATTGAGAAACGATGGGTTAGCGGAATGGAGACTAATTCAAACCTGCAGGTCTCTTTTTATGATGCTACTTTATCATTCCACATTAAAGAAAAAGGTAAAAGAGGAAGTGGAACTAAATGATAAATGCTGCCAATAAAACAATAGCATCAAGTCCCCTGCTCCAAAACGATACCAAATGACCCCCAAAAGACTTTTATCGAGGTTCAAAGAGTTCCCATTTCTGAAATACTAGGTACAATATTTTTTAACAGAGTAAATAGAACCCAAGAGATAGTAAGTCTTTTAAACACTTCTCTCCCTTCCCCTTCAGTTAAGAGGAGCCAACTTAATATATTTTTCTTCCAATTGAGCCCAGGGGACCCTATTCACTACTGGGGGACTATAAAAGGTATTTGGGAGTCTAACCAACAGCAGAAGACAGATGGCAGGCTCTGTGGCAATCACAAGTTCATCTGAGGGGTGCTTATTAAGCCCATGCCCTCTTCCAGAGCCTTCTGACACACATCCCTTTTGAATTTGACCCCTTTCATTTTCGTGTGGCAACTTGTAGCTCATGATGCCTTGGGGCTAGTTATAATAAGTTCATGTCTGAGATTACACATCTGATATTTATAAAAACACAAATACTCCAGAACTTTCTCCAGGCAGGAAATGACAAATCTTTGGTAAGCTATTTTCAGGACTTAAAAAAAAGAAAGAAAGAAAAAAAGAAGTTGGTGATGAACTAACCATTGAAAGTACGATGTTGCCTTACTGCATATTGAAACCAGTCCCTTCTAACAAAAATGCCAAAAGCCATTATCTATACAATTTAATACTGTGCAGTAAGTCCTTGGCAATCCCCAGTAATCTGAAGCATTACATAGTATTGCACTGGATGGGACATGAGATAATATGGACTGACTTAATTAGACTTGGGGATGCCGGCCTATCGTGACTCTGTAAGTCCAACTTTGTTATTTCTCAATGAATTCCAGTTGGAAAATATGATCTCAGGTGATAACATTTCCTTAACTTTTATGTATCTCCTTTTATTACATCAGAGGATCATGGTGGTGGTGGAGGTGGTGGCCAGGGGCAGCTGTGGTATGTTTTCTTTTAAAAAGTACTCAACTTTAGCGTTTGCCAGAAAGAATTATTGAAGCCTTCAAGATACAAAGTCCCTCAAAGCAATGCTGTCTTTTTAGTATTCAAAGCACAGATTCTTAATCATGTTTACCTCTGGTATTAATGGGAGAAACAAAGAGAGAGCTTCACTGTGATAGCTTGGTACTGGATGACCTTTTGTAAAATGCTCGGTCTTGGCTCTGTGAGGCCAAGCTATTCAAAACCAACTATTTCAGCAAAAGGTTATAAATTGATATAACACATGACTCAGAATCATAAGTCCTTGTGCTATTACTTAAAAAAAATTTAATTCATTTTTTTCTATTTGTATTTTGAAGATTTCAAGCATAGAGAAAAGTTGAAAGAATGATATAGCACATTAAGATTTTGCCATATATACTTTATTTATATGTATATATATTGATATACACTGATATCTATCAAATATATAAAATACTATTACATATATGACAATTGACAATTATTCTCTAATTTGATACAAATGACAATCATTCTCTAATTTCATCTATAGCTTGTACTAAATTTTTCTTAATTATCATCAAAATATTTGTTGGTTTGTTTTTATCTAGTTTGTTTATTTGAATCAGAATCCAATCAAAGTTTACATTTTGCATTTGGTTGTTATGTCCCTATAGTTTCTTTTAATTTACAACAGTCCTCACAAATGTTTTGTTTATTTGTTTGGTTTATAAAGATCTTGACTTTCTCAAGGGTCCAAACTAGCTGTCTTGGAATGTTTTGTATTTTCAATTTGTCCAATTGCTTCCTTGAAATAAACATAATTTTGCTTATTTTTTTAGTTCCTGAATTTTCTATCAACTAGAAGTTAGTTCTAAAGGCTTTTTTAGATGAATAACATATTTTGGCTGGCATACTTCAATGATTATGCATTTAACTTTATCAGGAGACACATAATGCCAGGTTGGCCCACTGTTAGTGATGCTAAGTTTAATTGTTTAATTAAGGTGATAATGAACTGATTTCTGCATGGTAAGTGCATTTCTCCTTTTTGTTATTACATTTTTAAAAATCTGTGCCTATTTTGATGTTACTTAATATATTGTGTATAAATCATTACCATTTCATCTTGAAGAATTTTTAACCTCAGACCCATGGATAAGCTTGGAGGATATACATGAACTCTTTGAAATTGCTTGTAAAATGTTATGTACATGCTTATGCCTAGGGGTGATGAAACCCATGCAAATTTCAAAGGGGATAAAGACACAAAGGTGACAGGAACATTGTTAGCACATCAAAGTCTTCCTCCTTGCATTATATTGTAATACCATCCATTTTGGGAGAAGGAAATGGCAACCCACTCCAGTAGTCTTGCCTGGAGAATTCCATAGACAGAGGAGCCTGGCAGGCTACAGTCCATGGGGTTGCAAAGAACTGGATATGACTGAGGAACTGAGCACACACACCATCATTTTTTCTTCTTCTTCCTCGGGCAAGTTGGTGCTTCCTACACTGGAACCTCTCAATAAAGCTGATGATTTACTGACGTGTGGCCTCACTGCTATAATTAATGGACTCATCACTTTGGGACCATAAAGCTGTGTGACCCATTCCCATTATGACTTTGATATAGACTGGTACTTTATAAAGACATTTTAAAAGCTTTTTTGAAATAGAAATATGACACGCAGGTGTAGCAAGGGGAAATAGGAAGAGGAAGTTCATGAGAGGAGGGGAGATGAGAGAGGGAGAGAGACAGATACTGTGATCTAAGCTGATCTCCGCAGTGATAAAAGGAAGGGAGAAGCAGAGAATGCTGAAGAAGGGGAAAGGAGGAGGGAAGAGACAGGAAGGGAAGAGAAGGGCACAGAAATCTATCAAATATGAAAAACTGAGAAGCAGCATAGGCCCTCCTCCTCCTCTTACAACCCATGAGGATTCCCTTAAAACACTTGATTAGTCAACCTCCTCCTATCATTGGTCTTCCATTGGGTCTTATTTATCACTGACTTCATAGTGCAAAGTTCTGCTCCTGGGAAGGGGGTGCAGGGCTCAGTTCAGCTCCCTCTCTGGATCCCACAGAATGTTCCTTGGAGGTTTCCCTAGAAAGGCTTCAAGTATTACCACAGGCTCCATCCTGGGCAAACAGTTCATTGGCTCATGGCTTGGCCCCCAGAACCTGGCAGGATCTTGGCTCCCTTCACCCCACTGATTGGGCACTATTGCACCATTATTGTTATTTTTAGCCTATCAAGCAAAAGGCCCCAATAAGTAGATTCAGAGAAAACAATTCAAGGAAGAACTTCCCTTTCCTTCTGTTTCCAATATTAGAGGAAACCTGAAGAATCCAGGTTTATAAACATACTCCTGCTAAGTATCCCCCTCCACTAATAAAGCAGAGTCTTTTTGAACTTTTAAGAAAAACCATTCCACATCAACCTGGGATTCAGATGATTTTTGGCGTGAAATTTCAGGTTGGCAATTACAGATATTCCATTCATATTGGTTCATTTACCCCCAATAATGCCTCTGTGTTTTATAATGAAAACCTCAGCACAGGACCTCTCTCTGTAAGCCCATGCAGCTGGACGACAACTTAAATTCATGGTTCTGAGTCTGGTAACTGATTTTTCCTATTAGCTTTAAGGAAATATTTTCCCCGTTATTTCAAGTTTAGTACAGTTTAATATGGCTATTACAATATATCACCTCCGCCTCCACTCTGCCCCCAACCCATTTTTGACCGGTTAGAAACACCATATCCCTTATTTAGTATTTGCAAATCCTTTGATTGTAGAATCTGTATAAGTAACTCATGCAGTGTCTAAAACAGAGACCCGCTCCTTGGGCAGAAGGTAATACATCCCAACAATAACTAGTTAAGCAGAAGTTTATCCTCCTTCCTTTATGGGCCAGGGTCCATATTACAGTCCTGCAGAGGGGAGGAATGTCCGAAGACCATATGAGGTTCTCAGAATCTGATCTTCCCCACGATTGTTCATTTGCTCACTCTGGCAGAGCCTGAGACAAACCATGAGGACAGCAGAGTTCATCTTCTCAGCCACAGAGCTCTTTAAGTGTGACTTGTAGTGTTTGCCTCTGAGGCATGAATCTGGGTTCCCCTTGTCAACAGGAGCCACACTGCCCTGGGCTGGTCCAGGCAACTTCCTATTTAAGTGGATGACTGTCTGTCTGATCAGTTAACATGGTTTTATAAGTTAACAAGTCTGTAGTTAAATACACCTGACTCCACTGCTGGTGGAGGACACTAGAGGTTTTTTAGACCAGGAGACTATAAACTAAAACCTGTGGACCAGGCCCAGTTTATAGCTTGTTTTGTTTTTTAAATAAAGTTTTATTGGGACACCTGTTTATTTACAAACTATGACTGCTTATATACCACAATGTGATGAGTAGTTATGTTGGAAATTGTATCACATGGCCTATAAAGCCTGAAATATCTACTTTCTGGCCTGTTACAGGAAAAAAAAAAAACTTGCTGATCAACCCTGATCTATATAACAGCTACTCCTTTCTTCCTTTTTGATGTACAGAACCAAACCATCTGGCATTTTTTCACTTCAATTGATTCCATTCTCACTGGTATATCCCCCTTATGAACATATCTATGTACCACTTGCCATATCCCAACTTAAAGGAGTGATTACAACAGAGGAAACTATTGGCACCTTCTAAGGTTGGTGTTGAAACATAATAACCTGGTCATGCATACCTGTGAACCTCTTCACTGAGAGCGTTATCCGGCTCCAGTTTCTGAATGCCATTTGTATCCACACAGACTAAGAGCCCAGCGGACAGGTATTTCCTGTTTTCATCTCTTTGCAGAATGGTGAAGTGGGAGACATTGACTTTTGGGTCAGAAAGACCTGGATTGCATTTCAGCGTTAATAAGTTTTTGACTGTGTGACTTTTGGCTAGTTATTAACCTCCCTAGGGCACAGTTTGTTCATCTCTAAAGAAAGTGCTTGGTGCATAACTGTATCATGTTTGAGGAAGTATGTGAAGGAAGAAGGTAGCATCTTTTTATAAAGTTTCTGAGAGATAAAAATAAAAAAGTTAGGAGGGAATGTCTGGGACTGGATACTCCCTCAATATATATGTTTTCTATTCTTCTCAGCTAGTTATATTCTACTCCTGTTACTTCCAAATCCTCAATAATGACTGGCCTTGAATCCCTAAGACTGAGAACATGCCTGCTACCCTGGTCTCCTATTGACTGCTTTGCTTACCATTTGATCCTATTGCTCTGCACTCTATTTCTTTCAGGCAACTCTAGCAACCAAGATGTCAAGCTGGACCAGCTCTGCTGATTACTTGCAGTTCATGTGCTCTAGCCCTATCTAGGATCTGAACCTCATTTGAAATTTCTTATTAATTTGGCTCTGATGGCTCACTGGATAAAGAAGCTGCCTGCAATTCAGGAGACACAGGAAACACAGTTTCAACCCCTGGGTTGGGAAGAGCTCCTGGAGGGGGACATGGTAACCCACTCTAGTCTTCTTGCCTGAAAAATCCCATGGACAGAGGAACGTGGCGGACTATAGTCCACAGGGTCAAAAAGAGTCAGACATGACTGAATGACTAAGCACCCACTCATTAATGGCTCTTCAGGAGTTTTCTGAAGCTTCCTTTAGGGACTAATCATCTAAATCCAGATCTTTCTTGGGATTGACATCCCATTTATCAAATGACTAGTTCCTGACTTGGGTAATGTTCCAGTGCCCAATGCTGGCGTGATCCAGACTGGTCCAAGCCCTGCTTCTGAGTCTCAGCCGTACCATTCTCTTCCACTTGTTCCAGTTTCTCTGGGCCTACAATCTACCTCACACAGTTCTCATTATCTTATGTATATGATTATTGAAATATGAATGTTAGATTTTGTATGATCAACACTTATAGGCTGTAAAAAGTAAAGGCGCATCCTTGTATTAAGGGGGAAAGTCTCAGCTAAAAGGCAAAGTCATTTGCAGTATCTACAGATATGTGTTTTGGATAATGGAAGAGAATTTAGAGAGATTACCTTGGAGATGCAAGTGTGTGTCAGAGGATGGGGGAGGTTGTCTTTTGATTTTGAGCCTAATAGTGGCAAGAATCCAGCAGATAGCTTATCAACTGCAGGTATAAAGACAGGAAACATGGAGTCCACAAATGGTGCTGGTTCAAGCTCATTGGGGCTGGAGTAGATATTTTAAGATAGTGGGTTGGGAAAGACAGTCCCTAGGATCATATTGGCTGCTATACCTTCACCTAGAACAATGGCTGACACAGGTGCTCAGTAAATATTTGTTGAACAAATAAGTGAATGATAGCATAAGAGCCTCTAGTTTTTACGCTGTCTTCTGCCACCCAAGGAACCATTTGACACTTAAGGGTCTCAACTTGTTCAGGTATAAATATGAATAAGTTTTAATTTTTGAATAGCTACTCTCAATGGGTAGATATAGAGCTTCACTCTGATTATTAGAATTTAATCTGTTTCATTTTAGAGCTTTAATCTCAAATTTAATTCTAAGTTCTGTTCTTATCCTCTTGCTCACTTCCTCTACCGCCCTGGCTAGATGACCTGGGGTAAAATTTGATCTCACATCCAATTCACAAGTCAGCTTTCAACCTCATACTCTTACAGCCCTAGGATGGAGTAGGATAAAGGGAAAATACTGTCTGTGATAACTTGGTTGCTGTCACTTCTGGGTCTAACATTGAATGGCATGGGACCTAGGTGTGTAGCTGATTTCTGAATCCTAATTCTTTTGTGGAGCACATGTGTTAGTTTTGGGGCAGATCCTACTGTGGCCTTTTGCTCCACAGTCCCTATATGAGAGATACATCTTAGACTTGACCTCTGCCTTACCCTATCTCAAGCCTCTACCCTGCTAGTAGCTTGAGAAGAGGCATGACAGGGGAAAAGATTCTTACCAGATGGCTCAACCCCAGCCATCTTCTTTGGTGTCCATGTGATCAGTGGTGAACCTGGCCTCCACACATCAAGTTGTAGGAATGCAGGACTCCTCTTGGCTGTCGTTTAGCACAGTTTTGCCATCTTGCTCTTGCTAGGTTCTCCACCCTGCTGCAGCACCTGGCAAAGCCTGTTCTATAGCAGAGCTACTTTCGAGAAAGAGATCAACTCCAGTCCCCAGTGCAATAGTGAAATCAACAGTGGTTCCATTTAAATGTATTAGTTAATAAGATCTAACAACCACAGGGTTCATCACAGAACTAGTAATGCCATCATTTTTCTTTATACTTAAAATTATGTTTATTATAAAAAATAAAATGAGAGACAAAGAATAGCAAAAATTACCTATAAACTCAGTATGTAGGATAAACTTTGATATATGTACTTACAGATTTTTTAAATAATATATCTACACTAAATTTAAAAAGCAGGAGAATGGTGGAACTATATTGCTATATTGCTTTGTGCTCTGCTTTCATCATACAGTAATTAAAGTACATCTACTACTCTACACTGTTACTTACGCTGGCAACATGGCATTTCATTTTACAGATACACAGAAAATCTTTATTGTAGGACACTTGGGTTCCATCCAATTTTCCACTGTTATAAATACTTCTTTAGTAAGTATGTCTATACTTGTAATTTTGGTACCATTTCCAATTATTCTTCAGGATAATTCTTGGAAGTATAATAGCTAGGTCAAAGGATGTTTACAATTTAAAGTCTGGATCAAGGGGTTTACATCTTTGTAAGGTTATAACCGAGACACTCTTCAGAAAGCTTGTCAAAATTATGTACAACAGTGCCTATTACCTACATCCTCATCCGAGACTATGTATTTTTTTCTTTCTCTGTTTTCATCTAGTGATTATCTAAGAACACCAAGGAAAGGATAAGCTTATTTTACTTCACCTTATAAAGTAGGTGTAAGTCCAGCCTCTGCAAAAGGGTAGTGAAATGAACTTGGGCAATTTCTCTTGGTGGAAAACAAGTATAAAACTGGATAAAATTATTCAATATAGCTGTTTTAGAATTGGAAATAGCCAAAAATGGCAACAGATGGATAAGTATTTATTCATGAAAAACAGCTACTGTATTTGATTAAAAACTGAATTAATAGCCTTCTTACTTGTGAGTGTTCCCATCCCCTTAAAGCTTAGATGGCAAAACTCCACAGCTTTACCAGTTGAAGATGATAGACTTGAGTTAGGTTAGGGGACACAGCAGCTAGGAATTTAAGGCAGAAGGGATTTTAGAAGTGAGAGAGCTATAGAAGTGTTGTGGTAATAAATTCTCCATGCACCGCTGGATGACTGCTAACCTATACATGCCTGACCAAAATTGAAAGTCTGGGGACACATAAGTACATGCTGTGCCTTTATGTCTTCAAGCCCCACACAGCCTAATATCAACAGTGGAACTGGCTTGACTGTCTGAATATAACCCATGCCCAATTATTGGCTGGATAGCCACTAAATTACACAAGTGCAAGGAAGATGCTTAGGAAGTCATACTAAAAACAAGAAGCAGGAAAAAAGGAAGCTGAGCTGAGATATGACAGGCTGCTCATTATAAACATGACAGATTTCTTTCAGACATATTTCAGCACAGGAAATTTAATCACCTACAAAGCAAAACAAAACCACAAGTTTCCTCTCAATACAAAATGAAAGTCAGAATTGGTACAGCATATTACCTACAATGTCCACATTTCAACCAAAAATAACTAGATATTCAAAGAAAACATAAACTCATTGAATAATGTGCTCAATAGAAATGACATCACCTGGCCCATATGTTAGCAAAAACTTTAAAGTAACTATTATAAATATGTTCAAAAACTTAAAGAATATATGTCCAAAGAATTGAGGAAAACATATACTAAGTAAACACAGAGAATGTGTCTACTTTTGGTTAAAACCAAAAGATAGAAACTAGAGAAATAATCTAATAGAAACCATAAACCTGAACCTAAATCAACTTGACAGATTTGAGAAGAAATAAGAATCACTAAGTGCTTTCCTGGTGGCTTATCCAATAAAGCATCTGCCTGCAATGCGGAAAACCAGGGTTAATCCCTGGGTTGGGAAGATCCCTTGGAGGAGGGCATGGCAACCCACTACAGTATACTTGCCCAGAGAATCCCCATGGACCGAGAAGCCTGGTGGGCTACAGTCCATGGGGTTGCAAAGAGTTGGACACGACCGAGCAACTAAGCATAGCACAGCCAGCACAAGAATCATTAAACCTGAAGATAGAGCAATAGGAAGTTTTCAACTTGAAGCACATAGAGAAAAAATTTTTTAAAAAGTGAACATAGAACTGAGGTATTCCAACATGCATGCCGTTGGAATCTCAAAAAGAGAAGAGATATAAAAAGAGGAAGAAAAATATTTAAAGAAATAATATCCATTAATATAATATTATCTATCTATAATAATATCTATCTAAATAATATCTAAAACAAAAATGAATTTGTTGTATTAACTACTGTGAACTAAATCAATAAATTAAATTAATCAATATTAACTGGTTAAGTTAATTAATGTTAACAAAGATGCTTAAAGCTCAACATTGAGAAAACTAAAATCATAGCATCCAGTCCCGTCACTTCATGGCAAATAGATGGGCAAACAGTGGAAACAGTGTCAGACTTTATTTTTCGGGGCTCCAAAATCACTGCAGATGGTGACTGCAGCCATGAAATTAAAAGATGCTTGCTCTTTGGAAGAAAAGCTATGACAAACATGGTGTATTAAAAAGCAGAGACATTACTTTGCTGACCAAGGTCCATATTGTCAAAGCTATGGTTTTTCCAGTGGTCATGTATGGATGTGAGAGTTGAACTGTGAAGAAAGCTGAGCACCGAAAAATTGATGCTTTTGAACTGTGGTGTTGGAGAAGACTCTTGAGAGTCCCTTGGAATGCAAGGAGATCCAACCAGTCCATCCTAAAGGAGATCAGTCCTGGGTGTTCATTGGAAGGACTGATGTTGAAGCTGAAACTCCAATACTTTGGCCACCTCATGCGAAGAGTTGACTCATTGGAAAAGACCCTGATGCTGTGAGGGATTGGGGGCAGGAGGAGAAAGGGATGACAGAGGATGAGATGGCTGGATGGCATCACCGCCTCGATGGGCATGAGTTTGAGTAAACTCCAGGAGTTGGTGATGGACAGGGAGGCCCGGCGTGCTGAGATTCATGGGGACACAAAGAGGCGGCCACGACTGAGCGACTGAAATGAAATGAACTGAACTGTAGATGCTCAAGGCTCTATATTGTCATCCTGATTATTCAACTTATATGCAGAGTACATCATGTGAAATGCTGGACTGGATGAAGTGCAAGCTGGAATCAAGATTGCCAGGAGAAATATCAATAATCTCAGATGTGCAGATGACACCACCCCATGACACCATCCCATAAGGCAGAAAGTAAAGAGAAACTAAAGAGCCTCTTGATGAAAGTGAAAGAGGAGAGTGAAAATGCTGGCTTAAAATTCAACATTCAAAAAACTAAGATCATGGCATCTGGTCCCATCACTTCATGGCAAACAGATGGGGAAACAATGGAAACAGTGACAGACTTTATTTTCTTGGACCCCAAAATCACTGTGGATGGTGACTGCAGCCATGAAATTAAAAGATTCTTGCTCCTTGGGAGAAAAGCTATGACAAACCTAGACAGTACATTATAAAGCAGAGACATTACTTTGCCATAAAAAGGTCCATCTAGTCAAAGCTATGGTTTTTCCAGTAGTCATGTATGGATATGAGAGTTGGACTATAAAGAAAGCTGAGTGCCAAAGAATTGATGCTTTTGAATTGTGGTGTTGGAGAAGACTCTTGAGAGTCCTTTGGACAACAAGGACATCAAACAAGTCAATCTTAAAGGAAACCAGTCCTGAATATTCATTGTGAGGGCTGATGCTGAAGCTGAAACTCTAATACTTTGGCTACCTGATGCGAAGAACTGACTCTTTGGAAAAGACCCTGATGCTGGGAAAGATTGAAGGCAGGAGGAGAAGCGGGCAACAGAGGATGAGATGGTTGGATGGCATCACTGACTCGATGGACCTGAGTTTGAGCCAGCCCCGGGAGTTGGTGATGGTCAGGGAAGCCTGGCATGCTGCAGTCCATGGGGTCGCAAAGAGTCGGACACAACTGAGCAACTGAACTGACTGACTGAAGATGCTCAAAGACCCCAAGGAGGACAAGCTGAAGAAAGACACACTTAGTTCAACATCTCAGCTAAAATGCTGAAACCAAAAATTACAAAAAAAGTTCTTGAAAGTATCAAGGGAAGAATAATATATCATATACAAGGAATAATGACATGACTAACAGCTTACTCTTCATCAGACACAAGAGGCTGCAAGATACTGTATCACATAATTAAAATGCTTAAGAACTAAACAAGTGTTAACCAGGAACTTGATATCCATTGAATATATCCTAGAAAGAGGAAGGTGAAATATAGATGTAAGAGAATTTGTCACTAGTAGACCTATGTTGTAAGAAATGCTGAAGGAATTTCTTTAGATAAAGGAAGTGACAACAGATTATAACTTAGATTCACAGGTAAAAATGAAGAACCACAAAAATGGGCTGTGTATGTGCGTATATATGTATATGCATATGTGTGTGTGTTATTTGCTTCTTTTAATTACTTTAAAAGATATATTGCTGTTTAAGCTAACATTGGTTAACATTGTACTTTTGGGTTTACAACTTATACAGGTATAAAATAAAAAGACGCAAAGGGAGAGAAAGAGCTATACTGATATACGGTTCCTATATTTTAACAGAAGTCAGTTAATTTCAAGCAGATTGTAAATGAAGGATGTAAACTGTCATCTCTCTAAGCAATTGTTAGGACAAATAGATGAAAAGTAAATAGAACTACAGAAGACTGAAATATTTATAACTCATCTGACCTAACTGACATCTATAGAAAGCTCCAATAATAAATAGATACATTTTGTAAGTACATATAGAAAATTCTATTCATTTTATGACCACCATAGACCACATATTAGGTCGTAAAATAAGCTTGAAAATACTTTAAAAATCTGGAATTACGTTCTCCAACAACAACAGAATTTAATTAGAAATTAATGACAGAAATAAATCTGGAAATTTTCCACATATTTCCACAATTCAAAATAACCCATGGGTCAAAGAAGAAATAAGAAACTATACTAAATTGACAGAAAACAAAATACCTAATCAAAATCTGTGGGATTCAGCTAAAGTAGTACCTATGAAGAAATTTATTGCTTGAAATCTTTATATTAGAATGTCTCAAGGAATCCAAAGAAACCTACTAGAATTACAAAATGAGTTTAGCAAGGTCATCATATTTCTATTTGGTAGCAAAGATTAATCTGATAATAACATTTAAAAATACATTAATAATACAATCAAACAAAACACTTAGGAATAAATTTTAAAAATGATATAGAAGACCAAACACTAAAATCTACTAATCATTGATGAGATAAATTAAAAGAAGACTAAAATAAATTAAAATATATACTAAGTTCATAGATGGGAAGATAGTATTGTTTGGATGTTAATCGTTGCCAAACTGTTCTATACATATAATGCACTCCCAATATGAGTCCAATAGACCTTTTATGTGTGTGTAAAATGGAAAAGCTGACTATAAAATTAATATGGAGATTCAGAAGACTAGAATAGCCAAAATAGTTTTTAAAATAAGAACAGAGCCAGGGGACTTACACTTTCTGATTTAAAGGTTTATACAAAGTTGCTATAATCAAGTCAGTGTGATTTTAGAATAAGAGACTATACATAGATTAATGGAACAAAAATTAAGGTAAAAAAATAGACTCACACTTGATTTGAAATATGAAATGTTACTTGAGAAAGGTGCCAAGTAATTGATAGGATAGTCTTTTTTAATTAATGCTGCTGGCATAACTGTGTAAACTTCAATCTTCACCTCATACCATAAACATTAACTTGAAATGGCTAAGAGGCCCAAACTCAACTGCTTAAATCATAGAACTTTCAACAGACAGAAAAAATCTTAGAGACTGAGTTAGGCAAAGATTTCTTAGGACATGAAAATAAATGAATCATAAAAAAAAAATATATTGGACATCAAACAGAAAATTTTGCTCATCAAAACTATCATTAATAAAATGGAAAGGTAAATCACATATTGGAAGATAACACCTGCTAAATATATATATATGACAAAGAATTATTTTCTAAAATATATAAAGAAATTTTATAGCTCAATAATAAAACATAAATACCCAATAAGAAAGGGGTTGGAGGATAGTTTTGAAAAAACAACTCACCAAAGAAAATACACAAATGGCCAGTAAGCACAATGAGATATCAGTACATACCTACCAGAAAAACTCAAAGAAAATGACTTTTAGTGAGCATGTGATCAACTCAGAACTTTCATACTCTGTTGATGGAAATGAAAAACAGTGCCTGCACCTTGGAAAACAGTTCAGCAGTTCCACATAAAAATTAAACATGAACTTATCATAAAATCTAACAATCTTACTCCTATGTATTTATCCAAAAGAAATGAAAACATGCCTACATAAAGACCTGTACACAAATATGTAACACAGCTTTATTAATCATAGTCCCAAACTGGAAACAGCTTCAAACATCCGTGACTCAGAGATGGATTAACAAATACTGGTATAACCATGCAATGGAATACTACTCAGGAATTTTAAAAAAAAGAATGGATTATTGATACATGAAAGAACATAAATAGCCCTCAAAAATATGCTATGTCAAAGAAGTCAGACTTAGAAATAATGAAATAACAGAAATTATACAGCATCTGACTTGATTTAAAATTCTACAAAAGGCAAATCTATAGTGACAGAAAGATCAGTAGTCGCCTGAGGCTAGGGGTGGGAGACAACTGGCAATGAAATAAGAGAATGCTTATGGTGATGGACTCGTTGTGAAACTTGATTGTGGTTGGTGGTAGCTGGATGACTACATGTATTTATCCAAACTCATAGAGCTATACACTTAAATTGAATTAATTTTATTATTTGTAAATTATACATCAATAAAACTGCTAAATCAATAGGTGTGAAACTATGCAGAAGCACTGTGAATAACAGTTTTTATAAATTGCTATAAAGTAATGTGCATAATAATGGGAATAAGCAAACAAGCTCCCTCTTATCCTCATTTCATCACTTTTAACTTCAGTATTAGAGTCAATGACTAAGAGGACTTTTGAAATTAGTTTTTACTCTTTCTCTAAATACTCCCAACTGAACAACATTGGTCCTTCGTCTAAAATACCAAATACAAATTCTGCCCAGATGGACAAAAGATGTATTGTCTTCAAACCACTTGGTTGGCTCTCTTGTACTTAACTTTTACTTCAGATATCCAAGTTTAAAAGCAACCAGATGACGTTTTATGGAATTTTGTAAAGAGATGGGGGGGGGGGGGGGGGGGAAGAAGACAACAATGAAGAAGAAATAATGAAAACAACTTTTGCTCATGGGAGGAAATTTTCTGTGCCAACTTTTAGTTCAGAATGATCTTTCATTGGCTACATTTCAAATTCCTCAAAGTTCAGGCTTATAATGGAAGTGCTGACACAATCTCAAATGTAGCGCTACGAACAGGATGATATAATAAATGGTGGGTAAATCCACTTACTATCTTTTATAATAGTCTCCTTCCTTTGCAACAATTCAACTCACTTTTGTTTCTGTTGTTACTGCAGAATTATGTGAGAAAAGTGACTGAAGATCATGTCTTTTCCATACTTTATTTCATTGCACTTATATACAAAAATTAACCTTGGTGCTGAAAATTCTCTCTAGATGGACATAATAAAATCTTTTATTTTTTGCATCAAGTACAAACTTTCTTTTCATTTTACCCACTCCTGTTGTTTTACTAAATAACTCAAACTTTGCAAGATTCTTTTTAAACTACTAGTGCCCTCTATGAAGACAACATCAATTTCTGTCTGAAAAAAATTTAAATAGATTAATAACTGTTATTTATTTTGGGGAAAGAAATATTAGCTGAGTTTGCACATGTGTGCTTTTGTACTCTATATTTCCTGCTATATGAAGAATCACACAATTAAACAATGTTACATTATTACCATATGTTAATCTGAAAAAAGTATAGGTGGAAAGAGCACTAGATGTCATGTACATTTTTTAAAATGTCTCAAATAAACCATGTCTAGAGAGAGTGTTAATGATTCAGGTTTTTCCATAACATATTTGAAATTATTGGACTAAACTGCAAGGAAGAGAATTCACAGTTCTTACTTTGGCAATGCATGTGTGAGATTCTTAAACCTTTCATTTAAAGTTTCTTTTCCATGGTTTCATCTGGGATTCATCCTCCGAATTATTTAAGCCTAAATGTTAAATAGGTCTTTCAAATTATGATTTGCATGTGTGCACCAAGGGGCATGACTTATATTGTTGTGAGAAGCATACATAAGAATTTCCTGAATTTAGTGCATATAAAAATCTCTAAGGGTCTTTCTGCACAGTTGACAATGATTAAGATCTGGTATGATAAATGCAGACATTTGATACTCAACCGTGGAGGACTGATCACTCACAATTGAGCAACAGGACGTGAAGCCTTCACATTACATTTTGTCCATTGAGATCTAGGTCCCATCTAAGGAGTGGGATGGGGTTTATCACATGGCTGGCACTGTGGGTGGAATGAATCTGGTTTCAACTTTCAGGTGGGATCAACACAAAAAACATGCCATCCTAACGGTACACAATGACATTCTCACTGGTAGAATACGAATGATGCCAAGAACTAAATTAGCTGAAAATACACTCTCAAATGTGGAAGATGACTGCAGTTAAAGGGCCTGTATGACCAAAATTACCAGAGATGTCTGCACTGCACTTGATTAATTTTCTACTTCTCTGCTCATAAATAAATGTCTTAATTTTTGTAGGAAAGGCTCAGAGACTAATATATCATTTCTGAGATATAACACCAAAAATATTCTACTATGAAGGTCAATGTTACAGTGAGGTATATATCCTGAACCCTTTCCCCCCTATAATCATCTTCCTAAAGGCAAAAATAAGTGTGTCTATCTTCAGTATCCCTTTTTAAAATTACATTCTCCTCTCCTTCCTTTACCTTTTAATTTAGACAAATGATGCCTCTACTCATTAAAAAATAATGTAACAATGTGACTGCTCTCACTAGGACAGCATATGAAACAGAACAAAGATTGGTACAGAGTTTAATCGCCATGAGTTCAAAGAAAGAAGTGATACCTGTAGTGGTAAAAGAAAGCTTGAAGGAGGAGATGGGAATTGAGTAGGAAGTGGGTAGGAAAGAGGCAAGTAGATTAAAGAGAGAGAGAGGTCTAGGATGGCCTCAGTGATGTCTAGGAAAACCATTTTGGGGAAGGGGTGAATGTGTGTGCCTTTTCCATGTTTAAGTCCTACAATATTAATACAACTCTTAAAGGATACCTTCATTGCACAAATCCTAAACTTAAGCATTAACAGAGAATGGTAACAAATCAGCCACTTTACAATGACCTTTGCTGAGGACATTTTTATTTATCTCCTGTATTTGTTAAACTGAGGCTAGATACTGGAACAGATGAACCATCAAAATTTCATTAACTTAACACAATAAACATTTCTGTCTTGTGTACAATACAGACTAATGTAAATGTTCCAAGTTGGGTGGCCTTCTTCCCACCAACCACCTGATTGTTCTGAAACTCAGGCTCCTTCCATCTTGTGGTCCCACTCCTTTCCAGGGTCTTAGACTGTGACAGAGGATGAGGTGGTTGGATGATATCATTGACTCAATGGACATGAGTTCGAGCAAACTCCAGGAGTTAGTGAAGGACAGGGAAGCCTGGTGTGCTGCAGTCCATGAGGCCACAAAGAGTCAGACAAGACTTAGCCACTGAACAACAAAAAAGAATGACCTGTCACTTCCACTCATATGTCCTTTGGCTATAACCAGTCACAGTGTCCTAATTAGATGCAAGGAGGCTAGAAAATAGAGTCCCTAGCTGGAAAGGTAATTCCCCATGACAACTCAACATTGTGTAAAGGAAACACTTCTCCTGCAGCACCTCTAAAAACATATATATGGGTCATTATGTCTAAATGATCTTGCATTTTTGGATAAAAGTTTCAATAAAGCGATAGATCAATTGGATTATGATAGAAATATTAATAAGACTTACATAGGAATCAGTCACTCTTGAATTAATACTCATTTCTCAGCTGGCATTCATTCCACTCAATCATCATTCTAGAAAGAACTTATCAGAAATTCAGCTTCCAACAGAGGCTTTCTGGCTCTCAGGAAGGACAATGAGATCATTCTGTCTTTGAAGATTTTGTTATTCCACTTGAAGTGTATCATTAGAAATTTCTCTTCTACAGACAACACTTGATTATAAATCTCCCAAAAGTTGCTTTTCCAAAATCCTGGTCCCTAAGATGTCACTGAACAGAGCTAGATGCTCATCCATGAGAAAACAGGATAAATCTAAAAAAGCAGTAGGGATACACACACATACACACACACACACACACACACACAAGATGAAGAGGAAACAATCTCTCCATGGAGTTTCCCACATTGGTTTGTGGTAACACTTAAATTTGTTTACAGTTCTGGGGAAAGTTTAGGGTATGGCTTTGAACAGCACCCAAACAAAACTGCAAGAGGCTTGTCCAAACTTTTTTCCAAGGAAATGACTCTATGGTTCATCATGTTTTCAAGTAGGTCAGTTATAAAATGAAAAGAGACATTTTTACAAAAACCAATTAGTGGCCACGATGATTATGCTCTAATTGTCCCTATCTTTTAATGGCAATCCACTGCCAAATTTACCAATAATGAGGCCACATTGATCTGTTCTTAGAAAACAATTACATATTCTCCTTTTGGTGTTTTTACTGGCATTCAACTGAAAGAAGATATTTATATAAGCAGCTATAAAGCAAGAGTGTACATACTTTATTGGGCGTGATATCATATCACATTCCCTCATTCCATAGACTATTTTTCAGTATGAATCCAAAAAGAATTATTATTTATTGTTCTATAAATGTTTACCAAAAGCATTTTAACACATACCTGATTTTCTTCTTCTATAGCTATGTAACAGTATAGACTGACTAGGATATGTACAACATTTTATATAGAATCTCAGAACTCTAAGAAATACCATTTTTTTTAGACAACAATCTTCTTTCTCTAGGATCCTTTGAAGTTTTAAATGCTACTGAAAATTGAGCTTATTGAGGGATATATGTTCACTTCTGAAGGAGTTGGGTATTCAATTTTATATGCCATAGGAGAAAAAGAACATAAAAAACCCAATGAGGAATGACTCAATAGTCTTATTTTCCAATGTCATGAATAGACAAAAGATTATTACTAGCAAAAGAATCACTATGTGCTGTATAGAAAGAACCTATTTCAGGTTTCCTTCTTTTAAAAGTACGTAATGAAAATGAGCCAGTCTGTCAGCTGAAAAGGTATTTGATGATTTGAAAAGGATTCCACTGCCCTTCTCTCTTCCACTTTCTCTCTGGCCAACCCACACTCCTGGAATAAAGGAAAAACATATTCCCTAAGGCTAGAGAAATGAATGGAAGCATTGTCAGCTCAGAGAGGATAGGAATGCTTGACACGTTTATCATTTTCTTGTTAATGTCCACTCCTCTCTCTTTCCCTACATATTTTTAAATGACTAATATCTGACCAAATGACATAAAAGCAATTCTGAAATCTTATCATGTGTATTTTTGTGGAGATGCTGTGATCTGCAATTTAAAATGTATTAGTTAAATCAAATTAGAAAGAAACTGGCAAGAAGGGAAAATAAGCCACTGGTCTTGGGACTAATACCCAGGGGAGGTTATTTTGTTTATTTATAATGTTACATTCAATACAGGTACCAGTGACTTCAACCCCACACTCTAGAATATAGATGAAAGGAAGAAAAGGGAGATCAGAATAAACACAGTGACCAAAAGAATATAGGAAAAAGCATTCCAAATTTGGATATAAGATTCAGCTTCCCAAGCTTCTGGTAAAAGATACATAATTTAATGTGGTGATTTAAACCAACAAGAGGTTCACATCTTCCTGGCTTTTAAAAAATTTAATAAAGAAGTATTTATTTCTTATTTAAATGAATCTTCAGTGCAATGCTTGCATTTCAAAAATCTGACCATTTATTTTGTGAAATACAACTTAGAAATTGCTAGATCAAAATGTTTAAAAATAAAATTGATTCTAGAGTTTACTTCGAGAAAAGTGAGTGAGATTATGAGAAACTAGAACTCAAGGTAAGAAGACTTCTAAGGAAACTTTCATTAGTGTCCTACCTTTAAAAGATTAAAAAATCTTAAGGGAGAGATAGCCCCTGAATAAGTTAAGAAAAGTTTAAGTGTTTATAACTCATAGCTAATTTCCTATTATTTTTCTAAAGTTAAAAAATATAAAGGTAGTTTTGGGATCGAGTTCTCTATATCTAGAACATTTACAGATTGAATAGATTGAATTCTGTCTATTCTTTCTTTACTTTTCACAGTGCTCACCCCTTAACTAAGAACTCCTGTGGACTGAATACAGTGACAGGTTCCTTTCTGCAAGCCACGTGCTGAAGTATGGGTAATGCACAAATTTTACATTTCCTGCCATTTGTCCTCTCTTCTGGTGGCAAGAAAAATGTGTTTCTGATAAATTTCTGAGTAAGAACTAATCTGAATGCAATTTGGCCATTTGCAAGACCCAGGTCTCATGTTTACCAGCTCTCTCACCTGAAAGACCTATAAAAGATAAAAGCTCAAAATGTTACCTTTTAAATACCATCTGGAACTGAACTTGGCTGATACTCATACAATGAGGTAAGAAATCACTGCATGACTGACTGTATTGCCTCCAAAAATAGTCCCCAAACGACACCGCACCTAACTTGGCCTTGGGAGCCCAGACATGATTCAAAATAGCTCCAGTGCCCCTGGGAGAATACTAGTATAAACTGATGTTTGCAAGGTCCCGCACTGCAGGCCATTAAAGGTCATTGCAATTCTTCAGGCAAAGGGTAACGAAATCAGATCAAAACAAGCAGTGGCAAGATACTGCAGCCTGTTATCCATCCTGTGCCTGAGTAAGCTCAGCCTTGCTGTGTACAGTGTCTGCAGGTAGGAACGGAAGAGATTAGAGGCCATCCAATTCCAATGGCGAGGACCCAGGAGGATTCATCTCAAGGACCCTGGGCCTGAAATGTCACTGCAGTTTGGCAAGCCCAAGACTCATTAACTGTATTTCACTTGTTCAGAGAAAAGGACAAGATAAAACATGAGATAAAAACATGAATTACTGATGTGAGGCTCAAAATGGAAAAATTTCAGAATCAGAGGTTAGTCACATTTACCCAAGGGTAGTCAACAGGGTTAATCACTATGGTCCCTGAAGTGAAACCACCACCTTAGTGAAGAAGATGGATACAAATCATCTTTCTGGAGGGTGACCCCTTACAGACACCTGGATTCCTCCATTCTGGCTTTACATATATAAGCTCAATAAACAAATACAACTTTTTATTCTAGTTTCAGCTTTCCCAGATATAGGGAGAGTATATCTCACTGTCACACGATAGTTTATATAATAGTAGAAACTCATGATGTATTATCTTTGATTATGAATGGATACCCATATTTACCTCTAACTACTTAAATCACTTTGATCAGTAAGTCTCATTCAGTTCTCTTGGATGATAGACTTTGGATTATCCCACAGTTTGCTTGTTTAAGAAAATATTCTTTTACATAGTTTTTGAAAAAGTTTTCCTCCTCATACTCATTTTTATGTATTTATTTAAATCTTTTGGCCACATTGTGTGGCATGTGGGATCTTAGTGCCCTGACCAGGGATCGAATCCACACCCCTGGATTGGAGGCGGAGAGTCTTAACTACTGGACCACCAGGGTGGTCCCAACAACACAGTTATTTTTAAACTGAGAACTTGACGCTGGCTCACAGTGAGTTAGTTCACGGCCCCCTCGATGACCCCCATTCCCTTGTCACAACATCCTTTCTCTCAAACCACAATTTACCCAGGTGAAAAAGTCATACTAGAAAATGAATGCAAATGAGGAAATGATCAATGGTTTTTAGGCAAAGGCAAGACAATAAGAAGTGCACAATTAAAGAGAGTAGTGATTCCTGCTATCCTTCAAAATATTAGGGCTGTGCTGTGTTCAGACTCTCAGTCATGCCTAACTCTCTGTGACCCCATGGACTGTAGCCCAGAAGGCTCCTCTGTTCATGAATTCTCCCAGCAAGAATACTGGAATGAGTTGCCAGGCCCTCCTCCAGGGCATCTTCCCAACCCAGGGATCGAACCCGAGAGATTCTTGCATTGCCAGGAGGATTCTTTACCACTAGTGCCACCTAGGAAGCCCTAGGGATATCCATACCTAATAAGGCTACAAACCAGGTGGTAATTTTTTAAAAAATTAAATGTTTTTTAAGTTATTAGTCTATTTTTACTTTAAATTTTAATTATTTCCATTTTAAATTTGAAGTATTTGACTTCAATGTGAAAAATAGCACTCTAAAAACAGTGAACTCTCTAGTGTACTTATTGGCACAGTCTAGGTCTTCACTCTGAATAATGGGTACAGTTCCGGTAACATAAACCTGCCTCTCTCATATCTGCAAATTTATAATAATAAATTGTAGTTCAGCCTGGTTTTCCCATAATTTCATTTTCTTAAACAGTGAAGCATCCTCTTTCCCTTTAGAACTGTATAGCACGTGTGTGAAAATATTCTGTTTTAGATGATTTTAAAAGGCACATTTGTAAAAACTTCCCAGTGCTCATATAAATACAGTAGCTAACATACCCTATTTATTTTTAAAAAATGAATAGTAAAAAATTCATATCTTTGCAGACTGTCAAATGAACACAGCTTGTTCACAGAATTGAATAAGTGGAATATTTTACTGTAACTTGTTTATTCAACTGTTCAATATATACTTACTGAGAACCTATTAGTGATGGAAAACAAAATAGACAAAAAATCCTTGGTTTCATGTAGTGGGAGAAGACAAAAATAAAGGATGAATGATTAAAATAAAAATGTGCTAGGGATAAGAATGCAAGAAAATAAATAAAGTAGGAGGGGAGGTAAAAAGCTTTGGCGCTGGAGTGGGGGTAAGGGCAATGCTGACACTCAGATGAGCTGGTCAGGCAGACCTCACCAGGAAGACGAGTCATGAGTGAAGACCTGAATGAATTGAGGATCAAGATGTGCAGATACCTGAGAGAACAGTATCTGGAGAAAGGCCCCAAGGTAGGATGGGCCTGGTATATTCAGGGCGCTGGAGGAGATCAGTGTATATGAAGCCTAGGTCAGTGTTTCTCAAACTGGATTCCTTGATCCCTAGAATTCTAAAGTGGTTGTTTTTCTTTCTTTCTTCTTCTTCTTCTTCTTTTTTTTTTTTTTTTTTTTTTAACATTTTTACTATGAGATTATGAGAAAATAATACAATGGTGGCTACCAGTAACACCAGCATAAATGACTGAGGACTTTTTAGTCAGGCACTGTGCTAAGCACTTTGCCTTATTTAACCCTTACAACAACCTTGTAAAGCAAGCTATTATTATTAAAACATACAGTTATTATAACCATTTTGCAGAAGAGAAGCAAAGGCTTGGAAAAATAAAGTCATTCGTCCAGTGGTATACTGTGGGTGGTAGAGCCATTAAATCTAGGCCATTTGAATCTCAATACAGAGCCTCCAATACAAATCAATACCCTGTGCTTCTGTATGTGTGTGACTATGTGTATTGAAGAAAGTGGAGAAAACCACTAGACCATTCAGGTATGACCTAAATCAAATCTCTTATGACTATACAGTGGAAGTGAAAAATAGATTTAAGGGTCCAGATCTGATAGACAGAGTGCCTGAAGAACTATGGATGGAGGCGTGTGACATTGTACAGGAGGCAGGGATCAAGACCATCCCCAAGAACAAGAAATGCAAAAAAACAAAATGGCTGTCTGAGGAGGCCTTACAAATAGCTGTGAAAAGAAGGGAAGGGAAAAGCAAAGGAGAAAAGAAAAGATATACCCATTTGAATGCAGAGTTCCAAAGAATAGCAAGGAGAGATAAGAAAGCCTTCCTCAGCGATCAGTGCAAAGAAATAGAGGAAAACAACAGAATGGGAAAGACTAGAGATCTCTTCAAGATAATTAGAGATACCAAGGGAACATTTCATGCAACGATGGGCTCAATAAAGGACAGAAATGGTAGGGACCCAACAGAAGCAGAAGATATTAAGAAGAGGTGGCAAGAATACACAGAAGAACTGTACAAAAAAGATCTTCACAACCCAGATAATCACGATGGTGTGATCACTCACCTAGAGCCAGACATCCTGGAATGTGAAGTCAAGTGGGCCTTAGTAAGCATCACTATGAACAAAGCTAGTGGAGGTGATGGAATTCCAGTTGAGCTATTTCAAATCCTAAAAGATGCTGCTATGAAAGTGCTGCACTCAATATGTCAGCAAATTTGGAAAACTCAGCAGTGGCCACAGGACTGGAAAAGGTCCGTTTTCATTGCAATTCCAAAGAAAGGCAATGCCAAACAATGCTCAAACTACCGCACAATTGCACTCATCTCACACGTTAGTAAAGTAATGCTCAAAATTCTCCAAGCCAGGCTTCAGCAATACATGAACCAAGAACTTCCAGATGTTCAAGCTGGTTTTAGAAAAGGCAGAGGAACCAGAGATCAAATTGCCAACACCTGCTGGATCATTGAAAAAGCAAGAGAGTTCCAGAAAGACATCTATTTCTGCTTTATTGACTATGCCAAAGCCTTTGATTGTGTGGACCACAACGAACTCTGGAAAATTCTGAAAGAGATGGGAATACCAGACCACCTGACCTGCCTCTTGAGAAATCTGTATGCAGGTCAGGAAGCAACGGTTAGAACTGGACATGGAACAAGAGACTGGTTCCAAATAGGAAAATGAGTACGTCAAGGCTGTATATTGTCACCCTGCTTATTTAACTTACATGCAGAGTATATCATGAGAAATGCTGGGCTGGATGAAGTGCAAGCTGGAATCAAGATTGTCAGGAAAAATATCAATAACCTCAGATATGCAGATGACACCACCCTTATGGCAGAAAGTGAAGAAGAACTGAAGAGCCTCTTGATGAAAGTGAAAGAGGAGAGTGAAAAAGTTGGCTTAAAGCTCAACATTCAGAAAACTAAGATCATTGCATCTGGTCCCATCACTTCATGGCAAATAGATGGGGAAACAGTGGAAATAGTGGCTGACTTTATTTTTCTGGGCTCCAAAATCACTGCAGATGGTAATTGCAGCCATGAAATTAAAAGACACTTACTCCTTGCAAGGAAAGTTATGACCAAACTAGACAGCATATTAAACAGCAGAGACATAACTTTGTCAACAAAGGTCTGTCTAGTCAAGGCTGTGGTTCTTCCAGTGGTCATGTATGGATGTGAGAGTTGGACTATAAAGAAAGCTGAGTGCCAAAGAATTGATGCTTTAGAACTGTGGTGTTGGAGAAGACTCTTGAGAGTCCCTTGGACTGCAAGGAGATCCAACCAGTCCATCCTAAAGGTGATCAGTCCTGAGTGTTCATTGGTAGGACTGATTTTGAAGCTGAAACTCTAATACTTTGGCTACCTGATGTGAAGAGCTGACTCATTTGAAAAGACCCTGATGCTGGGAAAGATTAAGGGCAGGAGGAGAAGGGGACGACAGAGGATGAGATGGTTGGATGGCATCACCGACTAAACAGACATGGGTTTGGGTGGACTCCAGGAGTTGGTGATGGACAGGGAGGCCTGGCGTGCCGTGGTTCATGGGGTCGCAAAGAGTCGGACACAACTGAGTGACTGAACTGAACTGAACTGATGTGTAAAAGAGACTTAAAGTTTTTCTATTTCCACCATTTGTATACCAAAATCAATGTTCGTAAGTGTGTTCACTAGTTATCAAGAAATAACCTATAATAAACATTAGGTCAAATGCCCATCGACGGGTAGATAAAGAAAATGTGGTCTATACATACAATGGAATCCTACTCAGTCAGGAAATCCTGCAATTTGCAACAATAGGGATGAACTTCAGGAACATCATGTTCAGCGAAATAAGCAAGTCACAGAAGGACAAATACGGCATGATTCTACTATGTCAGATATCTAACACAGTCAAATCAATATAAAGCTTCAGTTGAAGAAGGTGAATAAATTCTAGAGATATGCTCCACAACTTGTGCCTGTGGTCAATAATACTGTCCTATACATGTAAGCATTTAAGAGGGATTATTATCTCATATTAAGTAATTCTTACCACAACAAAATACTTTTTTAATGTTAAAGAATAATTTTAATTATTTGAAACAAATTTTAAAAATTAACATTAAAAAAATTCTCAAACACACTGTCATTAAATTGGAAATAGAAATTCATCATGTCAGGTAAACACTGTACTTTCTTATGTCCTTCACTTCATTCTTCTTGGCCAAGGAAATAAAAGGAGTTGCTTGGCTCCCTCAGGGGCCTTGGAAAAGGGTATCTTTCTTTCTTTATTTGCTACAACACAAAATATGAGGGATCTTAGTTCCCCAACCAGAGATTGAAGCTGTGCCCCCTGCATTGGAAGCACAGAGTCTTAACCACTGGACTGCAAGGGAAGGCCAGGAGGGGATTTCTTAGGCAGTGTCCCTGGCTTCTGAATGTCTCCCCAGCTTCTCTGAGGACATCATTTCCCAGCCCTATAGGCTCTTCTTCTGGATGACTCACCTCTTCAGCTGGGGGTGCTCCTGTACTGCACCCAGGAATTTAGACTTGGTAGGAATGCATGTGTTTTAATGAGGACTGATAGATGATCAGGTGTTTTAGAACAGTAATTTTGGAGGCAAGGTGGAAGATGAGTCTGTAGAGAATGAGCTCAGAGATCGATTTAGAGAAATCTCTGGCAAGAAATGATGAGATCCTGAAATACAGATGAGGAGGCCTGGGCTGCCACAATAAAATATGACAGGCCAGGTGGCTCAAACAACAGACATTTATTTCCTTGAAGATCTGAAGGCTAGAAGTCCACAATCATGGTGTCAGCAAATTTGGTCTCTGGTTAGAGCACTCTTCATGGCTTGCACATGGCCACCATCTCACTGCGGCTCACATGGCCTTTCTTGCATGGGTGTGTGGGGTGGGGGATGGAATAGAAGGGAAAGGGAGAAAGCACTCTTTCTGATGTCTCTTCTTATAAGGACACTAATGCTATCAAAGCAGAGACCCTTATGACCTCATTTAATCTTAAATTCCTTAGAGACCCCATCTCCAAATACAACCACACAGGGGCTAGGGTGTCAGTACATGAAGGGATGGGGATGGGGAGGTAAACATTCAGTTCACACCAGTAACTGGGATTTTGGTTTGGAATTTGAGTTCAGGCTAGAAAAGAGAATGTCAGCATATCAATGAGAGCTGAACCAATTCATGTTGATGAGATTACTGAAGAGTACTGTAGAAAGGATAGTGCAGAAGGCTTCTAGAACTCCAGGTAATGCCAAATTAAAGAAGCACAAGGAGGAAGCAGCAGGAGCCAGGACATTGAGGAAACAAACGGAAAGGTAGAGGTATGATCCGGCAAGAGGGATGCTAGGAGAGGGATTCAGGGAGAGGATAACTGGAGATTGAATCATGTTGGGACCCCCTTTCTAAGTAGAATGTGCAGTGAGAAATACCCATTAGATCTGATACCAAATGAGCTATTAGTAACCTGCATCCCTTCAACACAACTTGCCACCATCCCACAGTTATGGTTTCTTTATTGAGTGATCATTTACTGAGCTTCTCATGTTCCAACCACTGGGCTAGGGGAAGTGATGAAAAAGATACCTAACATATGCTGTCCCCTTCCAACATATGCCTTCCAAGGTCTTAATAGTGAAAATTTACTTTACTGCCATCGGAGAGCTCTGGGTTACAAGCTCTGAGCACAAAGGTTCAGGGCCTGTACGCAGTCTCCTTGTTCTAACTAGTCTGGCACAGTCTAACCATTAATCAAATGTGTAGCGGGTGGTTATAAATATTTTCAGTTTCTAATTTTTTCTCTTAATCTGATCAAATACACTTTTAATGTGGATCCATGTGTACTCTGGTTGAAAGCACTCTCTCCATAGTCATCCAAATAATCCATATAGTCTCTTTCCCCTCTTTTTGCACGACTTGACCAGAACCAGTTTATCTTTTAGGGCCCATATATCCCAGTGATCCCTCTTGGGTTTCTTCCACCCTCCTGTTTGAAATATTTCTGGTAGACTTGTTATTGGTGTATCAGTACACAGCTCTTATCTGGAGAAGGGAATGGCTACTCACTCCAGTATTTTTGCCTGGAGAATCCCATGGACAGAGGAGCCTGGCAGGCTACAGTCCATGAGATCGCAGAGAGTCAGACATGATTGAGTGACTAAACATCCAATACAACTCTTGTAGGTATCTTATGAGAATCTCTGACTTGTACCAAATCATCTCACTCCTCCCCCTGTTCTCAGATTCTCCACTCACTCCCTCTAGAAGCTTCAGTATTTCGTCACATAAATCGTCACCTTCAAGAGTAAAAGAAACTCACTGGCAGCCTATCCATTGAACAGGTCTTGTAGAATATGCTTTCTTTGGCCAACACTGTATTGTAAATTAAAAAAATAAAAAGTTTCTAACATTTAAAAGTCAGGATTTCTTGCATTAAAAAAATCTGGATTTCCACGTTCTCTTGAAAAATCTGACAATCTGACCACCAATCCTGCCTGCCAAGCCCTGGTTAAAGCCATTGGCCCTGCATCCTTTACCAAGATCATAGGTGCTCTGGTTTGCCACATTCTCTACCACTCCTAACATGCAACCCACAGCTCCTTTATACTCTGCTGGTCATTATTCTCATTGCATATCTGATTGGGCTCTTAAAATATTCGGGTTTGTGACCTTCACTCTGGAGAGCCTCATCTACAGTGACGTTGTAGGGCTTGCTCAGCTATATCAGTCATGCAATACTTTAATCAGATTCTCACTTTTTATAAATCCTAGCACATTTAAAACTATAATCTATATTATAACTGTATCTTTCAAGCCAGATGAGAAATTCACATATTTTACCAAGGATGAGTTTCAGAGGTTTTATGTTAAAGACTCATTAACCCCTGCTTCTTTCACGGAGCACTCACATTTACCAATCATTACTAAGCTGTTTCACTGTCACCTGTTGAAGTCTATTTTTTCCATGCTCTGAGTTCTATTCTTGATTTTATTTAGGCCACTTCCAGAAAACACATAATACATGAATACAGTGACAACAGTTTTCTTTTTGCTTTTAGTAAATGTATATTCTGTTAATACTGCAGTGTAGCCCCCCAGGAGTGCTGAGACAGCTGCTTTTCAAATTGTAGTTATGTATTGATAAATGGCAGACTTCAGTCTACAGCATTGTTAATCCAGCACCTTGAACTGGCAAAGGTTAGAAGATTGTTCCATCCTAAATCTCCCCAGAACCAAATATTTACTTGAAAAACATATGTGCAGAATTCTAGAATAAATAGAGACAGACAGTGTAGCCCTGGGTGAAAGGTCTGCAACTCAGAATGCACACTTGTGTTCTTAGATGTGTTTCTCTAGCTTCCTGCGGGATTTCAAATAAGACTTAACTTCATTACACTCAGCTATAGAGTGGAAATGTTATTATTTATCTGCTGTACATCGTACAATCATGCTCAATCTTTGTAAAGCTTTGGACATGGCATCATGCAAAGGGGATCCCATAACAGTGTGAGGATCTTCCAATATGTGAAGCAAAACGGAGCACAAAAGGCTTCTCTCCAGCAACCAAAGGTCTATTCTCCTGGAGAAATTTAAGATCAGGGATGACATTCATCCTGAGGCCACATAAATGAGCTCGTTCCTACTCCTATATTACTAGACAGGCTGCCACTGTTCCTTCACTTTCTATTCTAGTCAAATATTGGGACTTTCTGTCTTCCCCCCTCTCCCCAGCATCCCCCATTTAATAAGAAACATATTCTCTTTCTATAAGACAGACAGATACACATACACACACCAAAAAAAAGAAAAGAAGAAGAAGAAGAAAAGAACGAAAAGGATTTAAGTAGAAGAGCAGAATCTCTACCTACAGACAACTTGCTAAATATATAGAGCTGAAAATAGCCAGAGCTGAGAGAAAGGGGAAAAAAAGAAGAGTGTTTTAACAGTAAAGTAAAACCACAACTAATGACTTCAGGAGACAGGAGCTAGGTGGACAAGCAAAGCATTACAGTTTTAAATATATGGGATTTGGCTTCACCTCCCCAGTAAGTGGCCTGGCACCCATTCAAATAGGCTGGTCTGGCACGCTAGTGCCTCTAAGAGGGACCACACTGGCGGATGGAAGAGACCACAAAAGCCACAGAGAAAGTGCAGGCTTCCAAAGGCAACAAGGAAGCAACCAGACTGGCAGTGCAAGCAATGCCAAGGCCCCAGCAGAGGGAGGGGCCGACCTTGCCAAGTTGGATGTTCTCTCTCATTAAACTGGGATGGATGGCAATCAGTCCCAGTGGTGGGAGGACAGGCCATGAGTGATCAGGTACCATGGAAGGCTGGACCCAGGTAGCCCAAGAGCTGATGACACCACAGAGAATGCCATAGGGGAGGACGAGAGGATCTTCCCCCTCCTGGGTACCATATTGCAGAAAGCTGAGAGAGTCATGTTTGTGGAATATTTCTGTGTACTAAAAGGACGGCAATAATCTTTATGGGCTTCTAGTTCTGGAAAATATTTTGCTATACAAATAGTTGTTTTTTCATGCCACTGAAGACTGCCAAATGATTTGGTACTTGAAACATTCTTCCTTTGAGCTGCATGAAAGAGTAAAGAATCCAGTCCAGTGGGTGGAAGACTCAGCAGGGGGCTTTAATTGGCTAGTCCCCATTTTTAGCATCTACACTGGTGTCTGCACAATGCCAGCATCACTAGCTGGAAAGCTGAAGTGGAGTTAAAGCTTTTCCCTAGGCTAAATAATACATAATAGTGTGACTATTTGCCCAGAATCAGCTGATCCCTTTGATGGCCTAACTGCCAGTCTGTTTCTCAATGTTAAAATATGGATAAAAATTGATTTCCAAGATTTCCAGTGAGGAGGGAGTATCAACAAATTATTCCCAACTCCTTTAATGACTAAAATACACCAAGCGGTTATCCAAGATATCTGTCTCTCAGTGACTAGAAAACAATCATAATTATGAATTTACTATGTTAATTGCTTTGCTTTTCTTTGTGTTTTAATCTGAACAGACCAGCATGAATAATAAATGATAATAAAAATTGTAATATTTCCTACTCTAAGCATCTCAGATATCATTTTGGCTTAAAGATCATAGAGGTTAGGTATTATTAGACCTCCAATTACAGAGAAAATGAGTTTGGCACATCTGAGAATCAGAAAGGATATGGTGGCAGAAACCCAGTGAGGCAAAGGTAGTATGATGGTGGTTGTTCAGTCACTAAGTCCTGTCTAACTCTTTGCAACCCATGGACTGCCGCATGCCAGGCTTCCCTGTCCTTCACTATCTCCTGGAGTTTGCTCAAACTTACGTCCATTGAGTCGGTGGTGACATCCAACCATCTCACCCTCTGTCATCCCCTTCTCCTCCTACCTTCAGTCTCTCCCAGCATCAGGGTCTTTTCCAATGAGTTGGTTCCTTGCATCAGGTGGCCAAAGTATTAGAGCTTAAGTTTTAGCATCAGTCCTTCCAAAGAATATTCAGGACTGATTTCCTTTAGGATTGGCTGGTTTGCTCTTCTTGCTATCCAAGACTCTTAAGAGTCTTCACCAACATCAGAGTTTGAAAGCATCAGTTCTTCAGCACTCAGTCTTCTTTATGGTCCAACCCTCACATCCACACATGACTATTGGAAAAACAAGAGCTTTGATTATATGGACATTTGTTGGCAAAGTAATGTCTCTGCTTTTTAATATGCTGTCTCTGTTGGTTGTAGCTTTTCTTCCAAGGAGCATCTTTTAATTTCATGGCTGCAGTCACAGTCTACAGTGATTTTAGAGTCCAAGAAGATAAAATCTGCCAAGTTTTCACTTTTTCCCCATTTTTTTGCTATGAAGTCATGGAACTGGATGCCATGATCTTAGTTTTTTGAATACTGAGTTTTAAGCCAGTTTTTTCATTCTCCTCCTTCACCCTCTTCAAGAGGCTCTTTAGTTCCTCTTTGCTTTCTGCCATTAGAGTGTTACCATCTGCATTTGAGGTTGTTGATATTTCTCCTGGCAATCATGATTCCAGCTTGTGAGTCCTCCAGGATGGCATTTTGCATCATGTACTCTGCATATAAGTTAAATAAGTAGGGAGACAATATACAGCCTTGACATATTCCTTTCCCAATTATGAACCAGTCTGTTGTTCCATATCCAGTTCTAACTATTGCTTCTTGTCCTGTATATAGGTTTCTCAGGAGAAAGGTAAGGTGGTCTGGTATTCCCATCTCTTAAATTTTCCACAGTTTATTGTGATCCACACAGTCAAAGGCTTTCATGTAGTCAATGAAGCAGAAATATATGTTTTTTCTCGAATTCCCTTGCTTTCTTTATGATCCAATGGATGTCGGCAATTTGATCTCTGGTTCCTCTGCCTTTTCTAAATCTAGCTTGTACATCTGGAAGTTCTCGGGTCATGTACTGCTGAAGCCTAGCTTGAAGGATTTTGAGGATTAGTTTGCTAGCATGTGAAATGAATGCAATTGTGTGGTAGTTTGAACATTCTTTGGCATTGCCCTTCTTTGGGATTGGGATGAAAACTCACCTTTTCCTGTCCTGTGGCCACTGCTAAGTTTGCCAAATTTGTTGGCATACTGAATGCAGCACTTTAACAGCATCATCTTTTAGGATTTGAAATAGCTCAGTTGGAATTCCATCACCTCCACTAGCTTTGTTCATAGTAATTCTTCTTAAGGCCCACTTGATTTCACACTCCAGTATGTCTGGCTCTAGGTGAGTGACCACACTGTTGTGGTTATCCATGTCATTAAGACCTTTTTCATACCGTTCTTATATGTATTCTTGTCACTCTATCTTGATCTCTTCTGCTTCTGTTAGATCCTTGCTGCTTCTGTCCTTTATTGTGTCCATCTTTGCATGAAATGTTCCCTTGATATCTTTAATTTTCTTGAAAAGATCTCTAATCTTTCCCTTTCTATTGTTTTCTTCTATTTCTTTGCATCATTTTCTTATGAAGGCTTTCTTTACTGTTCTTGCTATCCTTTGGAACTCTGCATTCAGTTGAATGTCTTTCCCTTTTTTCTTTGCCTTTCACTTCTCTTCTTTTCTCAGCTATTTGTAAGGCCTCCTCAGACAACCTCTTTGCCTTCTTGCATTTCTTTTTCTTGGGGATGGTTTTGGTCACTGCTTCACATACAATGTTATGAACCTCTGTCCATAGTTCTTCAGGCATTCTGTCTAGCATATCAAATCCTTTGAATCTTTTTGTTACCCCCACTGTATAATCAAAGGGCTTTTATTTAGGTCATACCTAAATGACCTAGTGGTTTTTCCCTATTTTTTTCAATTTAAGCCTGAATTTTGCAATAATGATCTCAAGAGTTGAGCCACAGGCAGCTTCTGGGCTTGTTTTTACTGACTGTATAGAGCTTCTCCATCTTTGACTGCAAAGAATGTAATCAGTCTAATATCAGTAATGACCATCTGGTGACATTCATGTGCAGAGTGATCTCTTGTATTGTTGGAACAGTGTGTTAGCTAAATACACTCTTGGCAAAACTCCGTTAGCCTTTGTCCTGCTTCATTTCATACTCCAAGGCCAAAGCCGACTGTTACTCCAAGTATGTTTGTGTGATGGAGGAGTCAGGAAAAGAGGGTAGGGCTGTGCTCACTTAACCTTGTAAGCTGCATCAGCAGAGCACATTGACCTTGCTGTGCTAGCTAAAGAATTTAAATAGAGATGGGTAATAGGTAATTTGACTACTGGGGCTCATATTCTGGATGCAAAGTTTGGACTGGACTATGACTTTGGTAAGCATATGGATGGTATTTTAAATGATGTGAATAGATAAAATTGGCCCTGAAGGAAATGTAAAGAGGACATAACATTCAGTCAGGAGAAATATGCAGAAACAGAAGCTAGTAAGGAAGACAGAGTGAAAAACAGGCAGCTTTACTGAAAGCCAAGGACAGAATATTCGAGAAAGGAGTCATACATTGTGTTGATCCTTCTTGCAGTTTTGATGAGACAAGGATTGATAAGTGTTCACTGGACTTAGTGAGATAAAGGTCACTGCTGACCTGGGCCATGGTAATTCTACTGGATGGTCCAGAGAGAAACCAGATTAGAATAATTAGAGGCTCCTTAAAAATGAGGAAATGTAGATGGCAAGTGAAGATGCCTGGTTATGAAGAGGAGGAAAAATATGGGTACACAGGAAAGATTTGCAGGCTTCACTAGTTTGTTAATTTGGAGCACGATCTAAGCAGACTTAAGAACTGTTGAAGGAATCCAAGAGTCAGGGAGATACTGATGATGGGAGAGGATCTCCTGGGGCCCAGGTCCTAAAGAATGTGTGGAGGTCCGAGCTACACACCAGCAATTTTGCCTTCGTTAGGTGGGAGCTCTGCTTAGGATGGCAAGAGGTGAGGATGGGCAGATGAAGGAAAGAACAGATAACTCTTCCAGAGCTGCAGATGACAGGCTCTTGTGGCAAATCGCTCCTTGCATCTCCCAGTCCTGTTCCCTCGCTTGGGTGCCTGGCACAGAACCCACAACCCCCACCAGGTTTTTTTGGCTCCTTTGTTGTCTTCAGCTTATTTTCTCTCAGTCCTTTCAGATAAATACTCATTTACGTCATTTTGCATAACAGCATACTGCCTTTCATTTTTTCTTAGGTATACAACTTGGGAAAGGAATTTCTTGCCTTTCAAAATATTGTGGTAAAATATATAATATGAAATTTGTAATTTTAATCATTTTTAAGTGATTAAACTCAGTGGCATTAAGTACACTCATTCACAGTGCTGTGTATCCATCATCACCATCAGAAATTTTCATCACCCCAAACAGTATTAACTCTGTACCCATAAACTCGCCCTTTTCCCCACCCCAACCCTGGTGACCACCCTTCTGTCTCTCTGAATTTGGCTAATCTAGGTACCTCATATAAGTGCAATCATATAATACTTGTCTTTTCATATATGGCTTCTGTTATTTAGTGTGTTTTCAAATCTTATCCATTTTGTGTCATGTATCAGAATTTCATTTCTTTTTAGAAATGAAATGAAATTTATTTATTTCTTTTTATGGCCAAATAATAGTTCACTGTATGAATATATCACATTCTGTATATTTACATATCTATTGATGGACACTTGGATTATGTCTGCCTTTCGGCTATTGTGAATGATGCTGCCATAGCATGGATGTACAACTATATGTTTGAATGTCTGCTTCCAATTCTTTTGGGTATATATAGAGGAGAGGAGTAGCTAGATCCTATGGTAATTCTATCTTTAACTTTTTTTTGTTGTTGTTAGGGTTAGGGAGATGGTTTTTTGTTTTTTTTTTTTCTTCTTCTTTTTTTTTTTTTTTTATTAGTTGGAGGCTAATTACTTCACAACATTTCAGTGGGTTTTGTCATACATTGATATGAATCAGCCATAGAGTTACAGGTATTCCCCATCCCGATCCCCCCTCCCACCTCCCTCTCCACCCGATTCCTCTGGGTCTTCCCAGTGCACCAGGCCCGAGCACTTGTCTCATGCATCCCACCTGGGCTGGTGATCTGTTTCACCATAGATAATATATATGCTGTTCTTTGAAACATCCCACCCTCACCTTCTCCCACAGAGTTCAAAAGTCTGTTCTGTACTTCTGTGTCTCTTTTTCTGTTTTGCATATAGGGTTGTCGTTACCATCTTTCTAAATTCCATATATATGTGTTAGTATACTGTAATGTTCTTTATCTTTCTGGCTTACTTCACTCTGTATAATGGGCTCCAGTTTCATCCATCTCATTAGAACTGATTCAAATGAATTCTTTTTAACGGCTGAGTAATATTCCATGGTGTATATGTACCACAGCTTCCTTATCCATTCATCTGCTGATGGGCATCTAGGTTGCTTCCATGTCCTGGCTATTATAAACAGTGCTGCGATGAACATTGGGGTGCACGTGTCTCTTTCAGATCTGGTTTCCTCAGTGTGTATGCCCAGAAGTGGGATTGCTGGGTCATATGGCAGTTCTATTTCCAGTTTTTTAAGAAATCTCCACACTGTTTTACATAGTGGCTGTACTAGTTTGCATTCCCACCAACAGTGTAAGAGGGTTCCCTTTTCTCCACACCCTCTCCAGCATTTATTGCTTGTAGACTTTTGGATAGCAGCCATTATCTTTAACTTTTTAAGAAACTGCTATTTTACATGGTAGCTGGATACCTTATATTCCTACCAGCAATGTTCCAATTTCTCCACTTTCTCGCCAAAACTTTTTATTTTTGGTTATTATTATTATTTTGGATAATAGCCATTGTAATAAATGTGGAGGAGCATGTCATTGTAGTTTTGATTTGCATTTCTCTAAGGATTAAAGATGTTGAACATCTTTTTCACATGCTTCTTGGCCATTGGTATATCATCTTTGGATGAAAGTCTATTAAAGTCCATTGTCCTGTTTTAAAGAAATTATTTATTTTCTAATTGAAGGATAATTGCTTTACAGAATTGTGTTGGTTTCTACCAAACATCAACATGAATCAACCATAGGCACACATCCGCAATGCCTCTTTTTGAATTGAGTGTTTTGGTTGTATTTATGGAACTCTTTGTCTTTTGTAGTATCTTCTCAGATTCTCTTTAGTCCATAGTAAAGCACTATTAATAAATGAATGAATGAAGAAATGATTCTTTTCCCCAAGATGATACAAAAACTTTCATATATTCAGAAAAGTGGTAAGAATTACACTGTGAGCATCACTATACTTAATGCAGTATAATTCTTCCAAATTAACACTTTAATATTTTTGACTTAACCTCATACTTATCTATTATCTATCCAACCTTCTACCTGTCTATCAGTCAAGCTTATTCTGTAGGAACATTCCAAAACTAAGTTATAGATACCAAGAAATACTTTTTAATGAATAAAAAATGCAGTCTCATGAAATGTATCAGCAAAAGGTTGAGGCAGGGATACAGCTGTCTCTGGGACTTCTCACAGCAGATAAAGTATAGGGCAGAAGAAGGTTAAAAGTCAGTAGGGGTTTAGCTCCTTTACTTTGAACATACCTTAATGAAATTTCTTGGGAAATGAATCAAAGAAAATACTCCCAGGGAACAGGCAGTGCTGACAGGGGGATGTCACCATCACAGCACTGGGGCTGTATATAACTAAGGTTGCTGGGCAACACGGCCGGCTCCTGTGGAGCATGTGTAAGAATGAATTCTGGGGCTAGAAGTAAAACTGCCTGAGGCTAGTAGCTTCAAGAATTAGCTCCAAGTCTCCCTACCCCTCTCTTCCCCGTCTATTGACCTTCTGGTCTTCCCCACTGGCTTGTTAACTCCTTGGAAATTAGGGATCATGTTCTATTCATTTCTATACCTACCTTGTTTTTAGGACACTATCCATCATCTAGAAATGTGTTTTAGACAGAGAAGGTCTACAATGAACTTTTGGAAGCACCTATACAGGGCTTTCCAGGTGGCCCGGTGGTCAAGAATCCACCTGCCAATGCAGGAGACCCAGCTTCGACCCCTGGGTCAGGAAGATTCCCTGGAGAAGGAAATGGCTACCCACTCCAGTGTTCTTGCCTGGAAAATCCAATGGACAGAGGAGCCTGATGGGATGCAGTCCATAAGGTTGCCAAAGAGTTGGACACAAGCTGGTAATTAAACAACAACAAGCACCCACATGTTCCAACCTTAGAGCCCATCAGATTTTGCACTTGGCTTCTTTCCCTATATTCACATCCTACCTCTGTGGAGCTCTCAGAAATCCCGTCAAAATCTCAAGAGTCCACATTGCTCCTCATTATAACCAATCTATTGCATGCCTAGCATCTTCATCATCAAGCTCCTCATGCCTAGCTAAACCTCCCAACCTGCATAGTGCCCTTAGACCTTGTCCCAATTCTACAAAAACTTTGTCCCATCTCAAGGCCAAGTACAAGGTATCATGGATGCTGAGGAAGGCTGGAAATTGGGGACAGAATCTTCAGGGCAAAGGTACAGAATGTAGACAATGCTCAGAGAAACACAGTGTCCCCAGGGAAGTTTTAAGAAATGGAATCATGGGATAAGCGCATGAAAAATCGTACTTTTAGACTGGAAGAACGTTTTAGGTTAGGGAACAAGAAATACTGGCGAAGGTAGTGTTACGGTCACCAGACAGGAAAAATCAAACACAGGATCAAACAAAGGGTCTTTTGATGAAGTCAAAGTCAGTGGCATCTGACAAACAAGCCCACAAGCAGATTTAGAAACAGATTATAATTTCTCCTTCTCAGTTTTGTTGTCAAAAAGACTCCATGGGTCTGCTGGCAAATAGAGTAGACGGCAAAGCTTATGAAAGTCCTGTGGGAGACCAGGAAAGAGGCAGGGAGGTGGGAAAGAGTGGGCAGAGAGACAGTAGGATTTTGACAGGACGATGAATTGCATCCAAATAAATAAGATTTAATAACAGAGTATGAAAAGACAAAGTCCTCATTTTCACCTGTCCTTGGATTTGCAAACACAGATATTTCCTTTAGAGAGGAAACCACAGTATTTATGATTGGTTCATATTTCACACCTTTATTCATACATATCCTGTAATGTAAAAGGCCTATTTCTTATTACATAGGAAATGCTAAATGCACTGGGGATTCACAGAAAAGCTCAAAGCTTTTCTAGGAGAAGTTCACATAAGTAGTTGGTCACAGGAGTACAGCCTAAAAAACAAAGCCTTCTTTCTGACTCTGCAGAAATGAAGTACTGACATGTGAAACCTGCTGAGAGTTTCATCTGTTTTTACTCTGAAAGCCTCATTCTTTTTGTCTAAGTATGTGCATGCACACATCACGCTTAAAGATGCTAGCTAACACTGACATTCCCAGCACTGGGTAGAGAATGTAGCAGCGCCCCCTAGCGCTTTCTGTATCCACTTACAGTCCAGGAACGCGCGACGCGATCAGACCCTTCAATTCTCATCCCCAGACTGACTGAACGCTCAAACCCCAAAACTTGGATTTGTTAATATAATTACCAAAACTCAAACAATATGAAGTTTTATTAAAAGGAAAAATGAAGGCAAGTCAGAATTAGGAACTTTCAGTCAAACATTTTAGTTAGCAATTTTTACAGTTATGATGCAGGTCAATGCAATGCTACTTGCACATACAAAAAGTAATATTTGCAATACATGAACAACATATACCTATGCATTATCAGGTGAAGGTAAGTTGGCTTTCAAAAAACGGGTCCCTGGAGCCAGGATAAGGGGGGCTGACTAATTTGATTCCTGCTCTAGATAATGTGATACATTTAGTTCCTTTATATCAGATTTAAATTTATTAAAGAGTAAATCAGTAGAGTAGAGAAGGAAACGGCAACCCACTCGAGTACTCTTGCCTGGAGAATCCCATGGACAGAGGAACCTGGCAGGTTACAGCCCGTGGGGTCGTAAGAGTCGGACACGGCTTAGCGACTAAACCACCACCGCCACCACCAAATCAGTAGAGAAGATCAAGTTTTCCCCTTCTTGTCACATAGCTAGTTAACATTACATCTTCCAATATTTTTTTTTAATAACGAGGCCCCCTGGTAGGTTTAAAAATGCTGCTCTCACATTTCCCTTCTTCCTGTACTTTCTCCTTATTAGAAGTCTATTAATCAGCGTGTCAACTGTCTGTCCACAACTATGGCTGTTTAAGGTCTTAGTGAAAAAAAAAAGCTGACTGTCTCTCAAGAAATGTTCATGTCCACATAATAATGATATTGATGACGATAACTAACACATTAGTTACTAGTCGTGTCTGACTCTTTGCGACCCCATGGATTGTAGCCCACCAGGCTCCTCTGTCCATGGAGTTCTCCAGGCAAGAATACTCGAGTGGGTTGCCATTGCCTTCTCCATGGGATCTTCCCAACTCAGGGATCGAAGTCAGGTCTCCTGCAAGGAGTTTTACAGAAATGATCTCATAACAAACAAGTGAGGTGGGCATATGCTTCCGTGTTTTATGGAAGAGGAAGGAAACCGAGTCTAAAGCCACGTAGCTGACAGGGGTGGCTGCAGAAAGATTTAAACCCAGAAAGTCTGACTATGGCTCCTGCTCTGAATCACTCTGGAGTATGCTATCTTGCAAATGCAGCAGTAGAACTAAAATCTACAGAGGAAGGTGATACAGATGGGTGGGCACATGAACTGGCATGTACTTTTGTTGCCAAGGACCCAAGATGGGAATGGTAAGGTGTTTGAGAATTTGTGTATCAACACTGTCCTTGACAAGCAGATTATGTACTACTGGTGCTTGCCTCATTCTACCACCTCTGAACTATATAGCTGAGACCTTCACAATGCTCTGTTGAGATCAGAGTCTCTGTTGAGATTACTTAATGTGATACTTAAGAGGAGGTTATTTAAGGGGAGATCTCTGTAGAATTTAGGGGCTGCTCTTACCAGTTAGCATTTTTTTAAAAGCATAAAATCCAGGTAAAAAGAAATTATTGAACAGTAGTTCTAGCTAGGAACAAGAGGCCAGCTAAACCCATGCTGAAAATACTGGAGCCCTGACTCCAGAGAAGCTTGATGGCCTCTGGAAATAGGTGTTTTCTCTCAGTGTACTGTATAGCAATCTGAGATGATGGCCCAGATCATTGAGAACACACTTGATTTTTCTCTGTACAAGTCTCATCTGTTCTTGGAGACAAGGCAATTCCTGTCATAATGGAGAGTGTCAGAGTTTTAGCCCTGACTTCACACAAGAAACAAAGGCTCAACTTTTTGTATTGTCTTTGATAAACTTAGATAACTAGTTTTATTTTCTTTTACTTTCTTGTCATTTATTACTAAACTACTGCTTGGTTATTGCTACCAGTAAAATCATCAAAAGTTGTATGAAGGAAAAGTAAGTCATATCCATCTACTCAGTCTTCATTATTCCCAGACATGTGCAAGATGTTTTGTCTTATAAATAAATGCCCTACACATATTGTTCTGCCTTAGTCAAAGCATTGGTGCCGATGTTCAGTTGCTCCGTCATGTGCGACTCTTCTGTGACCCCATGGGCTGTAGCCTGCCAGGTTCCTCTGTCCATGGGACTTCCCAGGCAAGAATACCGGAGAGGGTTGCCATTGCCTTCTTCAGGGGATCTTCCTGACTCAGGGATCAAACTTACGTCTTCTGCAATGGCAGCTGAATTCTTTACTGCTGAGCCACCAGGGAAACCGTTTTACATTTTGTTTGACATTGCAAGATAACTTGCAAAAATGGTAACAACTGACTATCCAACCAGAAATGGGTTAGACTGACCATTTCTTAATATTCTTAACTGTAATGGATACTTTTACTCCTTAAATTTTATCAATGTGATGAAATGTCTCATTTTCAATTTGCATTTATTCTGTGATGAGTAAATGAGATTGAATATGTTCTTGTCTATAGTCTATTTGAATTTCACATCTATATTCTTTGCCTGTTTTTCTATTGGGTTACATGTCTTTTTAAAAAATTTCTAAATATTATTTTAATATTAGGGATCTCAGCCCTTTGCTTTTCATACCCACTGAAACTTTCCTCCAGTCTCTCAATTTTTTCTTTCTATAATATCTTTTACCACCCAATTTAAAAAGTTACACAGTTTAATGTATCTTTTCTTTGGGTTTCATGGTTGCCTATCTTGCTAGGAAAGTTTTTCTAACATTTTCATTATTTCATATTTTTTATTTATACCTTTAGTTGATCTGGAATTCATTTTGTAAAACAGATTGGTATTTAGTTTTCTTCTTTGCTGTTTTGGTTTGTTTTCTTCTATGCTGGATACTCAAGTATGCTATCCAATTTTTCGTTTAGCTGAACCAAACTTTTCTCACTAAATTTAAATGCCACCTTTGTCAAATGTAATTTCTTACATTTATTTGTATCTATTTCCAGACATTTACCGTGCAGCACTAACATCTCTGTATAGGCCTTTGCTGGTTCCATTCTGTTTGATTTTCAGTAGCTGGGAGTGGGGATCGGGATAGGGAATACATGTAAATCCATGGCTGATTCATGTCAATGTATGACAAAACCCACTACAATATTGTAAAGTAATTAGCCTCCAACTAATAAAAATAAATGAAAAAAAAAAAAAAAGAAACATTTGACATCCAGTAAGTTTTCCCCACTGTTCTCCCATCAATTTCTTGGCTCTTCTCACATTCTTTTTCTTCTATGTGAGTCTTGAAATTATTTTATACAGTCCCTTCCCACCAACAAGCAAAAGCCCACTGATGGTCTACTAGAAAATGAATTCAATTAGGCAAAATTTTAAAAAGGATAACAGTTACAAAATGTCCCACCATAAAGGAATGCCCATTGTTAGTAACTTGTGATTTCTGTTTGGAAGACAGATTTTTTTTTTTTCTTTCATACTCCGGAGTTTAGAAAGTCACTAGGAAATGCTGAAATGTACATTCTTTCTCAGGACTCAATAACTCTCTCTAGTCTAGAGATTCAACATGCTCTTTAGCTCAGGAAAATTGTTTTTTATTATCTGTCTTCTAGCCTCATTTTTTTCAACCCAGAATTTTTCTATGATTGCATGTTATGCCTCTAAACGTGTTCTCCAAGTCTCCTGTTTTCTCACGACTTTAATTTCCTCAGGCCTTCACTCCAGATTGGGCTATTTCTGCCTTTTGATCCTTGACATGACAAATTCAGTTCTCAGCACAAATCATTCTCCCGTTCAGGTTATGTAGTAATTTTTTTAGTTTTAGAATTTAATTTGGTGCCCGAATGACATCTTCCCAACACTTCTCTGTCATTTTGATTAGGGTTTTCTCCTGTTTCTCTCATTAGTTGTACTTCGTCGAGGCCTGCTGTTCTTAGATGGCTCCATGCTCTCAAGATGGCATTTCTCTTCAGGGAGTCATGTTCCCTCCTGACTGGGATTCTGTATTCCTTCAGGACCCTCAGCTCAGGTTACTAAAGGCTCTTCAGCAGTGAGAAACCAGTCGGGGGGGGAGGAGGCAGACGAGAGTTTCGCCCACTCCTATTTAATAGTAAATTAGTTCAGAAACTGTTAGTCCTTTGAGGAGTGACACATAGAATTGCCACTCTGCTGCCCAGCCTCCCCAGGATAGGCACCCCCTTTTCCACTCACAAGGCCTGGCAACACTGTCACCTTCGAGCCGGAGGCACCTCTGGTATTACCAGCCAGGTGAGGTGGAGTAACTGGGTAGGTGGGGGGGAGCAGTTTGCAGGCACGGGACCGCAAGGGTTCAGAAGGTACTGTAGTTTCTAAGTTTGGGTCTTTGCTTTGCCTTGGAAAACAGCAATCTTTGCTTCTTTCTTCAGGTTCCCATTGGCCACTAGGAATAAGCATTCTCTACCTGCCTAGTCCTTGGGAAACCCAAGAGAACCACAGCCTCATAGGTACCCTGCAGCCCCTCCTGAAAAGGGAGGCAGGAAGAGGCGTTCCATCATTTTCTCCCATGACCCATTATTAGATTTGAAAAGAGCCAACAGGAGACATCTGGGCTGCTGTCAAACACTTATCTTCCATTCACAGATAATCAGAGTGAGAATTTATGTCGGTTAAGCTGGGAACATTTTTCTACTTCATCACTATTTCATACTTCTGAACAGAGGGACTGAAGACTGGATAAGAAGCTCTGGGTTGCCCAAAAAGTTCGTTCAGGTATTTCCATAAGACGTGAAAGAAAAACCTGAAAGAAGTTTTTGGCCAACCCACTATTTAATGTGGATAAATATGGGTATGCCATTTTATGGGCTTTCCTGGTGGCTCAGATGGTAAAGAATCCACCTGCAATGTGGGAGACCTGGGTTCGATCCCTGGGTTGGGAAGATCCCCTGGAGGAGGGCGTGGCAACCCACTCCAGTGTTCTTGCCTGGAGAATCCCATGGCCAGAGGAGCCTGGCGGACTACAGTCCATGGGGTCGCAACGATCGGACACGACTGAGCGACTAAGCACACAGCACATGCCATTTTACTTGTGGAAAGCATACATTTTTGAGAAGCCTCACCGTATATGATCCCATCAGGGACAATACCAGGGATTCCAAACAGCACAGCAACTTCCCCTGAAAGAATCCCTTCCCTGACCTTAACTCACAACCTCGTCAATCACTGAGTCCAGGCCAACCTCTCTGGCCTGAGCTATTCCTTCCAAAGAATATTTCAGTCTAATAGTTTCTGAGGCATGCCTTTTGGTTTGGCTTTTGGTGAAGGTAATATGAGGAGCCTTGAGACCCATGCATCCTTAGGGTTTTCAAGAAATATCATGTTTGATTATTCTTGATTCACAGTGCCTTAGCAATATCACATAACAATTTCCACTAAATGTGAAATCTTCTAACTAGGCATGAAACATTAGCAGTCGTCCAAAGTAGCCTAAACTCTTTAAAAAAAACACACACACAAAAACCCTTAACACATTAAAAAAGAATATAAAGCAAATATGGCAAAAAAAATGGCACTGGTTAAATTTAGGTTTGGTCACATTGGTGTTTGTAATGTCTCTCGCTATACCCTTCTGCAGGTTAGAAGTATTTTGTTTCAAATTCAAAAGACTCTTCTTGATGGAACTGATAACTCTCAGCAGATCTAGTACAAACTGAGAATCAAACAGTTACAAATGCATTTATAAGCTGTTAATTTCCACTCGGCGATTCTAGAATGTGACTTTGTGATGTGAGCAAAGAGAAAGTCTTTTGACCGTGTTCTCCTGCCTGTACTTCAGCAAATTTTTAGTTCTTGCTGAGGACTCACTCTTCTGACCTCAGGGTAAATGGGACAACCACTTGGCTGGGTTCCCTGTTCCAGGTCTGAAGATGAAGGAGGTAAGTAAGGCTCTCGACCACAACACAGCTTTCCATGCCTAACAATCTCAAGCATGTCCTGTCCTTATAATAGCCAAGCTCCTTTTCCACAGTTTCATTCTCTCTCTATCCATACAGAAGTATGCAAAACGGGATGATGTCAATGTTCAGGCTGTGTACATAAAGGTGACACATTCATGATTTTTCCTTGCTGTCTCACACTGTACTGTATTTTCTTTGTTCAAATATGGGAATTATACAGCCATGCAGGAAAAAAAATACGGACACAGAACACACTGTCACCCTATTTTTCAATTAGAGTGAGGGAGATAGATATTCAAAAAGAGAGAGAGAAAGAGAGAAACTGCAGGGAAGAGAGAGAAGGAATAGGAATCTCTAGCGCCAAGGCACACAGACCAAAGCAGTGTTAGGGGACCCCCTAATGGAGGATGTTTTTGCTGCAGCTCAGGAATATAACAGAATGTTAGAAGAGTCCAGGTCCTGCAGTAGCTCTGAAATCTTCTGACTCTGATATTTATATCTAACAGCTTCATTTTCTTTTCTTTCTTTCTTTGAGTTAAATTGCCACTAGTTCCTTTTTTTAATACTAAAAGTCACCACTGTCAGGAACTCAAGACATTACATAATATTCAGACTTAGCATTTCTGAATATATGATAGAATCGTGTTTTGGAAACCACACTGAGGCTCCTGCACTGGTTGGATACACCCTGGCTTACAGGTCCCTATGCAACAGGCTGGAAGAACCAGGGTGGGAAGCCACGCTTTTTACATACTCCACAATCTATGGTCGCATCGCTGATTCCACCTGACACTGCTTTCAGAAAGAAGGGATGGGGTATATGCCAGCCCCCACCCTCCCAGGTATCAGAATTACAGCTTCCGTGTTACACTACCATCCATAGTGGGCACTGTGAGTGCTCAGATTCACTACTTTTGAAAATATTGAAATGACAGTATCTAGAGAATTTTGAAAGTTGCAGCCCTCAAATTATAAGACAGTTGGCTTTGGAATATCTTTCCCAATCAATGGAGAAGGAAAATAAAATCACTACCTCATCTGACAGGTCAAGTTACTCTTCTGGACAAACTCTCCATCCCCTTCCTTATTAGTAGAAAATATTAATTTCCTACCATGCCAGCAAGCCCCTTCAGCAAGGCCCTCTTTCTTCTATCGTGCCTCCCTCCACCCCTCCCTCTCTCTCCTTGCCCTGGCTCCCTCACCATCTGTGCTGTTCACCCTCACGGTTCCTCCCTTCTTTCTCCAGGTCTCTGCTCACTTATCACCTTACCAGGGGGAACTTCCCAGGCCACCGAGTCAAGACCATCATCTGCCATCAGGCCCTGAACTTCACTTGCTCACTTTCGGTTTGAGCACTTTCCGCCAAAAGAGCTTCAGGGGTTTCCTTCTCTAATCTGGGCTTTCTGTCAAGGTAAACTCTACAGGAGGGAGGACTCTAAGAGTCCTCCTGTGTTCCCAACACCTAGAACGCCAGCCCTCAATACGTATTCATTCACGAAGTGAGTGAAATATTGTTGGAGAAAATGAATAAATGACACTTTCGTCCTGTTTCTTCAAAACTTGAGCCAACAGGATAATGATTACATCCCACTCCTCAGTAGGACACTCTAATGCATTTTATACATGTCATAGGTGGTAACAAACTGTCAGTACTACTGTTTCTAATACTATTACTAGTTACTGTTAATATTAGAACATGGGGATAATGATATTATGCTTCATTACTTGAGGAGAAAATGCTACACAATTCAGCTCATGTCTGCAACACTCTCCATTCTTTGCATATGTTAACAGCCAGTCTCAACCTTTTTGTTGTCTTTTATCTCTTTGGGAGTCTGGTTGAATCTGATTGGATCCTACACCCAGAAAATTGCAGAAACACCTAAATTCTCTAGAAAATTGACAGGTTCATAAACCCTCCTAAGTGTCACCAAGGATAGGTTAAATGTTTCTGTTACTGAGCTCTAGAAAGAGGTAGGTGTCTTGCAGTTATTAATTAGAAAGTTTTCTCTCCACATCAGTATATTCTTTAAATAGGACCTACTGAATTATTCATTTTCTGGAGATACATATTTCATTTTAATGCGTGTTGATGGTGGCAATAGTGGTTGTTAGTAGTGGTTTATGTGTTTATATGCGTGTAAGTGTATGCATTCCCCTAGGACTAACATATTAAAACATTAAAAAGTAGGGGGGAAATCTTGGTTTGTGCATCAGTTATGTCGCTTTGCAGCTGTTAGACTGCAGGCATGTAATTTAATTTGTTTCTGATTCATTTTTCTTATCTTTAAAAGGAGGGAAACAGCATATACCTTAGAGCACTGTTATAAAAATTAAAGAAGAAGACACAAGTAAAATCTCTTCAGTACTATGTACCTGACATAGGTAAGCACAGAGCAAATAACTATTATAATCCTGCTTAGATACCATTTTTTTTTGGTCTGATGTCTTCATCTCCCTTTTATTTGGGAACCCTTAGTCCAATGTACTAGATGAACATATTTAAAAAATCATTTTGAGTTTCCACATAGAACTATACATTGGCCTTTTGATGACTTTTCTAAAAATAGAACTAATTCACAATTTATTGCAGTTCACACAGAATGAAAGATTAAATCATTGTTGGATTATAAGCAGACATTAACTCAATTATTCTTCAAAATGGCAATATATTTGCTGCATACCATCAGTATCACCAAGCAAGAGTAGAAATTACATTACTTTAAATATACACCAGATGGCTCTAGGGTGACATGGTTATTAAAAAAATAAGAGTCCTGATTGTTTATAGTTCCCCCAAGGGCAAAAATCTGTGTCTAATCTGTATCTGTAACCCACAGCAACCAATTGAGGGCTATAGGAGTGAAATATATTTTAGTTTATGGTAATAGCAACAATTTGCCATTCTTTTCAGAACTACAGTCTCTGCTAATTTGTCTAAAAAGATTTGAAGATTTCAAATAGACAAGAGAAATGGTGATATTGGATTTCTAAGGTGGGGGTTAGTTGATGTCCAAGGATATGAAAGCAGTAAAATTGTATTTGTAGATGCTCAATTTAAAAACTTAGAGTGGTAAATTATGCTGCTACTCAAGATGTGGGCTGAGTAAGAACATCAGACCATATGCCTTTGCCCTTTTATTTTACTCCTTCAGTGAAAAAATAACAAATAATAATCATTTAAAGAATGTTGTGTGCTTACTTGTGTCAGGTACTATTCTAGGTTCTGGGGACTCAATGGAGAACAGAACAGATGGGCGTGCATGCATGCTAAGTAGCCTCACTCGTGTTCAACTCTCTGCAACCCCATGGGTTGTAGCCCACCAGGCACCTCCCTCCATGGGATTCTCCAGGCAAGAATACTGGAGTGGGTTGCCATTTCCTCCTCCAGGGGATCTTCCTGACCTAGGAATCAAACCCATGTCTCTTAGGTTTCCTGCATTAACAGGTGGGTTCTTTACCACTAGCACCACCTGGAAAGCAACATAATCTACCCTCATTCCCCTGCAGGGGAGGGGGTGAGAGGGAGAAAAGGATACCAGCGAGGAAAAATGAAGGCTTTGCTTTTTCATTTCCTTTAATGAAATTTATTTTCCTTTAATCTAACTTTGTTGTTGTTTAGTCACTAAGTCCTGCCTGATTCCTTGCAATTTCATGGACTGTAACCCGCCCCGGCTCCTCTGTCCATGGGATTTCCCAGGCAAGATTACTGGACTGGGTTGCCATTTCCTTCTCCAGGGGATCTTCTCGACCCAGGGATCAAACCCTTGTCTCCTGCATTGGCAGGCAGATTCTTTACCACTGAGCTACCTAGGAAGCCCAATCTGACCTATAGTCATACATAAATACATATCAAAAAAAAAATAAATGCTTTAAATAAGCAGACAAACCTTTCCTTTAAAATTCAACTAACCGATCAAACATCAGGTTCAGTTCCTTTGCAAGTATCTTTCGTTCTGTTTCTCCAAACCAATAAAATGATCACTTACTGAAGTAATCACTTACTGAATTTCTTTAACCTTCCAACAAAAGGTAGATACTATAGAGTTCATGAACCTGATACTTTGGAATCAGTGGTTGGGGTCAATTTGGTTTCTTGGCTGTCAAAATTTGAATGAGCTGCTTATGTGATCACTATACAAATTCTAGAAGAAACTTACACAGATGACTTAAAGCTGAGCCTGTGGGTCCTTATTCACTTCTCCTGCCCTGACTTCCCTACTGGGGTACCAGTTATATCCGGGCACATTTTTTCTCATCCCCATCATTCCTGGCTTCCTAGTTCTCAACTCTGGCTGTGCCTTCAGTGCTTGCATTGCTCAAAAAGGGAGCTGTCAGCCACATGTGGCTACCAAGCATTTGATACGTGAGGTCCAAATCCAGATGTTCTGTAAGTGTAAAATATACACTGGATGTCTAAGACTTCAACAAAAATTATAAAATATCTCACTAACACTTTAAAATAATGATTCAATGTCAAAACAATATTTTCAACATACTAGGTAAAATGAAAATCTATTACAATTAATTTCATTGTTCCTTTTTAAAAACATTATCAACTGGAAAATTTTAAATTACATATGTGGCTTGCATTATATTTCCATTAAACAGTGATGTGCTAGGCTCCCTTAATGATACTTTGGATTTCAGCTTTCCAGATGGTTTAAGGATGTTTGCTTCCTTGATAGGAAGCAGGAATTCACCAGATCTCCCCTTTTCACCCCCACCTTGATGGTCAGGCTCTTTGCCAGATACAAGTACTCCATTTCAGAACTTCTAAATGAAATGCAAAGAAAAAGCAATATGCAGCATTATTTTATCATAGTTGTTTGTGACAGTTCTATCTGATCCTATCATACCAGAAATGATGGGAGGCACTGCATAGACTATAAGGAAGCTGGGTAGGGCTCAGGAGCAGTCCCTGTCAGCAATGAGCTTCCAGGCAAATCAAAGCAGACAGGCATGATTCAATAGGCAGATGAGTTCCCTGCGTGATGTGGTCCTTACATAGCACTCCATTCATCACCATAACTTGTTTACATCAGAAAGTTACAAGAGACCACAGGGATTTAGAAATTTGAGAAAATCCAGATAGGTGGGGACATCAGAAATAGTCTCATGAAAAAAAGTGATAAATGAGCTCATGCTTGAAGGCTGGGGTGGAAAAATGAAGGATCATGTATTGGGGGTAAAGAGGAAGAGGACAGCGAGGTGTAGAGAATGCTTGGGGAAGAATGAGTCATTGAGTTTGGCTGCAGCAGAGGGGCCAAAAGACCGGAGAGTAGTGAAGGTTGTGACTAAGAATGTGGGAACACTGGATTTTGGGCTGGATTCTTAGCGCGGTTGACAGTGGGAGCCGCCATAGCTATGCGTTAGGGAGAACAGTCATGCTGTACAGTTGAAGTGAAATGAGAGAGGCGAGAAGTGAAGAGATCAATTAGGAAAGTCTGAGAACAGTCTGTGCCACAGAGGTTGTCATTCGCCCTTCCACATTCCTGGTGCACAGTGCCAGCTGATCATGGCATTCTTTCCCAGATGTAACCTCTGGACTCTTCTCAGTGGGGCTTTATACTCGCTATATACTATATACTCGCACGTGGAAGAAAACTGATTTTCTATGTTTTATTTAGCAAAAGGGTTATGACCCTTAATTAGGGTGGTAGCAATGTTGGCAGATGAGGAAAAAAACCAAAATCATCTCAGAGATTGAACACATACACCTAGTATCTTATTAGAGAGAGAGGGAATACAATTGTACTAAGGATTCTTATCATCTTTACAAGGATAGTATTGGTGCCACCAATAGAAACCGAGCTGCCCCTGAAGACTGGTCTTTCCATCCAAAATGACAAGTCTCACTGTAAGCTTGTTGAAAGACTTTTCATGGTCTTTCCACCAAAGATGATGAACTTTGTTGTAGGCCTGTTGCATATGAGGCAGCCGTGGATCATTTATAAAGATAAGCCCAGGAAGCTTTAGGATGTGTAGTCCTGAGGCAGTGGATAGAGGATGGGTCAGATATACTTGACTGGAAAGTCTTCTACCTAGAAGTCAGAGTTGGAAACATGGGCTTACATGGGAAGGTGTGAGGGGAGAATTTCAGAGCATTTGTGTGCAGGATGAAGGGGCGGGTATAGCACACATCTGATCACAGAGGCCCAGAGAGAACAAAATTAATAGAGTCCCATAGAGACTGAGGGGGAAGAATTTTAAGGAGATACTTTGTTTCAAAAGTCAGAATAATTAGAGGTGGTAAAATGACAACCACATGTGCTCACTGGGGGATCACTGGTCATCTCTGGGAGAGTTTTCAGTTAGAGATGGTAAAGATGCAAGCAAGTCTACAATGGAGTGAGCTAATTATTAAGGGCATAAAAGCAATGAGCAAAAGAAAACAGAAGAAGGAATACTATTTTGAAAAAATTCCAAGAGAGAAGGAATGTATTTTGACTTTTGTAGTCTATACTAGACTTGAAATGGGTATATTCATAGGATGAAAGGAAGGCCTTGATGCAAACGGCAAGATTAATATAACCTGGAAAAGGTATCATGGATGGAGCAAAACTCAGAAACCTTAAGGAAATGTGATCAAGGACACTGGTGGCGTGAACTTAGAAGAGGCCAGACCTTCTGAGCCAATAGTGAGGAAAGAGAGAGAAAATACAGACACCGGAATATGTGGCAACTCAGGGAAGGTAAACAGCTCATCATTAGTCACCAAATAAGTTAGGGAACCGTGACTCTAGTCCAGGCCCACCTGGCTCCAAAGCCCCGTCAGCTGGCCAGTACCCTCAGTCTTCAGGCTGTTAAATTGCACCCTCCATCTCAGAGCCTGGCAGACAGAAAGGGGATGAATGTTTGTTGAACATACAAATTAATGACTGACCAAATCATTGTGACTATCAATTATTACTGCACAATACTTTAGATGTAGAAGGTATAAGACCATGGGCAACATGTTTATTCCTTACTGGAATATCATTCTCTAGTGTTCTCTCATTCTGGCCATTCAGCCTGGTTCAGGGCCTGTCCAATTCAGGCTATCAGGTGAAAAAACCTGACTGCACACACATCCATTGGTCAACCATGAACCCCTGAACACAGCAGAGTTAAGTGACTAGCAAGCACAAACATGTATGACATAGGCATCAATGTTGAGGCTGGGGGCAGAGGTAGACCAGTTCACTGAACTTTTATAGAATGCACATGATACTGAATTATTGTATACAACATTAAGTAACAACTTAGAGTGAAAAAAGCTTTCAATATTCATTCAACATGTCTATGGTCTATCCTTCGCCATTGTATTTTATTTTGCTGCTCATTTCAGTATCAGCCCCCACCCACATTTTCATGCCAACAACACTGTTATATAGCTCTCAAAGGGAGGAGTGCTAAAAATGTAACTGTGTGACTTAAAAAGTGTTTGAGACTAAAACTATAGAAAAAAGGCTTCTCATCTTCTCCCAAATATTTTGTTTACAAAAAATACTGAAGTCAAACATTTATGTTATTCAGAACAAAAAACAACAAAATTCACTGCCAGTAAAATTATTCCTTAGTAGTTACCATATTAGGCATAAGGAAGAGAAATCACTGGTAACAATCTGACAGTACATGGAGGCCAGTCTGTTGTTCTACAACTCCCTGATTTGATGTCTGTATCACACTTGATCTGTTTCTCTTCTCCACCACTCCCAATCCTAATCTCAGTTTGTACAAGAAGGTGAGTTGGAAAAATCCTTACCAGCACTAGCACTTAACCATAAATCAGTGTAATGATATCCACTAGTATCCTTGCAATTTTAACATCTCCTAAAAGGAGACAATGCTGGGAATGACTCTCTAATGAAAATAACTCATGCACCTAGGCTGGGGAGATAATAGAAGAAAGGGCTCAACAATTCCAAGACCCACTCCCTTTCTTATCTAAAGTGCCTCCTGACTTTCTCTGCCTACAGGCAGGCACAGAATCTGGGCAGCGTCCAGTGTCAGAGGCCTAGTCTCCTGCTTCTGAAGCCTGGGCAAGACTTCCTCCATTTTAATTTCCCTGACACTTCAGATGATTCTTAAAGGGTTTTTGGATGGTTTTCCCCTTGTTTCTCTTCATTAGAGCTATATCACCATTCTTCTTTGACTCGTCCCTTTTTTCTGTAATATTAGAGAAGGGTCAGAAAAGGGAATTATCCATTTTGGGGCACCTGTTACAAATCAGGCACTGTGTTGGTTAATCTCATCTAACATTCCTAATAATCCTATTCTATCCCAATTTTACAGATGGGAAATGCATTCAGATTAATATCTGGAAGGCAGAGGCAAGATCTGCACCCAGGTCTAGCCCCAAAGCCCAGTTCCTTCCACCTATTCTCAGCTGCCTGCAAGTGAGGCTGGTTCAAACCGGGCATTTCCTGCTCCCAAAGGCGCTGTGTGATGAATAAACCATCCACTTAACTGCAGACAAGAGAGGATGGAAGTGTAATGACAGGGTCCTAATTCATTTCCCTCTCTTTTGCAATTATCTCATTTCAAAATTATATTGAACATCACAGGGATTTTCCATACAATTATAATATTCATTCATTCTAAATCTCTTAAAGCAAACAGTGTGGCAGTTATTCTCATAGAGGGCTGTAGTCAGAATCTAGGCCTCTGAATCTAAATCAGAATTGTAGATGAAAAGTGGCTCTCTTCAGACAAATATTTAGAGCCCAGATACAAACTGCACAGTTCTTCAGGGAAGCCTCTAGAGGGCGATAAAGTGTGAGCGATGGCCAAGCCTGGGAATTCCACACACACATATTCCAGTGTGATTGGCTCACAGGCTAGTACAGGAAGGTTTTAAAGAATAAATGAGGGGGAAAAAAAAGACTTTTAGCAGAATAATTACACTTAATGTTGCTTTGTATTAACTAAAGGATACATCAAATGCAGAGTTTAAAATTAAAAATTTTAACAAAGGAAGGAAGTGTACTATTACTTGGTGATCTGAGTAAAATGGAATGGGACAGTTTATTAGGGATACAGAATCTTTTCAAATGCATCAAGGTGCAACAGAGACGATTCAGTGTTTCCTTGTGTGTGTGTGTACTCTTGCTTAGTCGTCTGATTCTCTGCAGCCCCATGGACTGTAGCCCACCAGGAGGTTCCTCTGCCCATGGGATTCTCCAGGCAAGAATACCGGAGCAGGTTGCCATTTCCTGCTCCAGGGGGTCTTCCTGACCCAGGGATCGCACCCAGGTGTCCTGCCTCTCCTTCACTGGCAGGTGGGGACTCTTTACCACTATCGCCATGTGGGAAGCCCCCTATGTTTAGGTTTTTTTAAAATACCCATTCTTCATTTCTCTGAAGTCAATCAAGCATATGTATCTTCGAGGCAGTCTATGTTATGTTTCTGTACAAGGGAAGATTTTTGAGTTATTTGTTTTTTATAGTGATTTTCCTCTGCAGAGCTCAAAATGCCTCATCCAAAACATTCATATAAAGAATACCAAATGCTTCCCCAAATGCCAAAAGCAAGTCAGGTAACCAGCAGAGCATAGAATATGAGAGCAGTGTGAAAATAAGAGCAGACACGTAGATGTAAACAAATCTAAAAGCGCCAGTGTGGAGTAAGTAAACCCATCTCTTCTGCACACGGCGCCCCCTGTCTGTAAACACGATGCCATGCTGTCACTCCTGAGCTAGTAAACAGATACGCCACGGCAGACCACTCCACTTAGGGGTGTGGTGATACAGGTGCTAATTCCAGGGAAGCTAACGGGCAGGTGATCCTTCCCCCACATGGGAGGGCTCATGGTCTGCCCAGCAAGACACATGTCCTGACACATGACATCTTTTTGGATATGTTGGGGGTATAGATGATCAAAATGTGATTGATTATTTGTTAACTGGATCTGTTTTCACTTGGAGATACAAAACATGTCACTAAATATTAAGAAGTTTGAAAATACATAGGACAACTACATATAAAATAGATAACCAGCAAGGCCCTACTGTATAGCATAGGGAACTATACTCAATACCTTGTAGTAACCTATAATGGAAGAGAATACAAAAAAGGAATACATATATTTATACATATATATATATATATATAAATGTATAACTGAATCACTTTGTTGTACATCTGAATCAGAACTTTTAAAAATCAACTATATTTCAACATATTTTTTAAAAAAATACATAGGATCAAAATACATCTCTCTTTCAGTCTCTGAAAGAGACTGTATGAAGATTTAGCCCCTCACACTGGAGTAAAATATATTTACATAAAATAAAATATATTTACAACTAGTTACTTCTATAATTCTAGAGGCACATAACTCTGGAAGTGTTCTGAACCACATCCTTAATGACTCTTGAAAATAAAATATGTATTACATTATGGGAAACTGACTAGCACTGGAATGTCAAGAATATCTATTGTCTGCATTGCATTACATTTTGCATTTTCCAAAAGAACATATGTGAATAAGATATGTATTTTTCTTCAGAGTCTCCTGAAAATATATCAAAGCTTTAATTTAATTCTTGTGCTTCTGAAATAAATTAACCAAAGAGATCTAATCTTGGCTGTATGAATAGGTATTAGATTTAGTAGACAGACGTGTAGCTTATCTTTTTTAGCAACCTAAAAATAACAACTGGATGCAATTTCTCCCGAACTTTGATGAAAAGTGCAAACATACATTTTCCATCATAATCACAGGAAAGGGAAGTAGGTCTGTGTACTGCCAAGGATGAAACAGCATTTGATATGAACAGTAGGAGTCTCTCCACGCAAAGATATTTAACTGGGTCCTAGAATCTGACATGCACAGAGGTAGTTAGACACAACAATGTGAGTGGCATAGTCAGAACACCACTGATTAATTTGGGAAGAGGGTACTGATTATTTGGAATTTAAATAGAAAGACAACAATCTCTACGGGAGCTTCCAAAAAAACTCACTTCTGCTAGTCAGGAAAATCAAAGTGAAAGATCCTGGACTTCTCTTCTCAGACTAGAAACCAGGCAAAAGTCCTATATCCCCCCATGAAAGTGCTTTTTCCTTAGTTTCTAGCAATGTGGTCATGAACAACCAAGGCTAAGGGGAAGGAACAGAAATCAAAGCTAATGACTTTAACAAAGGCAGGGAGAAACTCCCAGCGGGAGGATGGCAAGACTGCAGGGCCTTCAGCAAGGCCTTTCTGTTTGGTCCTCGGCTGTGCTGAGAGGCAAGCAGGAGTCTCAGCTCCACCCCTGAAAAATGCACAGGGTCCCACTGCCTGGAGCTGACAACTGGATAACTATGGGCAAGTTCCATAACTTCTCTCAGCATGGAGAGGTGTTATTCCTCACAGATAAATCAGAGATATTATTAACACTCCATATGGGATTATTTCAAGGTAGTCCCTAAGCCCAATGCTGGGAACTTGGTAAGTACTCAATATTCTGCTAATTACTGGATCTAGTACCTTTGTAGGCATAACATACCAACTCTGGAAGCACATGAAGGAAATCCGGGACAATGAAAATAGGCTCCAACAGAAGTAGTCATGTTACAGTGGGGAAACTTGGCAAACACCCCCACAGCCAAGGGATTAAGGTCAACATCATCAGTGGTAAGTTTTGTTGACAGCAGGTACCCCTGACATGACATGGTGAAGAAGGCGCTTCCCTCCCAAGAAGTCTAACATCATTCTAATTAATTGAAAAGCACCAGATAAACACAAATTGCAGAAATTCTCCAAAATGCCTATCCTATCTGGTACTCCTCAGAACTGCCCAGGTCATGAGAAATGAGGAAAGTCTGAGATTCTGTCACCATCTAAAAGAGTCTAGGAGACAGGATGACTGAATACACTGGGGGATGCCAGGTAGGAATCTGCACCAGAAAAAAAGATATTAGGGGAAAACTAGTGAAATCTGAATAGAACTTAAGATTTAATTAATAATAATTATGGAACAATGATGGTTCCTTAATCGTGATACATGTACCATAGCAATGTAAGATGTCACCTACAGAGGCCTATGAGCAGGGTATATGGGAACCTTACTGTGATTTTCTCATAAATCTAAAACTGTTCTGAAACAAAATATTTACATAAAAATAGGTTGCATAGAAAATTTGGTACTTGACCTATTGTGGCATGTATTTGAACCTTTCATAAAAGGCTGACAAGTGCAATGATGGGGTTGTCTGAGGACAAATCTGTTTCTCAATCATACACAGGTTGATATTTTATACTATGCTGTATTAAATGGTAAATATATTGCTCTCATCTTAAATACTCCTAAACCATGGTTAGTTGAATGTCCGTCTAGACAATTCTAGCTCAGTTAAATGTCAGTCCAATGAGAACAATTGTCAATCTTTGTGGGCTGGAAACAGAGAAGACTCCTGAGCCAGGCAAACTGGGATTCAAGTCTTGGCCCTTACACTATTACCATTTAGGAAAAGTCAGGTCCACCACTCTGACTTTCAGGGTCTCTGTCTGTTAAACAGGTTTATCTCAAGCAATCTCTCAAGGTTCCAGGCAGTATTAAGCAACATATGCACAATAGCTAGCATTGCAGATGCTAGAGAAATGTCAGTTTCCTCCCTTTTCACTTCTATTTTCAGCGGCTGCCATCTGACTGCCTCTCTGACATCTCTGCCTGGATATCTCCCATATATCTCCAACTTAACAGGTTTCAAACTAAACTCCTGACTCATCCTACACCCTCTCACACACCCTTCCCCTGCCAACACGTTTTTCTCCTAGACTTACCCGGTTCTGTAAATGGCACCACCAGCCCACCTGACACCCAGTTGCTCAAGCCAGAAGTGGAGGAGTCGTCCTCAATTCCTTCCTTTTTCTCACTCTCGCCTGCCATATCCAATCCTGCAGCAAGTCCTGTCCTTCCCATCTGTGAGATATTTCTCAGATGTGTCCACTTCTCTCTATCTGCCTTGCTTCCAGCCTATTTTGAGCAATTAATGCCTTTATAGGTCTCTGCAATTTTCCACATACTGGGCAGAGTGAAGTTTGAAAAGTATTCGTCAATGTGTCCTATTCCCGTTCTTAACGGAGTTCAAGGACTTTTCAGGATGAAGTTAAATCCCTGCACCACGGCACCCCACGCTTCCTCTCATGGCCACCCAGTGCCACTGGACTGTTCTCAACCTCCTGTGCCCTCCCCTCTGTTGGGAATGCTATTTCCCTGGCATCTCCCATAACTGGCTGTTTCTCAACCTCTAGAGATGGACTGCTTCTCTTATCATCCCTTCCCAAAACATTTTCAAGAGTTGTTTACCTCTCATTGTTCCCTGTTCATTTTTTATAGTAGTTTTCACATTTTATAATGCTTTATCTCTTTACTTGTTTGATGTCTGTCTAACCTTAAAATTGTTTTAAGCTTCTAGAGGGAAGACAATGAGTTTTTCTATTCACTGATACAAGCTCAGTGTCTAGAAAACTGCCTGACATACCGCAGGTGCCCAACATATTGAATGTATTAATACATGAATAGGTAAATAAACTCTCTTTCAATTCTCCTGAAAAGCAATACAGAAATACAGACTCATGGCATGATCCTAATTCTATGTAAATAAAGCATATGATAAATACATGTAAATTAAAAAGACAAAATTTATTAAAATGCTTATGGTTATTACCTTTTATTGATGGAGTTAGATTTTGTTTCTCATACTTCTATACTTTAAAATGTCTCTAGAATGAATATTACCTTCATGCTAGGAAAGAAATTTTATGTTGAACTATAGAAAACAGTGAATTCATGATAATAATATAAGGCACTCTCTGGGTAAGTGAATCTTTTTAATGTGTGCTGCAGTCTAAGGAGATTCTTGTTATTTTATTCTGTAAAATATACGGTTTCTTCAGTCTGAAGTTATTGCTTTAATTTTAGCACTGACTCGCTCTATATTTGACAAACAGAAATCTTACAGAATTTCCTTGGATGAGAAATAGGGATGATGATAATAATGACTGCCCTACCCTTGTCTTTGATGAACTATAAAATAGCATAAAAAGTTAGTTGTTATAATTCTCCTCTAGTGTGGTCTGTATGCTATGAAAACCTTTCAGAAGAGATGAAAATATTCTGCCTATAAATATATCAATACAATAAAATATGAAAGCAGCTTGTCTCCACATCCAATGTGGCTTTTCTATCAATTGCTACAATTGTACACTTGAGCAAGACACTATTTCTCTAAATAAAGATCTCCTCCCCGCCCCCCAATTATGTTAATAATGATACTGCTATCATGTAAAATCAGAAACAAAGATTTTTGTGACCCAAACTTCCTCTTTAGCAGGATGATTCAGAGTTGATAAAGAAGGACTGTGAACGAATCATATCCCAGAGGTCTAACTACAAACATCTATTTCACCCAATTCATTCAATGAACAAATATTTAGTAAGTTTCAACTCTGTGGTAGACACTTAACTGAGCTCTAAATATATAGCAATGAACAAATGGACAAACGTAATACCTTCATGGAATCAACAAGATAACAGTAAATCACACTACAGCACAATTGCACTCATCTCACATGCAAGTAATGCTCAAAATTCTCCAAGCCAGGCTTCAGCAATACGTGAACCGTGAACTTCCAGATGTTCAAGCTGGTTTTAGAAAAGGCAGAGGAACCAGAGATCAAGTTGCCAACATCCGCTGGATCATCGAAAAAGCAAGAGAGTTACAGAAAAACATCTATTTCTGCTTTATTGACTATGCCAAAGCCTTTGACTATGTGGATCACAATAAACCATGGAAAATTCTGAAAGAGATGGGCACACCAGACCACCTGACCTGCCTCTTGAGAAACCTATATGCAGGTCAGGAAGCACCAGTTAGAACTGGACATGGAACAAGAGACTGGTTCCAAATAGGAAAAGGAGTACGTCAAGGCTGTATATTGTCACCCTGCTTATTTAATTTATATGCAGAGTACATCATGAGAAATGCTGGGCTGGAAGAAGTACAAGCTGGAATCAAGATTGCTGGGAGAAATATCCATAACCTCAGATATGCAGATGACACCACCCTTATGGCAGAAAGTGAAGAGGAACTAAAAAGCCTCTTGATGAAAGTGAAAGAGGAGAGTGAAAAAGTTGGCTTAAAGCTCAACATTCAGAAAACTAAGATCATGGCATCTGGTCCCATCACCTCATGGCAAATAGATGGGGAAAGAGTGGAAACAGTGTCAGACTTTCTTTTTAGGGGGGCTCCAAAATCACTGCAGATGGTGACTGCAGCCATGAAATTAAAAGATGCTTACTCCTTGGAAGGAAAGTTATGACCAACCTAGATAGCATATTAAAAAGCAGAGACATTACTTTGCCAACAAAGGTCCGTCTAGTCAAGGCTATGGTTTGTCCAGTGGTCATGTATGGATGTGAGAGTTGGACTGTGAAGAAAGCTGAGCACCTAAAAATTGATGTTTTTGAACTGTGGTGTTGGAGAAGACTCTTGAGAGTCCCTTGGACTGCAAGGAGATCCAACCAGTCCATCCTAAAGGAGATCAGTCCTGGGTGTTCATTGGAAGGACTGATGCTGAAGCTGAAACTCCAATACTTTGGCCACCTCATGCAAAGAGTTGACTTATTGGAAAAGACCCTGATGCTGGGAGGGATTGGGAGCAGGAGGAGAAGGGGATGACAGAAGATGAGATGGCTGGATGGCATCACCGACTTGATGGATGTGAGTTTGAGTAAACTCCGGGAGTTGGTGATGGACAGGGAGGCCTGGCATGCTGCGATTCATGGGGTGGCAAAGATTTGGACACGACTGAGTGACTGAACTGAACTGAACTGATGAAGTAAGAACTATAAAAGAAGAAAAGGAAGTGGAGAATTGCAGCCCAGGGTAAGAAGCTGCAATTTAAATATAGTAGCCAGAGATAGCCTTACCAAAAAGACCACTTACCAAAGAAGATTTGAATTGCACAAGGGAGCAAACTATGCAGATATCTAGTGAGAAGTAGTCTTAGTAGAAGGGACAGCAAATATAAAGGACCCGGGAGAATATTTAGGAATAACCAAGAAACCAGCCTGACTCGAACACGGTGAGCAGGGAAAAAATAGAAGAAGAAAAAAAGGTCAGGGAGGACATAAGACAGTAGCTCCTATGGGGCCCTGAGGGCACTGTTTTGACTTTGGCTTTTACTCTGCGTCAAATGGGAGATCCAAAGGTGACATGACCCAACTTGTGTTTTGATAGGATACTGTTACACTCTGGCTTTTGTATTGAGAACAAACTTCAGCAGCAAGGCTAAGGATGGAAACGTGGAAACCAGTTGGGAGAAAGCAGTTACTGTCTGCCGGCAGAGGTGCTCCTGGCTGAGACCAAAGTGGTAGTGCTTCAGGTTATGAGGACAAGATTTAGCATATACTTTAAAGGTAAAACAATAGGATGTGTTGCAGGCCTGGCCAAGAGGAGTCAAAGATAATTAGAAAAAACATTGGCCTAAGTAACTGTTAGGATGGGCTTACCTGGGAGCTCAGTGGGAAAGAATCTGCCTGCCAATGCAGGAGACATGGGTTCGATTCCTGAGTCAGGAAGATCCCCTGGAAAAGGGATAGGCTACCTACTCCAGAATTCTTGGTCTTCCCTTGTGGCTCAGCTGGTAAAAAATCTGCCTGCAATGTGGGAGACCTGGGTTCGATCCTTGGGTTGGGAAGATCCCCTGGAGAAGGGAAAGGCCACCCACTCCAGTATTCTGGCCTGGAGAATTTCATGGACTGTACAGTCCATGGGGTCGCAGAGTCAGATACAACTGAGCGGCTTTCACTTTCTAGTATTCTTGCCTGGGAAATCCCATGGACAGAGGAGCCGGGGGCGCTACAGTCCCTGGGGTCACAAAAGAGTTGGATATGACAAAGCAACTAAACAACAACAAACAGGATAGAATGGCCAAAACTGGCTTAGGGAGAAGACGAGGAGTTCAGTTCAGCTGGAGATCCCTGATAGATATCCAAGTGGTTATCATGTAGGCAGTAGATAGACCAGTCTGGAGATTGGGGATTCAGAGCACAGTGAAATTTTAGGGGTTTCAGTGCACTGATTACATTTAAAGTCAGGAGACTGGTTAAGATCCCAAGCACGTGAATACAGAGTAAAGAACAAGATCTAAGTTCTGAGCCCTATAAACAAGGAGGAACAAGCAAAGGAAACTTAGAAGGGATTGCCAGAGAGGTGGGTAAGAAAATAAAACAATGGTTTTCCTGGAAACCAAGTGCAAAAGGATTCCAGGGAGGAAAGATTATTAGCCAACTGGTCAAATGCTACCCCTAGGTCACAGAACATGTGGACCTAGAACTGGCCTTCGGTTTTAGCAATATGGAAATCATTGGTGACCTTAACAAGGACAGTTTTGGTGGGAAGCTGGGGCTGAAAGCCTGACTAAACTGAGATTAAGAGAGAAAGAGAGGAGAAGAAATAAAAACAGTGAGTATAGAACATGTTTTGAAGGGCTGGTATCAAAAAGGACAGAGAAGTGGGCAGAACGTGTGGTAGGCAATGGCAGTTTCCAAGTAGTTTCCCAAAGAGAAGAAAAAATAATTGCCTGGGAGTCAAGGTAGACCTGGTCTGGATAAATCATAACTTAATGGACAAGTATGTTGCACAATAGGAAAATGTCCCAAAGAGGGACTGTCGGATACATTTGTGTCTAACAGTTTAGTAAATTTCAACAACATAGAAACATCAATGAACATGATACATCACATTAACAAAATGAAGGATGCAAACAGTATGATCCCCTCAATAAATGCAGAAAAAGCCCTTGACAAAATGTAGCACCTTTCCATGATTAACAACTCTCAACAAACTAGAAACAGGAAGAAATTACCTCAACACATTAGTAAACTTCAGCCTTTTAAATCTCACTTAATATAAAAGTGCTGAAGCCAATATCCTCTCTCTAAGAAAGGAGACTTTTGGTGTTCCCCACTGACATTTTGAATGACTCCTGCCTAGAAACACTGTTTCTCAATCCATGGTATTTAGATAGAATATGATTATTAGATTTGCAGTTGTATTATTGGTTAAAGAGTAACCTGAACTGGAAAAGCTAACTCCTTATATAATATTAATATGTTTCTATGTCAAAATGGAAAAATAAACTCTGAATTTCAAACAACTGATCTTATCATTCTTTGAGCAACTTACTAAGTACAAAACATGACTGGAGTACCCTCTACAAACCAGGCTCTATGGAGAAAGGAGGAAAGGAACGGGAGAAAGGAAGAAAGGAAAGGTATACACAAACAGTACCAACCACACATTTTTGCTCCCCATTCTAAAACAATTATGATATATCGCATTTTAATACATCCATAGATCACACTATAAGAAACAGGAGATGAAATGGTCAGTGCTACCTGGGGTGTTAGGGAAGATTTCAAAGAGATTTTCAAGCTAAATCTTCAATAGGTAGCAAAGAACCTAAGAGTTTTCATATATTCTCACATGAAAAAGACACAGAGGTTTGATGTCCAGGCATTTTTTTTGCTGCCAAATAAGGGGATAAACAGACGCATTACATAGGGTTGGGTCTAGTATGCAAATGAGGTGAGTGTTGAAAAGTAATGTTGAATACAGCTCCTTTCTACGGTAATAACTGTCTGCTCGCTAGTGTTTATGATGGGTTGCTTCCCACGAGTTTACAATCTACAGACAACATAAGTGTTGGGGCCAGTGTGAGAAAAGCAAGAGAGACTCCATCTTGAAGCCTGTCATCCATTTTAAAGGCAGGATGTGAACTGGGCCTGAACCCCGCCCAAGAGTGAGGAAACCGTTGCTAGTGAAAACCATCCTAGAGACTTTCCTCCCTACAGATGACAAACGGAGATTGTAGTTGAGGTCAGGCTGCCCCTGTTAGATTACCATGGAGACATCCCCGCTTAATGAATAATCGTTGTTCCCCTCCTTTAACCCTGTTTGTTCTCCTAGCACCTACTTGTTGTGAAACTCAATCATATACAACAAAGAGGTTGCTAACATGTAACCAGTCACACAGTAGGGGGTATAAAACTGGGCCTCTCAGAAACATCAGGGTCCTTGTTGGGAACTGATTCCCCTTGGACCCATTGGCGTAATAAACTGTATCCCCCTGTTTTGAGGGTCCCCCAACCTGTGCTTTGCAACTCCGAATTCCACAACATAAGAGGTACACCTGGAATGAACCTCTACTACAGCATTATCACACGACAGTCTAATAATTATCTGCTTTCCTGTCTTTGCTTTCCCAGTAAGATGAGAATCTATGGAAAGGCAAGCGTCTAATTTTTCTTAGCCTCCACCATATTGTTTAGAGCCTGACATAGTAGACACTCAATAAATAACTGCTGAGTTAAAAATGGATAACAATGCAGAGCATAAGTGTTTTGGGATGGATTAAAATAAATCAGGGGGAAAAAAGCAAATAAAGGAGATTAGAAAAGTTGAGGGAAAATAGCCATTTGTGCTTTGACGTCTGCATATGGTTTTGTTATGAAAAACTGGAGGGGTTAATTCTGGATACAGCTTCTAGGTAAAGAGAAAAACAGTGATGAAATCAAAGAAGCAGGAAAGGTGTGAAAGGTACAAAGAGACATCAAATCAGGATGGAATGGAATGCATGCAAACAGAAATGCATTATACATTTCTTGAGCCCTAGGCATTTCTGCATTTGTGGACCCCTTTCTCCACTGAAACACATGAAAAATTATATTTTATAACTATGTTGGTATAAAGGTAAATATTTGCAGCCTAGCATCATAATTAATATCATTACTGTCATTATATTCATTTTCCTCTTCTGATTTTAAAGCATGCTACAATTAAAACATTTTTCATGACCCCCCAAAAGTAGCTCAGGCACTAAGCAGTATGAGTAAGGTGGCCCCAGGACAGATGGAGCAGGAGGAGATAAACCTGGAAAGACAGGTTAAAACTGAAAAAGGAGGCCCTCAAATGCTATACTAAGCTCAAAAGAAGGCAAGTAAAGACTTAAGTAGACAAGTGACATGATGAGAGTCATGAGAGAAAAAGGATAGATATGAAAATATCTAGAAAGAGATGGAAAGTTCTGGAAATAAAAAGGACCAACTAGGATATGCTTGCAATCATCCAGGAAAAATGCAAAAGACCCTTGGCTGGTAGAGATTATGATGAATAGACAAGTTATAAAAGAACTCAAATTATAGAACCTCAAGAACTGAAGCCAGATTGAGTGGGGAGAGGAAGCGTAGAAGCTTCAGAAACAATTATCTTTTTAAACCAGAGGGACAACAAGAATGGCAAGTCCAAGAGAGGGAAGGTGAGAGGATGAGTGGATTTGACGGAGACAGTCTGCTACGATGAATGGTACAAATACATTTTCAAGATCAGAAAAACTATTAAATATATTAAATATAAGGCTGCCTTAAAAATGACACCCCCTTTAGCTCTCTGCTGCTAATTTGAACTCTCCACACTCTTTGATAAAAGGAAGGCACAACTAAAGAAAACAGCTCTGTGCCTAACACAAATCTTTACTCTCAAAATATACACTTTACCATAAAATCAGCACCCACTTATCTGGTGTAGCAAATAATTAGAAAAAGGGAGAAAGAAGATTAATCAGACATAAACAGAACCAAAATAGATGGCTTCAATTCACAAAGACTTGTTACTTTAATGTATTCCTCAGGCAAAAATTAAGCAAGATTAAGTATCTAGAGATTTTCACTAAACTATACAAAATAATTATTCTATATATGATAGTATTTAATTCTAACTGCCCAGTAGCCAAACTCATTTTTCTTTCTTATTGGCATTAATTATCCTCAGCATTATTAAAAGTGTTTCCAAATGAAGCAATATTTCTACCAAGCTAATAGTGTAAACATTTAATTAGGATAACTGAGGATCATCTGAATGGGTCATAGTTCAGCATTTTTTAATATTTTATAAAGTATGCTTTTATTGCTTTCAAATACCAAGAATAATTCAAACTGTGCTAATAAGGAATTGCCTAGTAGAAACCGTTAACAAAGTTATATCTACTGAATAAACATACACTTTTTGCAAATACTAAATTTTAAAAATGATTGTGTGTCTGTGTGAAAGTCTCTCAGTCGTGTCTGACCTTTTGCAATTCCATGGACTGTAGCCTGCCAGGTTCCTCTGTCAATGGAATTCTCCAGGGAAGAATACTGGAGTGGGTTGCCATAATTCCAAACCAGGGATCAAACCCAGGTCTCCTGCATTGCATGCAGATTCTTTACCATCTGAGCCACTTTTGCAAATGTTAAATTTTAAAAATACTTAAACTCATTTAAAATATTTATTTTCATTATGGAGACACTTGTTAGGACAGGTAAAATTTTGCCTATTATAATTAAACACATATACACAAACACACATGTAATGACCTAATGGGATCACCAGAAATGAAGTTTTATTTTATATCTCTGCCTCTTCTAAACTAAATTAACAACTTATTTGGGCTTTCCAGGTAAAGAATCAGCCTGCCAATGCAAAAGACACAAGAGACTTGTATTCAACTGGGTCAGGAAAATCTCCTGGAGTAGGAAATGGCAACCTACTCCAGTATTCTTGCCAGGAAAATTCCATGTACAGAGGAGTCTGGTGAGGTACAGTCCATGAAGTCATAAAGAGTCCGATATGACTGAGCATAGAGTAGACAGAGCAAAGTATCCTCTGCTTTCCAGCTAAGTCTAAAGAAATTCAGTGCCTTATATTTGGAGGAAGGCATTGATTAGGCCACACTCACCATCTGGACCAGCCTGAAAGCAGGGAAAAAACCACAAATGGCTTTTATAACATCAAAATGTCACAAAGTCCATAGATTTAATCTTCCCTTGGAGCCTATTACCTTTTCTCATAAGTTTACTTCTAATAAGCTTATTTTACAGGTTTCCTATCCCAGAGTAGTTAGAAGCAGCAAATGAGTAATTTACAGAACAGTTTCATTTGCTTTAAAAAGATCAGAAACTTTTCTAAACTTTATACAGGAAGAGGTTCATAATAAGATATTTGCAACAGTAAACAACTAGGAAAAAAATCAACCCCTTCCAAAAAGGAAAATAAATTGCAGAACACCGATACAGCAGAGTGCTATACATTTGTTCAAATAATTATATTGTGATACTCTTACATCATATGTTGTAAAATGAAAAAAGTAGGTTATAAGATTATACGTATTGTAAAACATCAACTCTATCTCAAGCCCAATGGTAGGAATGTAACCATGCATGCACTTTACTCTCACCTATGACATTAGTATTATAATAAATTATAGAAAACAATATAGAAAAACCGTATGCCAATGAAGCAATATTTGGAGAAATGGCCACTGTGTCCTTGGTAGCCTATTTTAGGGTAAGATCTGAGAAGTTTATATACACTACAAAGAATGATGTAATGAAGCTGCAGAATTTGAATTAAACATAAAAAGTACTTTGAAATCTGCCAGTGTAAGAGTCTACTCTAGGTTTAAAATATTTTTCGCCACTAATAAATTGTATGACAAAAATAAATAATGCAGTTGTTTAGCTGAGTTGTTCTACCTGGTTTTTCATCAGTTTTGCTTTCTGGGAAGGGAAGAAGCTCCACCTCCCTCTGTCCCTTGATGGGAGCTCAGGTAAAGCCCGCTGGGTGAAGCACTCTCCTTTCCCTTTTGATGGCCCAAAGGTTCTATCACATGTAGAAGGGGTACACATAAACAGAAAGGGTGCAGGAAGTCTCTGAGTATAAGTGGTGATGGAATTTCAAGGGCTACCTATTCTCTTTTAAAAATGTGTTACTTCTATAAATAGAATACAAGACTATTTTAAACATACACATGAGGGAAGGTTGGTAAATTTTAGAGTCAAGGAGTGAGTGGGGTATTCCTATATAGGTAGGCGTGCCCACAAGCATTAAAAGCATTTGATTTTATCCAAAACTCATAGAAATCCAGGGCAATATAATGTAGTGGAAATGTAATATATAAATAGTAGGAAAGCATATATATAATGTAGTGGAAAGTAGTTTACATAAATCAATTAATCTTGAGACTGCCATTTATCCAAATGTCACGTAATGAGCTCCTACTATGTGCTGTGTCTCACTGTATTTGATGCAATAAAATAACTATTATTTATATTGGAACCCTAAGTATCAACACAAAAGATCAAATAGTGTCGAGTAATTCTACCTAAGAGGGTAGGAACTTCCCTTCCCAACAATTTGGTAGACATCTGGTGGTTCAGACAGTAAAGAATCTGTCTGCAATGTGGGAGACCTGGGTTCGATCCCTGCGTTAGGAAGATCGCCTGGAGGAGGACATGGCAACATGTTCTAGTCTTCTCGCCTGGAGAATCCCCACAGACAGAGGAGCCTGGCAGGCTACACAGTCCATGGGGTCGCAAAGAGTCAGACACGACTGAGCAATTAAGTACAATGTTTAGTGATGCCCTCCTAGTACAGCAAGACTGAAAGTATTAGACAAATGTGTGTGTGTGTGTGTATTACATTCAATACCTGGATTGGGAAGATCCTCTGGAGAAGGAAATGCCTGGAGAATCCCATGGACAGAGGAGTCTGCCGGGTTATAGTCCACAATGTCACACACGACTGAAGTGAATTAGCACGCACACATATACATATAAATCTTTTTTTTTTAATTGTTAGGCTGACCTGGCTTGAAAAAGGACAATTTTCCAGAAACCAGAAACTTCAGAAAGCACAAACTAAGAGGAGTAAGTTCTGAAACTGGTATTTATTATGTAGGTATCTGCTAATAGCCATGAGAGTGTTTGTGCATTGCTGTTACTGTTTTGTTTTTTAAGCTACTCATTCTGGTAACCGAAGGCCAAGCCAGAGGCCCGAGGGAAATAAACTGAAGAACTGGAGAACCTCACCCAACTATGGACACCTAGAGTTTGCTTAACAAATGAACCAGGGAAAAAACCTTACTTCTGAGGAGTGCGTAGGGTATGCTTCAGTCTTAGCCTCATCTCTGGAAGAGTTGAAAAAGAAAAAAAAAGTAGGACACAGTTTTTAGTCACACTGATTTGGAGCATGGCTTAGTAATACTTCTGTGACTCAAAACAAAAAAAAAAGATGAATACAAAAGAGTCTTGGTAACTGCAAGTTTGCTTTCCAACTCTGTGAGATATGTATAGCTGAATCAAATTGCTGTATACCTAAAACTAACACAACATTGTAAATTAATACTATACTCCACTATAAAAATTTAAAAAAGAATTCAAAAACGCAAGATTCTGAGAAAAAAAAAACAAACAACAACATGAAAAAACACAAAAGAGTCCTGGGATGGCAATGCTCCCTGATGTGGAAGCAAAAACAGAACCACTGTGGAGGGATGCACTTTAAAACTAGATTTCAAAAAATCCTCACCGATAAATTCAAAAGAAAATGAACACGGAGTGGAAAAAAATCACAGAAGTTATGAGGAAACAAGCCACCATGAGTGAGCGTTGTCAGAAATAACATGTACGGAATTCAAGTCAGATGTACTGCATACATTGGGCTTCCCAGGTGGCTCAGCAGTAAGGAATCCACCACCTGCCAAGCAGGAGACACGGGTTTGAGCGCTGGGTCAGGAAGCTCCCCGGAGAAGGACATGGCAACCTAGTCCACTAGTCTTGCCTGGGAAATCCCATGGACGGAGGAGCTGGTGGGCTACGGCTGGACATGGCTTAGCAACTGAAGAGCGGCAACAGCCACATGGCATATATTAGAATTTTCAGGCACAAATATAAACCAGAAATGTTTCATATATTGAAAGGAATGAAATAAAACTCTTGAATGTATTAAGTAACAAGATATGTTCAGAATTGATCAAGCATATTTGAAAAATAGCCAAAAAGAACTTCTAACGAGGAAAGTATAAATATTTTTAAAAAAAATCCAAATTACAGATTAAGGACCAGATTAGAGATTGTTGAGGACAGGATTAATGAACTGAAATAAAGATAAATGCACATTAAACCAAAAGCTCAGAAAGAAATAAAAATATGGTAAAAAAAAACAATATGGAAAATAAAATGAAAAGCTCTGATCTATATACTCATAGTTCTTAAAGAAGACTATATAGATGTTGGTGAACAGGAATATTTTGACGCTATATTGGCTGAAAATTTTCCAGAATTTATTTTAAAAATAAATCTTCAAATTTTGGAAGCTAAAAAGAAAAATCTCACAAAGAATGAATAAAAATGAAATCTTCACCCAGATACATCACAGAGAGATTTCAAAGAAACTATAACAAAGAGAAGACTTGAAAGAAGAGGGAAAAGGCAGATTATTTTTAAGGGAACTAAAATTAAGCCAGCAGCTGTATCCTCAACAGCCACAGTGGGAGATAAAGCACATTGTTGTAAATTATAAAGCGGACAGAGAGAAAATAATTGTCAACCTACTTTCTCTACCAAGGAAAGCAATTTTTCAAGAATCAGAGTGAAACAAAGACCTTTGCAAGCAAACAAATAAGGAAAGTATTATTAGTAATTTCTGATACATGTTCAATGGGCTTCCCTTGTGGCTCAGTTGATAAAGAATCCACCTGCAATGCAGGAGACCTGGGTTTGATCCCTGGGTTGGGAAGGTCCCCTGGAGAAGGGAAAGGCTACCCACTCTAGTATTCCATGGACTGTATAGTCTATGGGGCCTCAAAGAGTCAGACAGGACTGAGGCACTTTCACTTTCATAGATTTTCAATACATGAAATTTTTACTATTTCATGAAAAAGGAAAGTAATACCAGAATCAAGAAGAAAGAAGGAATGGCATGGGGAAAAAAAAAAAAAAAAGGTACATGAATAAACTGAAACACTGTATTATATAATAATACTAATAATTAATTCATGGAGTAAAAACAAAATCAAAACAGAACTAAGATACTGGACAAAAGCAGCAAAAAAATGGGGAGAGGGATGGCTGGAGGAAAAGCATTCTGAATGGCCTTGTTTGTGAGATGATTAAAGTTATTAACTCCACACCCTGTGAACTTAAATATACATGTTACATTTTCCAAGATAACTAAATAAAAAAAAAGGCTAGAGACTTTAAGTTCCAAACTATGGAAGGAATTAAGCAAATAAGAAGATTAAGAAAGCATGGAAAAAATATATAAAGTAACAGAAAAAAATAGAAAATATAAATGAGTCAAAATGACAATAATAAAATAAAAATAATATAAAAAGACTAAACTTACAAAAGATTTACTGGACTAGATAAAAGAAAAAGTAAAAAATAAAATTAACTATATTCTCTATATGAGACACTTCTAAAAATAAGGAAACAAAATGTTGTAAGTTAAAGGTCAGTGTAATTTAACAAGAAAACACTAAAAATAAATTGTAGATAGCTATTTTAAAGGAAAATAAAACACACTTCAAGGCAACATTATTACTAGACGTAAAGAGGGTACAGGATACATATAAGTTTTATGATACAATGCTAAGCTTGTATGCATTTAATACTATAGCCTGCAATATAAAAAGTAAACATTTGAGCCTTTTTTTAAAATTGAAGGAATGATTAGTTTTATCATTAAAATGAAAGAACAGTCAATATATCTGTGACAGAAAAAAATCTTTACAATAAAAATTAGCAGCTAAGTAATGTATATTTAACATCTAAAATTAATTTAAATGAAAAGCCTTTTTCAATGGTGATGTCAGATAAGTTGTGTATATGATTGTAAGAAAGGCACTGATATTTGGTAGGACTTGTATTTTCTATAGAGTTGGGCATGTTGGAAAAAATGAGAATAAACATATAAGATTGATCTTCAGCCTATGATTCAGTTTTGAACATGACTAAGTATAAGACAGCTGTAGCTGGAGAGATTTTTTAATTTTTTTTTCACTTATACTAAGCAAGCATTTTGAAAATGTTGGGAAAGAGTCAATTAAACTTTCTGACTTTTCATAAGTCTTTGAAGTGTATTTTTTTCTTCCACGTCAATAATAAAAGCTGATAATGATTTAAGTTGTTGGGTGCTAAAAAGAACTTCAAATTCAAGCCCTCAGCAATTATTCCCCCTTGAAGTTGAGGGTCTCCACATGCTTTTCAGCACTGCGTGTCCTTAGGGTACAGGAGAAAAAACAACACTGCCCTGAGTCTAAATCAAACAGAAGCCTTTCTGTGGTGAAGAATCCAGCCATCAGTCACATTTTCTGGAAAACCTCACTTTTCTGGTGAAGTCAGCATCCATCCTGGCTAAGATCAAGAGGTACAATGACAGGTACGCATGGCCCTTGGAATTAACACAAGAGCTGAGTGCACAGGAACCCAAACTACATGTTAGCCAGCATGAGTCATGTCCACAGTGATCCACACATCTCCTTAGAGACATAAGAAGTAGAGAGATGAGTTCCAGTATTCTTGCCTGGAGAATCCCATGGACAGAGGAGCCTGGCGGGCTACAGTCCATGGGGGTCACAAGAGTCAGACACGACTTAGTGACTAAACCACCACCAATCTTTTGAAAGGAGAAAGTCATAGGGCCCTTCCCTGGTTCCAGAAAGCAGGAAAGAAAATACAAGATCCCAAGATTTCTGAAGTGAAAGGGGTGTAGGGAGGAGAGCAGGCGGAGTAAGTGGTGGTGGTTTAGTTGCTCTTGTGACCCAATGGACTGTGGCCCACCAGGCTCCTCTGTCCATGGGATTTCCAAGGCAAGAATACTGGAGTGGGTTGCCATGCCCTCCTCCAGGGCACTTTCCCGACCTAGGGAGTGAACCCACATCTCCTGAATTGCAGATTCAGGATTCTTCACCACTGAGCTACCAGGAAAGCCCCAGGCAGGTGGGGGTGAGGGTAGTGCTACTTCTTCAAAGCTCAAGGAAGCATCTGCATAAGAGCAAATACGCTGAGGAGCCACAGTGATTGTATAAACAACACAGGAGCAAAACAATGAACTTCTCTGAATCTCAGTTTCCTTGTCTAAATTTCACAGGCTTGTTATGAAAAATAAATAGTATAAAGATACAACATGCGAAAGCAACTTAATAGCTATCATTACTCTGGAGCTCAATGACTAATCTTTCTAATTGAAAACACAGACAACTTAACAAAAATACCTCTCAGAACAGTAGTAACCGACCCCTCTCTCCTCCTTTAGGGCCCAGGTTAAATGATATTTCCTTGGAGAGTCTTCCCTGATTATCTACCTAGAGTAATTTTCTGTAATTCCCTTCTTGGCCTTTTGTTTTCCTCATAGCCCTACCTCAACACTCAACAGTCTAAAGAGGTGGTGCTATCAATACTCCCATTTTACAGATGGGAAAGCTGAGTTCAAGGAACGTTTAGGCCACACAGCAAGTAAGAGATAAAGCCAGGGGTTAATCCAGCCATTGTGGCTCCAGCATCCTTGCTCTTAACTCCTATGCTCTAGGACTTGATCTCGAATTTGAATAAAAAAATGGAAAATAACAAAACAAAAATATTATCTGGGTTCATCATTCATCATGAGGATGGAGTAAAAAGGAATGGGAAAAGACTAACAGAGAAAGGAAAGGAACTATGAAATGGCTGTCTTCTTGGAATAAAACAACAATTTTTTTTTTTTTTTTTTTTAAGGAGAGCACATAGGATGATCATCTGAGGGTGTAAATAAGTACTGCTGCTGCGTGCCCAGATCAGCCTGGGGAAGTGCTGGCGTGTCTGGCTTCCCTGTTTTGGCTCAAGGGCTTACCTGTCAGAGTGAACACAATGTTGCCGCCAACCTTCCAAATGTCATGGTGCATGCTTCCCTCGTGCTTAGGATAAATTCTTCTCCTGCTAATACTCTTATATGTTTTTCTTTTGGAGACATCTTATGCAAGTGTAAAAGAATTAGTTGTGATGAAAGCCGCCTGATCAACAGCTATAACCTGGAAGAGTTTCTACTTCTAGCCCTACCTGCAAATTGCTTAAAATGAAATACTATATATGTCTACACTTCACGGCGCGTTCCAATCTCAGATTAAAGCCAACTTTTTATTCCAAAACAGGACATGCCTGAGGGTGTGCAAGGAGTCCTGAAAAGGAACAACAAAACTTGGATCTCATTTTTTCACTCAGCACAAACCTAGTGTTATTTTTTTTGATGTAGCTGCCTTGAGGATCCTTTAGAGACACACCCTGATTCAAGTAATCAATGGAATGCATGTGAAAATGCATTTAAATATGAATTAATATGTGTAACCAGAAGCCATGGAATTCTAAGAGGCACTATCAGAGGATTTTATTATCAGTTCAGTTATGTTCAGTCACTCAATTGTGTCCAACTCTTTACAACCCCATGGACTGCAGCATGCCAGGCCTCCCTGTCCATAACCAACTCCGGGAGCTTACTCAAACTCATGTCCATCGAGTCAGTGATGCCATCCAACCATCTCATCCTCTGTTGTCCCCTTCTCTTCCCACCGTCAATCTTTCCCAGCATCAGGGTCTTTTCCAGTGAGTCCGTTCTTTGCATCAGGTGCCCAAAGTATTGGAATTTCAGCTTCAGCATAAGTCTTTCCAATGAATATTCAGGATTAATTTCCTTTAAGATAGACTGGTTGGATCTCCTAAGTAGTCCAAGGGACTCTCAAGAGTCTTCTCCAACACCACAGTTCAAAAGCATCAATTCTTTGGCGCTCAGCTTTCTTTACAGTCCAACTCTCACATCCATACATGACTACTGGAAAAACCATAGCCTTGACTAGACGGACCTTTGTTGGCAAAGTAATGTCTCTGCCTTTTAATATGCTGTCTAGGTCGATCATAGCTTTTCTTCCGAGGAGAAAGCATCTTTTAATTTCATGGCTGCAGTCACCATCTGCAGTGATTTGGGAGCCCCCAAAAATAGTCTCTCATTGTTCCCATTGTTTCCCCACCTATTTGCCATGAAGTGATGGGACCAGATGCCATGATCTTAGTTTTCTAAATGTTGAGTTTTAAAGCCAACTTTTTCATTCTCATCAAGAGGCTCTTAAGTTCTTCATCTGCATTCTGAGGTTATTGATACTTCTCCCAGCAATCTTGATTCCAGCTTGTGCTTCATCCAGCCCAGCACTTTTCATGATGTACTCTGCATGTAAGTTAAATAAGCAGAGTGACAATATGCAGCCTTGATGTATTCCTTTCCCTATTTGGAACCAGTCTGTTGTTCCATGTCCAGTTCTAACTGTTGCTTCTTGACCTGCATACAGATTTCTCAGGAGGGAGGTCAGGTGGTCTGCTATTCCCATCTCTTTCAGAATTTTCCACAGTTTGTTGTGATCTACAGTCAAAGGCTTTGGCATAGTCAACAAAGCAGATGTTTTTCTGGATGATGTTTTTCTAGATGTTTTTGATGATCCAACAGATGTTGGCAATTTGATCTTTGATTCCCCTGCCTTTTGTAAATCCATCTTGAATATCTGGAAGTTCATGGTTCATGTACTTTTGAAGCCTGGCTTGGAGAATTTTGAGCATTACTTTGTTATCATGTGAGATGAGTGCAATTGTGCAGTAGTGTGAACATTTTTTGGCATTGCCTTTCTTTGGGATTGGAATGAAAACTGACCTTTTCCAGTCCTGTGGCCACTGCTGAGTTTTCCAAATTTGCTGACATATTGAGTGCAGCACTTTCACAGCAGCATCTTTTAGGATTTGAAATAGTTCAACTGGAATTCCATCACCTCCACTAGCTTTGTTCGTAGTGACGTCTCCTAAGGCCCACTTGACTTTGCATTCCAGAATGTCTGGTTCTAGGTGAGTGATCGCACCATCGTGGCTATCTGGGTCATGAAGTTCTTTTTTGTACAGTTCTTCTGTGTATTCTTGCCACCTCTTCTTAATATCTTCTGCTTCTGTTAGGTCCCTACCATTTCTGTCCTTTATTGAGCTCATCTTTGCATGAAATGTTCTCTTGGCATCTCAAATTTTCTTGAAGAGATCTCTAGTCTTTCCCATTCTATTGTTTTCCTCTATTTCTTTGCACTGATCACTGAGGAAGGCTTTTTTATCTCTCCTTGCTATTCTTTGGAACTCTGCATTCACATGGGTAAATCTTTCCTTTTCTTCTTTGCCTTTAACTTCTCTTTAATCAGCTATTTGTAAGGCCTTGTCAGACAACCATTTTGCCTTTTTGCATTTCATTTTCTTGGGGATGGTCTTGATCCCTGCCTCCTGTACAACGTCAGGAACCTCAATCCATAGTTCTTCAGGCACTCTGTCTATCAGATCTAATCCCTTGAACCTATTTCTCACTTCCACTGTGTGATCATAAGGGATTTGATTTAGGTCATACCTGAATGGTCTAGTGGTTTTCCATGCTTTCTTCAATTTAAATCTGAATTTGGCAATAATGAGTTCATGATCTGAGCACAGTCAACTACCAGTCTTGTTTTTGCCGACTGTATAGAGCTTCTCCATCTTTGGCTGCAAAGTATATAATCAATCTGATTTCGGTATTGACCATCTGGTGATGCCCCATGTGTAGAATCTTCTCTTGTGTTGTTGGAAGAAGGTGTTTGCTATGACCCTCTTTTTCGCTGATTTTTCCTGGGTGTTTGCTATATTGGAAGAGGGTGTTTGCTATGACTTTACCTTAGACCCTTTCTTAGTATGGGGTTTGAGACCCTAACTCTGTTCTCATGATGGAGTCTCCCAATCAGGAAGAAGAGAGTTCACAATCTGAACTTTCAGTGAACTGACAAAACTTGCCTGAGGTGTCTCTCTTGCTCTTTGACTGCTGTTCCGTCTGTGAATCAGAATTTGTGGGGACAGTAGGAGCCCGTTGCCCTGCCCTCTGCAAGTCAGAAGCTCCCTCTGCAGGTCAACTCTAGCATTTATAATAGTAGGGCCCATGGAACACATGGGGGTTCTCACACCACAAACCTACTTGGTTAAAAGGCTCTAAGTCAAGTTAATAAACCATTAAAATATTCTACCTCCCCACCACAATAAATAAACCTCCATGACAACAAAATTGAAAAAGTGTAAAACTATGTTTTTTAATGACTGATAGTCAGTGGAACATCAAAGATGACTAATGTTCATTAGTACTGTGTATGTCCCAACTGTTGATGGGTCAGCAATGCTGAGATGAGTCATAAAATAAACACATACATAACTCATAGATATTATATGTGTATTGCACAAAATTTCATTTTATTGGCCTCCATTTTTATAAAATATGATATGAAATTATGGTTAAGATGTTCACATAGATTTTCTTATATTGACAGTAATGCTAAATTAAATCATCTTTCTTGAGTCATGGTACTTCTTATATTCATTTTATTATTTCAGATAAATTTCTTTCTACTGAGACAATAACTTGGAATTGTCAATAAAATTCTTAATGTAAATTGAATTTTTAAATGCTCCATTAGTTTTATATATTGCTTTAATGTTCAAACACTGTAATAAAATCAGATATGACAATTTTTCATTTTTGTAGAAAATATAACAACAATTTCATCATTCAAACACCATCACATTTTTAACTTCCATTATCTCTTCAAGCAATATCTACATCCATAAAGCATTTAGGTTCTCTTCTTTCAAATTTTTCAGTACTGAGTTATTACAAAGAAACCAAAGCCAGCAGTAAGTTTCTCAATTTAGAAAAATCTTACAGTTAAGACTACCCCTTGATCCATGGTGGCCAGAAAATAACGGTGACAGAAATCAGTTTCAGGACTACATAAACATAAATCCTTCACTTCAGCATGTTCATCACATTTATTGGAGTGCCACTTTTGTTAAGCAGCTTCCCAGTTTATTTTTATTTAGTAAGATTGTTTTCTCAATAAAATATTGTAAGTCCTTTATCAAATGAAGTTTAAAAAAAGGTGAAAAAGTAAAAGTATTAGTCACTCAGTCATGCCCAACTCTCTGCGAACAGACCCTATGGAGTGTAGTCTGCCAAGCTCCTCTGTCCATGGAATTCTCCAGCAAAAATATGGAGTGGGTAGCCATTCTCTTCTCCAGAGGATCTTGCCAACTCAGAGCTTAAACCTGGTTTTCCACATTGCAAGCATACTCTTTACTATCTGAGCCACCAGGAAAGTCCCAAAATATTTTAAGTCCTTTATCAAATGTAGCAATAAACAAACTTTAACATTTTGCAGATTTTATAAAATAAAACTTCTGCAAACATGAATATCAAGCAAGAGGTGCACTAAATTAATTCTGTATGGCATACATTCAAAATTAGTTTCTGCAAAAGGCCATGATTCACTTTTATTTTTTTCATGATTCACTTTTTATTTATGCATTTTGGGGATGCCCCATAACTGTTCTAGTATGTCTTCTATAAATTTAATCCAAATGTTTTGGTAATATTGAGCTGCCATTGCCAGGCGTCAGGTGTAGTGGCTGTAATGTCAATTTTGGTATTTGTTTCATCAAGATGTTTTGTATTTGGACAGACCCAAAAAAACATGGTGCATAATCTCTGATTATTCCAAAGGATGTCATGGCTATGAGCACATTAGAATCTATACCTCTAGTAACAAACACACTAAGTAATTTTCAATCAGCTACTTGGAAATAAATCATACTTGACTTTGGAGCATTTTTTCTGATAATACACAGTATAATTATGTTCAACATTATATTTCAAATAAAAAAGAAAAGTTAAAATGTACTTTGGTGAACATGATTCTGGGTAGAATGATGGACACAACAGAGACATACGGTTGTTAGAAAAAGAAGAAAATGTGAGATGATAATTTGACCCTAAAAAACTAGCTTACATTCAAGAGCTAACCATGTATCTTTTTTTTTTTTTTACCATGTATCTTGTAATATAACCTAACACAGCAAATAAATTAAAAACTGCAATTAAAATTCTTGGGAAGCAGATTCTATCTTCTAGGTCTCCCAGGTACCATATCCTCTATCCTAGATATCCCCACATGTACTACCTTGCCGATTTACTCACTAGAATTTTTTAAAATTTGGCAGAAAATATCCTAAATTTCTAGTTATAGCTATGGAGAAGCAGAAAATTAAAAAAAGATCTTCATGCCTTATTGTCAAATCACTGGTTCCAAGAGTTCTAACCTCAACCTCCTTTTCAGCCAGAGGAGATTGCTCTTCTACTACAGCAGTTTCCCCTCTTGCGGAGCACCGAGGCAAAGTACCACAAGAGGGCGCCAGGAGTTTGCAACTTAAAGGCTATTCAGCCAGCAACACCCAGCGCTGTACCTGACAGGCAACAGTTTTAGTTCAGTCCCTAAGAAGGTCCCTTAACCATCAGAGCTCCAATGAAATAAGATCATGAGTCTATAAATACATTTTGCTTGACCCCAAAAGAAGAGAGAACAAGCATCTTGTCAGCTCCAGCAGGTAGGCTACAGTCTAGTCTATCATCCAAGCAGGTGAGAAAGATATTAAACAGATCCGAAAGAGAGCAAAGGCTTCAGAACAGACCTGGTAACTTACAGGTTCCTTCACTCAAATTGTGCAGCTTAGTAAATTTTGGGTCTGATGAGTGTGTATAGGAGGATTTCTGCCGAAATATCAAACATTAACTTACCTTTAAGAGCAGGTGCTAATGGTCAAGTACTGCATTATTTAAACTCAGGCTGAGTTGACCTTATAATAAGTTTAGTTCAGTTACTCAGTCATGTCCGACTCTTTGCAACCCTAAGGACTGCAGCACACCAGGCCACCCGGTCCAACACCAACTCCTGGAGTTTACTAAAACTCATGTCCATTGAGTCGGTGATGCCATCCAACCACCTCATCTTCTGTTGTCCCCTTCTCCTCCAGCCGTCAATCTTTCCCAGCATCAGGGTCTTTTCAAATGAGTCAGCTCTTTGCATCAGGTGGCCAAAGTACTGGAGTTTCAGCTTTACAATCAGTCCTTCCAATGAATATTCAGGACTGATCTCCTTTAGGATGGACTGGTTGGATCTCCTTGCTGTCCAAGGGACTCTTAAGAGTCTTCAGCAACACCACAGTTCAGAAGCATCAATTCTTCAGCACTCAGCTTTCTTTATAGTCCAACTCTCACATCTATACATTATTACTGGAAAAACCATAGCTTTAACTAGATGGAACTTGTTTGGCAAAATGTCTCTGCTTTTTAATATGCTGTCTAGGTTGGTCATAGCTTTTCTTCCAAGGAGCAAGTGTCTTTTAACTTGATAGCTGCAGTCACCACCTGCAGTGATTTTGGAGCCCAAGAAAATAAAGTCTGTCACTGTTTCCACTGTTTCTCCATCTATTTGCCATGAAGTGATGAAACTCCAATCCTTTGGCCATCTGATGGCCATCAAATGGCAGCTCATTTGAAAAGACCCTGATGCTGGGAAAGATTGAGGGCAGGAGAGAAGGGGACAACAGAGGGTGAAATGGTTAAATGGCATCACTGGCTCAATGAACAGAAGTTTGCATAGGCTCCAGGAGTTGGTGATGGACAGGGAGGCCTGGTGTGCTGCAGTTCATGGGGTAGCAAAGATTCGGACATGACTGAGTGACTGAACTGAACTGATGGGACTGGATGCCATGATCTTTGTTTTCTGAATGTTGAGCTTTAAGTCAACTTTTTCACTCTTCTCTTTCATTTTCATCAAGAGGCTCTTTAGTTCTTCCTCACTTTCAGCCATAAATGTGGGGTCATCTGCATATCTGAGGTTATTGATATTTCTCCTGGCAATCTTGATTCCAGCTTGTGCTTCATCCAGTCCCGCATTTCACATAATGTACTCTGCATATAAGTTAAATAATCAGAGTGACAATACACAGCCTTGATATACTCCTTTCCCAACTGGAACCAGTTTGTTGTTCCACGTCCAGTTCTAAATGTTGCTTCTTGACCTGCATACAGACTTCTCGGGAGGCAGGTCAGGAGGTCTCGTATTCCCATCTCTTTGATAATTTTCCACAGTTTGTTGTGATCCACACAGTCAAAGGCTTTGGTATAGTAAATAAAGCAGAAATAAACGTTTTTCTGGAACTCTCGCTTTTTCAATGATCCGACAGATGTTGGCAATTTGATCTCTGGTTCCTCTGCCTTTTTTAAATCCAGCTTGAACATCTGGAAGTTCGCAGCTCACGTACTGTTGAAGCCTGGCTTGGAGAAATTTGAGCATTACTTTGGTAGTGTGTGCAATGAGTATAATTGTGCGGTAGTTTGAGCATTCTTTGGCATTGCCTTTCTTTAGGATTGGAATGAAAACTGACCTTTTCCAGTCCTGTGGCCACTGCTGAGTTTTCCAAATATGCTGGCATATTGAGTGCAGCACTTTCACAGCAGCATCTTTTAGGATTTGAAATAGCTCTCAACTAAAATTCCATCACCTCCACTTGCTTTGTTCATAGTAATGTTTCCTAAGGCCCACTTGACTTTGCATTCCAGGATGTCTGGCTCTAGGTGAGTGCTCACACCATCGTGATTATCTGGGTCATGAAGATCTTTTTTGTATAGTTCTTCTGTGTATTCTTGTCACCTCTTCTTAATATCTTCTGTTTCAGTTAGGTCCATACCTTTTCTCTCCTTTATTGACCCCACCTTTGCATGAAGTGTTCCCATGGTATCTCTGATTTTCTTGAAGAGATCTCTAGTCTTTCCCATTCTGTTGTTTTCCTCTATTTCTTTGCATTGATCACTGAGGAAGGTTTTCTTATCTCTCCTTGCTATTCTTTGGAACTCTGCATTCACAGGTAAATCTTTCCTTTTCTCCTCTGCCTTTGGCTTCTCTTCTTTTCATAGCTATTTGTAAGGCCTCCTCAGATAACCATTTTGCCTTTTTGCATTTCCTTTTCTTGGGGATGATCTTGATCACTGCCTCTTGTACAATGTCAGGAACCTCCATCCATAGTTCTTCAGGCACTCTATCAGATCTAATCCCTTGAACCTATTTTTTATGTCTAGTGTGTGATCATAAGGGATTTGATTTAGGTCATACCTGAATGGTCTACTGATTTTCCCTACTTTCTTCAATTTAAGTCTGAATCTGGCAATAAGGAGTTCATTATCTGAGCAGTCAGCTCCTGGTCTTGTTTTTGCTGACTGTACAAAGCTTCTCCATCTTTGGCTGCAAAGAGTATAATCAATCTGATTTCGGTGTTGGCCATCTGGTGATGTCCATGTGTAGAGTCTTCTCTTGTGTTGTTGGAAGAGGGTGTTTGCTATGACCAGTGCATTCTCTTGGCAAAACTCTGTTAGCTTTTGCCCTGCTTCATTCTGTACTCCAAGGCCAAATTTGCCTGTTACTCCAGGTGTTTCTTGACTTCCTACTTTTGCATTCCAGTCCCCTGTAATGAAAAGGACATCTTTTTTGGGTGTTAGTTCTAGAAGGTCTTATAGGTCTTCATAGAACCGTTCAACTTCAGCTTCTTCAGTGTTAGTAGTAGGGGATAGACTTGGATTACTGTGATGGATTACTTGGATTACTGTGAATGGTTTGCCTTAGAAATGAACAGAGATCATTCTGTCATACATAATACTGTTACCATAAATACAGAAGGTTTCATATGATAATATCCTAAGGCAAGTAATTTGCACTTATGATCATGAGCTGCAAATTTTATTTATAAAGGCAAATGGAAATATGACTTTCAGATATTCTGTCCTGAATATTTTTAGCATTATGACTGATGTAAAAACTTTTTTCATGTTGAAAAATGTCTCACTTGGTGTCAGCATTCATTGCAAGACTGCCTATGAGCCATTGTCCACAATACAAAGGTGGAACCTGCTGCAAGCCAAAAGTTGTCTTGCCTTTGGATGGAAGACAAACTACACATTACAGCAAATATATAATTTAGTAGCTTCTTATATTTTTGATATGTACATTTTTAAAAAAAGGACTAACATCAATTTACATAGTTATTTGCAATTGCTTATGTTAAAATTACTAAGGGAAGATTGTACCAAGTTATTACAATAACTTTTTAAATTATACTTGAGCCTGATTGCTCCAATCTTCTTCAAGACCAGCAAAATGAACCTGGTGTTTGATAAAACTGATGGGTAAAATATTACTTCTATGAAGGTTTGTGTGTTTTTTTTGGTGGTTGGTCAACATGAACTAGTTACAAATACCTTTGCCAAACATGACCTATACAAAATTTAAAATCTTGGGAACACGTGGAATTTAGTCACATCATGTAGGAAACACTGGTCAGGAGGTTAAATCACAGTCTCAGTACCCAGAAATGCTGCTATAAAGGTAAAGGGTGAAAATTATTATTAATAATGCGTCTTTATTCCTGCCATTACCCTTGCTTCCTGAACAACACCAGACTGATGTGATTTATGAATCATTCATTCACCAACAATAACCTCAGTTACCCTGTTAGGAGGTGGACAGTGGCTCAGCTCACTTCTATTTTTTTAAACTTTCACATTCTGTTTTCAAAAAAGAAGAAGTGAAAAAAAAATAATGCCAGTACTGTGGAGCATTTTAAATCTTTACATTTCATAAATTACAGTCATAAATTGACAATGTAATTATGCGATTTGTAGGATAATTACAGAATAGTATATGAAACAATTATTGTATAGTGCCCTACCGACTATACATGTAGTAAAGGGACACAGATCTGCAGTTACCGAATGGACATCTTTCAGTTCTCTTAGTGTATCTCTGTGTATAGAACTTCATACAATAGAAGATGGTACTAGGGAAAGTTTCTGAGCATCTGAGGGCTGGACAGAGGGGCCTTCATTCCTCCCTACTCACCCATGATCGTAGGAGACAGATTTGATTCTCAGCCTCACAAATCTTGAATTCCTAGCAGGGAGACAACTTTCCCATGGGCAATGTTGGGTACAAGATTGAGGCTGCTCTGAGGGCCATAGTTATTACAATAGGACAGAAGAAGCATCAAAGAGGAAGCCCCAGTCTTGCTTGGAGAGCATTCTGAGCTGAAACTTCAAGGATAGAACAGGAGTTATCCAGTGGAATAACAGGTAGAGAGAGTCCAACAGGTTGGAAGGGCATGCCCAAACACACAGGCATTTGAATAAATGTAATACTTGGGAACTGAAGTTAAAGAGGATTCTGAAAAAGAATATATATATATATATATATATTCTTATATATATATATGAATCACTTTACACACAAAAGTAACAGAACATTGTAAATTAACTATACTTCAATTAAAAATAGCTAAAAATTTAAAAGTAGATATAAATAAATGAAAGGAAAAACCATGTACTATATAAATTTGAAGACTCGATATAAATTTATAACTCAATATAAAGTTAATGAATCTCTCCTCTGCCCCCAAAAAAGTTAAAGGAGGGACTTTTAGCATCAAGGTTAGATTTTTAGTCTCAAGTCCAGAATTGTGACATATATCTATTGAACATTCAGTTTGGAAGTCCAGGCAGGACATTCACAAAAAAATCGATTAGGAGATTCTCAATCCCCAAACCAGAGGGGTTTTTGTTTTATTTGTTGTTTTTTTTTTAATAAAACATTCTATGACAGAGATATTGAAGTTAAATAAATAAAATATTTGTTTGAGGACCCTGGTTTTCAAGTTTGAAACAGCTTCTACCCATTTGGCTTATGAAATTCATTTTGTGGGCCTTAGGACTGGCATTCTTAGAATAAAACAAAATAGGAAAAAAAACAGAAACAGAGAGAAAATATCTGAGAATGTCCCACATATTAAGAGTTATTTTGTGAAATATCTATTTCAATTTGTGTATGTGAGAAGTGGGGGAGCAACATATTTCTTACTATATGAGTGGTCACAGTCACAAATTTTTTGATAACACGCTGACATAGAAGTTAACCCAAAAAGCCGCTGAATTACAAACTTGAAGACTTTTTAAGAATGAAGAGAGAGTGGTGACATGAAAACTTCAGTGCTTTGGAGAAAAGGAGACAGAAGATTAACTGAAGAGGGTTGAAAGATTTGGGACCATTCAATAGCATTCTGGGCTTCCCCAGTGGCTCAGATGGTAAAGAATCCACCTTCAGTGCTGGAGACCGGGGTTTGATCTTTGGGTCAGAAGATCTCCTCAGGAGGGAAATGACAAGCTACTCCAGCATTCTTGCCGAGATAATCTCATGGACAGAGGAGCCTGGCAGGCTAAAGTTCATGGGGTCGCAAAAGAGTGGGACATGACTGAGTGACTAACACACACACACACACAATAGTATTCATGGGTTTCAGGCTACATTATTTATTCAACTAGCGTCCATCTGTGAAGCTCGGATGTCTTCCTCTGTCTGCCCAGCTAGTTCTTACATCCAGATGCACCAAAAATGGCTTCAACATAACTCCCTCAGATCCTCCTCACTGCCTCCCTATTTACAGTCTCTCATTCTGCCTTTCATCTTTCCTTTCTAGCACTTATCACAATTATATATTCATCCGTGTTCCTCTGTTTCTCTCTTGGTTTCTAAATAGACTTTAAACTCAATAGTCAGGTTTCACTTCTGTTGTTAATTGCTACATAATGCCTGCAAATTCACATTTAAGGACTGGAGAGGCAGGAGAAACGGTGAAAGACTTTAGATGGGCAAAAAGACAAGGGGGCATTCCTGTCCAGCACACCCTTCAGTGTTCTCTGAGCAGTTCACTGCATGAGTTATTTTCAATCCTGTACACTGTAGGCAACTAAGTAATATAAATGATTCTCATCCATAGACATGCAAGTGGTCTTGGTGAATATGCAACTGATTAATACCCATGGATATTGCTTAGTTTTACGTTATTAACAAGCTCATCTCAGTATTCCTGATTGCCTATATAGCTGTCTTCTTTGAGTTCTTTTTTTTTAAAACCAGTTGTAAAATGTTCACATTTCTCTCATAAACTAATATTATAAAAATATTTGATATTTGCTCATGTTATATTGTATGCTGCTGCCGCTGCTAAGTCGCGTCAGACGTGTCCGACTCTGTGCCACCCCACAGACGGCGACCCACCAGGCTCCGCCGACCCTGGGATTCTCCAGGCAGGAACGCCGGAGTGGGTTGCCGTTACCTTCTTCAATGCATGAAAGTGAAAAGGGAAAGTGAAGTCGCTCAGTCGTGTCCGACTCTTCACGACCCCACGGACTGCAGCCTACCAGGCTCCTCCGTCCATGGGATTTTCCAGGCAAGAGTACTGGAGTGGGGTGCCATTGCCTTCTCTGGTTATACTGTATGAGAGTCATGATTTCATCTTTAAAAAATTATACTCTAATAGGAGTGGAGGGAAAGAGGAAAGGAAGAAAATGGAGACTTGGCTAACAGGAAAGGATACTTGGCCATGGCTGAGGACTGGTGTGACCCAGTTGTGGTTATATCAAGAGAAGAGACTGATGAAAGGAAGAGAGGAAGTAATCAGAAAGACGGTCCATTTGATAAGCTTAACAGGAGATAGCAATGTAGCACTTTTACAAGAGAGAGTTTGTTGTAAACAGAGACATAAGTCTAAATAAAATAAAACACGTGGGAACCAATACTTGTTCTTTCCACACATTCTGGCAAGGCTTTCCATTTTCAGAGTCCACAGTCTAGAGGACCTGACACAGGTTCAGAGGTGATTCAGAAGAAAGTTCTATTTTTTTTTTCCATTTTCTATCTGCAAACAGGCATATGTCCAATGCAGTTCCCACCAAAATCAACTACTAACAAAATGAACTAATTATTCATTATGATACGTCACTCAAATAGAGTTCAGAAGAATTCCTACAGGGAAGTCAGTATTATCTTGGTTGTGTTAGTCGTGTATGACTCTTTGCAACCCCATGGGCTGTAGCCCACCAGGCTCCTCTGTCCATGGGATTCTCCAGGCAAGAATACTGGAGTGGGTAACCACTCCCTTCTCCAGGGTGTCTTATTGACCCAGGAATCAAACCCAGGTCTCCTGTACTGTAGATGGATTCTTTACCGTTTGAGCTGTCAGGGAAACCCTGATTGTCAGCATTATCTAGCAAAAAGCAATTGGAAGTGTGTTTAAAGGAGCAAGGGTATCTTTCACTAAGGAAAAAAAAATGGCATCGGTAAAGCTAAAACTTGCACTTCTTCAACACCACCAACCTGTTAATTAGAATGGCTAAGATTCTTAAATAGAATTCAAGTGGCTTATTTCAATTCCAAAATTAAGTTAATCAGAGCTTCCCTATAATTTTATAAAATTAAATTCCATTTACCAAATCTGGACACAGAGTTTGAGCAGAATTTGGTTTCGGTTCCATGGTCTAAATATTTATAATAGATCTCAAATGACAGTTCACATAACTCTGAGTAAAAGGTACTGATTCTATAACAAAAAGGTATTTGCTGCACATTCCAGCAGTAACATAAAATGCATACATGTGCCATAGTCAGCAGAATAACAGTGAAGGTTCTACCAATGATATAATACATAATAATAAACCCAAGTGGTTTCTTGCAGTCATCACAATCAAGTCTATCTGGCATGAGTTTCAATTTCATCACAAAGATTTTTTTTTTCCAACTGTAAGCAAACATAACACTTCAAAAGGCAAAAAAAGGCAACTTGTACAATGTTCCTACAAACTCATGTAACACAGATTTGAATTTGCAACATGCTCAGACACTTATGCATGCATCCTGGCATAATATAAACCTAAACCACAAGCAATAAGTAATGCTTTCCTTTAGACAGCATTTCACAATTCATACAACATATCTGAGTACATCATCTTCCTCACAATTTTATAAAGTCACTCACTGTTATCACCCCCATCTTACAGATGAAGAAATCAAGGTTAGAAGTCTGGTTTGTGGCCACAGAACTGAAAAGAGGCAAGGTCATATATCAATTAAGGTCTTCTGTTTCCAATTTTCATGTTTCACTCTCTAAACATAACTCATTTAGGTAAAACAAAAACAATGACATGTTCACCATTGCGATGAAAGCAATTCATACTCCCTGGATTAAAGTCCCAAGTACACCACTTATTAGCTATGTGTTTTTAGTCAAGTTACTTAACTTCTCTGTGCCTATTTCACCAGCTCTAAATTTGAGATAACAGTATCCCCTATCCTAAGCATTGCCGTAAGGATTAAAATATTTATGAATCACTTAAAACAGTATCTGGCACCTAGTAAAGAGAATACTACTCTTCAAATTTCAGCATACCAAAGTAAAACACTGACCCCAAATGCCTGGTTCACTACGTGGACATCTGCTGACTCATGTATCTGATGATTCACGGGCGGCAGGTGCAGTAAGACGGGACTTCCAGCACCGATGCCTGAATGCTCTCCAGGAATCCTGCCACAAGGGGTTGGGGAGCTTCCTTTTCTACCTTTTATTGGGCAATTTCATAGTGTCCTATCCAAAGACATGGAGGAACTCTGCCACTTGGGACTCATAGCCTTCTTCCCGCCTGGGGTGATAATTATATGGTATATTTTAAGAAGTCATACTCTTTTCTATCTTAATTTGTTGAACATAACAGCTGCCACTTACTGAGCAACTATGAGATGTATAACATGTGCTAGATGTTTTCAACCATGTTTGAATTCCTTACAAAGTATGCATCATTACCTCCATTTAAGAAGCAAAACTCAAAAGAGTCCATTTATCCAAAGACATGGCAAGCTGTAAAATCAACATTTAGTTGGTTCACAGCTGCTGTCTGACTCCAAAAGCCCTGCCCCTGACATCATACAGCGCTTCCTCCAAATCATGCCATATTCATGTAGCCTATCTTGCATTATACTATGACAAAACCTAATTGATCCTATTTCGTTTTATGCTCTGCCTTGTTCCAAAAGGACTGGAGACCCCTTATGCAAATATATGGACCAAATATCAATTTTCTAAAAAGATGAAAAACAGAAAAGAGAAACAAGAGTGGAAACCAGATAAAAAGTTAGTCTATGAAATACACGCAATAAAGGTGTGTGAAAATGGCTAGTACTGGACTATGCTTCAACTTCCTATCAGCAATGAAGAATTAACTCCTTCTCCTCTACTGTGGGAGGAGCATGAAGCATTAAGATTATGCGGCAGTGGTGAATGGTATTGTTTCCTTAATTTCTCTTTCTGTTTTTTCATTGTTAGTACATAGGAATGCAAGGGATTTCTGTGTGTTAATTTTATATCCTGCAACTTTACTATATTCGTTGATTAGCTCTAGTAATTTTCTGGTAGAGTCTTTAGGGTTTTCTATGTAGAGGATCATGTCATCTGCAAACAGTGAGAGTTTCACTTCTTCTTTTCATATCTGGATTCCTTTTACTTCTTTTTCTGCTCTGATTGCTGTGGCCAAAACTTCCAACACTATGTTGAATAGTAGCGGTGAGAGTGGGCACCCTTGCCTTGTTCCTGATTTCAGGGGAAATGTTTTCAATTTTTCACCATTG